>NW_023425562.1:21622500-22068263 GCF_014108245.1 Pipistrellus kuhlii
AAATAAAATCTAGCCCTAGGTGGTCTGGCTCAGTGGATAGAGCGTTAGCCAGCCAACTGAAGGGTCCCAGGTTTGATTCCTGCCAAGGGCACATCCCTGGCCCTGCTTGGGGTACGTGTGGGAGGCAACCAATTAATGCGTTTCTCTCACATCAACGTTTCTCTCTCTCTGTCTCTCCCCCTCCCTTCCACTCTCTCTAGAAATAAATGGAAAAACATCCTCAAGTGAAGATTAACAAGAAACTAAAAAATAATAAAATTAAATTAAATCTAAGATAAGAAATGACAGAGTAGAAGTTTAAATTCTATTGGGCTGCATCCTTATATTTATAAAAGGAAGAAAAATTAAATTCAAACTGCTTTCCTTGAATAAGTCATAATGTCTTTTCATTGAACCTTCAGGTAGCAGTTAGCAGTTACTGAAAAAACTGTACTTGTTTGATTCCAGGATTCAGTCTCTTGATTCTCCTTCTGTCCCACCAGTTCATGGCAATGAAAAAACCCATTTTTCCAAACAGGAAGTCTAGAGTGATCTGACTTTGTAAAATACACGAGTATATGTGAAGTATATACAGAAAAATAAAAAACAGTTTTGGACAGATGTATACTAAAATTTGCAACAAATTATATATTAAACAGTTTTCTTGGATGGTAGACTATATAGATATATCTTGTTTGATTTTTTTTAGAGCTAGTATTATGTGCAGTTTTAATTAATTTATTTTTTTAACTTAAATCTACCTGGAACATGTTAGCTTGTTTCTGGAGTCAGTATTTTCTATTGATCTAGTTGGTTTAGTATCTACTCATCACTCTTAATTTTCAAAAAATTTACAGTTATCCAAATACTCATTTCTAGTTATAATCCTTGAAAACAACTTTTACTACCACCATTTGAAAATACGCCTGCAAATTTCAAGTTTCAGAGCAAAGGAAATGACTAAGCAGTAAAATAGTTCCTGTGTTAATTTTTTGCATAGGACTGACAAAGTGAGATCGATTAAAAATTTTTATCTATCATTTGCTCCCACTAGCATAACCTAATGTAAGCAACAGGCATTCCAGAAGGAATAGGATGATGATGTTGGGAAGTACTGTTACATATTTAGTTGTTTAAAATTCTTCTCTTTCTAAAATATAGGAATTCTAGGAAAGTTTTCTTTCATTAGGACCTTGCCTCTCTGGGGAAATATGCAAATGGTTATTTGCCCATTTGTATTGTACTACCCTTCCTATATAATAAAGAGGTAATATGCAAACCATCAGGACTTTATCATGGCTGCCTATGACCAGGCCAGCAGGAGACTGATTAATGAGGGATGACCAAATGACTGACCAGCAGTCTGCATGGGGCAACCAGGCCAGCAGGGGGGTCAGTTGGGGGCGACCAGGCTGGCAGTGGGGATGAATTTGGGGGTAACCAGGCCACTAGGAGGGGCAGTTGGGGGTAACTAGGCCGGTGGGGGGACAGTTAGGGGCAACCAGGCTGGCACGGGGTGGGGGAGAGTTGGGGGTAATTAGGCTGGCAGGGAGGGCAGTTAGGGGCAACCAGGCTGGCAGAGGTGGGCAATTGGGGGAGACCAGGCTGGAAGGGGGGGACAGTAAAGGGTGACCAGGCCAGTGGGGGGGCATTTAGGAGCAACCAGGCTGGCAGGGAGAGGGCAGTTGGGAATGACCCGGTTGGCAGCAGGGGGCAATTAGGGGCAACCAGACCGGCAGGGGAGGCAGTTAGGGGCAATCAGGCCGGCATGCAGAGGCAATGAGGGGTTATTAGGCCGGCGGGGGGGGGGGGGGGGGGGGGCAGTTAAGGGCGATCAGGCAGGCAGGTAGGTGAGTGAGTAGGAGCCAGCAGTTCAGGATTGTGAGAGGGTGCAGGCTGAGCTGAGGGGACCTCCTGTGTACGAATTTCATGTACTGGCTCTCTAGTCTCTCTATAACTCTTCTTTAATCCCCAAACTAAGACTTTATATATGAGTATATATTATATAAAAATATGTATAAATTATATAAAATGTATATTTAAAATATATGTATACAGATGCGTATGTAATTTTCTTTATTTAATTTCCTTATTGCACATGTAATACATCCTTATTGCACATGTAAACCATAGAGTGTTATAGAAACACAGGGATGGAAAGAAGTCTTTAGTGTTTCTAACTTCTAGATACAATTGTTAATAGTTTGGTGCATGTTACTTGAGATTTTTGTTTATTTGTTTGTTTTGCTATCCATAGAACAACAATACTTATTGTTATTGGTTGTTGTTCCATTATTTTTCTTTTACAAAAAGGCTATATTATAGCTAATTTTGTAATCTAATTTTTTTTCCCTTCACAATATACTTGTACATTTTTTCCATGTCAGAAAAATGTTTTTATCTCTTTTTTTTAAATGTAGTATTTCATTGTATGGATATTTATTGTTTTTAACTTACCCCCTTTAGATGGTCATTTGGGTTATTTCATTTTTCTTCCCCCTCCCCATATTACAAATATTTCTACAATACTTGTGCATACAGGGTGGGGCAAAAGTAGATTTACAGTTGTTCATGTGGAAAATTATACAATAATTAGTAAATAACAATACAAGAATAAACTGCATTTCATATACTCACAACTGTAAACCTACTTGCCCTATATATTTTGGGGTGCCGAGATACATCTCCCGAAATAGATTTGGGTAAAAGGATATGGACATTTAAGTTTAATAATTACTGCCAAATTGCCTACTAAAAGTTGTATCAATTTTTTTGTGTTTTAGTAACTGACTGAGAATCTATTATGTCTCTAGGTAATTTGAATTTCTTTGTGACTTGCTTGGTCATGCCTTGAGTATGGTTTTTATATGTATTTCAGGTGTAAGATATTTTTTATTGTTGAAAAAGTCTCTTTTTCTTCATAGTTTTGATGCTTAGTGTTGGTCTCTCTCCTTTCTATTTTAGGATACTATGGCCAAACGAAATACAGTCATAGGAACACCATTTTGGATGGCTCCAGAAGTGATTCAGGAAATTGGGTACAACTGCGTGGCAGACATCTGGTCATTGGGAATAACTGCCATAGAAATGGCTGAAGGGAAGCCCCCATATGCCGATATCCATCCAATGAGAGTAAGGAAATGGATGGGAAACCAGTGGGGTGGTTAATTACTAGTCATCATTAGAAAGTTAGTTAGGTAACTTACTTGGTTAGGTACCAAATAATAAGTGAGTTAATTATATGTTATTAAATGTTAGTCTGGACTCCAGATGATACACTTCCACTAAGCTGTAGTCTCTAATTAATTAAAGTATAATTTACCCCTCTTCATTCCAAAGACTGTGTATCGATAGCCCGAGGTAAAACATGGGCCACAGAAATGCCTGGTGCGACTTGTGCAATGTGTAATTTTTAGCTTAGCTGCTCACATTTTAATGTAACATTAACTGGCGCTGAGTAGTGGTCTTCTCCTTTACACAGGCATGGGCTTCTGCCTCATCAGTCTCCACAGTTCCCTGTCTACCAAGTATCAGTGTCACATACTGCAGCGTTTTCTCTAACGTTTGTCTTACAGTACGATTTGTCTTATAGTAGTAGTAAGAGGAAAGCAAACTATTTTTTTGAACTCATGTGACTAATACCCAGCCTGGTTCGTGTGTTGTCTTTTTCCTGCCTGGCCTTTGCAGGTATTTAAATTTGTAAGTTTCGGTTTGTAGATCACCACCCTCTCTTCATCTGGAGGCTCTGTACTTGCCACCCTCCATCTACTTCTAGAATGTTAAGGGCCCATAGATTTACTCTCCACCAAAATACCCTAAGGGGCTTCCAGGGTTTACCACCACCACCCACCGGACCTCTCACCACAGCACTGTTATAAGACCTCAACCCTTCCTTGGGCTTTATAGTATTTACTAGAGGCCCGGTGCATGAATTCGTGCATGGTGGGGTCTCTCTGGGTGGCCTGCAGGGATCGGACCAAAACCCGCAGTCCAATGCCGCCTGCAGCTCCCATCTGCCGCTCCTGCTCATCCTGGCCCTAATGAGTCTAATGTGAGCTCGCGCCCAATCAGTCCAATCGGAAGAGACTCTCACTGCCTCAGCAGCAGCAGTGCTTACCAGCCATGAGCCCTGCCTCTGGTGCCCTCCCAAGGGGAGTGGCCTGCAGGATTGGGATGAGACCAGCTCGCCCACATCCCCCTAGGGGTCCTGGATTGTGAGAGGGTGCAGGACAGGCTGAGGGACCCCACTGGTGCATGATCAGGCCGGGGAGGGACTGTGGGAGGGCTCCAGGCGTGTGTGTTGCTCATCTCACTCAGTCCCGATCAATTAGTTCTTCTATTGAAAGACTAACAGTTTTTTAAGAAAATACAATATTTATGGACTCCAACATAAGCTCCCCTCTTTTTTGGGAGGTGGAGAAGTAGGGAAGGGTGGGACTATTTACTGGTTATATTTTTAGATTTAAAGACTATAATTTCAGCTGATTATCGCAGAGAGTTTTATTTACTTTTTAAAACTGTGGCTCTTTTAGTGGAAACTCAATTAACTACAGTGTAGTGGGCCAATTTTTTTTTTTTTTTTTTTTTTTAAGTAGTATGTTGAATTGGCTTGGTTTGAAAGGGGATGAATCCCTTATGATTTGGGGACTTCTGAGTTTATGGTCTTCTTGCAGTAACTAGTTATAGCCAGTGGTGGTGGTGACCTTTAGGAAGGACAGAAATCTGACAGCTCTGCGGCTAAGGTTTTACCTTTAGGATATTGATGCTCTTAGGTCTTGCCTTTTTACTTTGAAAGGCAATGTTCTGTGGTTAACAAAAATTATAAAAAGCTCGGTGGGGTCATTTCTTGGTCATGGCACATGTCTGTGTTGCAGGCTTTATCCCCGGTACATCAGTGTTTCTCTCTCTCTGCCTTTCCCTTGCTCTCTCTCTAAAAATCAATTTTAAAGTATATATTTTTAAAAAGTTTGGTGGATATTGTGAGGTTTGGGGGACAAGGATGCATATGAAAGAAGGAGAAAGTGAGGCAGGAAAGGGGAAGGAGAGAGTGATTTATATCACGTTCTTTAATTCTTACCTTGAATACTTAGACTTTTGTTGGAATTTGGGTGGGCTCTTTAGTGGATAAGAGAAAAATCATTTTATCAAACCTCAAATGTATTTCCAGTTACATTTTTATTGAAGCATCACTTTTCTTTTCTTCCTTTCTTTTTTTTAACCAGGCAATCTTTATGATTCCTACCAACCCTCCTCCCACATTCCGAAAGCCAGAACTGTGGTCAGATAGCTTCATGGATTTTGTGAAGCAGTGTCTTGTAAAGAGCCCTGAGCATAGAGCCACAGCCACTCAACTCCTACAGGTATGAATCACCCTGAGATGCTCCCTCTGAATTTCATTCACATGCTAACCAAAAGATGCTTTTAACCCACCTACACCTGTGTGGAGATGGGAACAAAGTATAAGACATTTCCTGCTTCTCAGGAGGTTTGGTCCTAACTGAGTCAAAAAGACATAGAAAAGAATGTTAAGTAATTGAACAAGACAATATGGCAAGGAAACATAGGGCTCTATGGGATTAGAGAATGGGAATTGACATTTAGTGAGCACCTGAAGACTAAGTGATATACTATGTATAACTTTGAAGAATGCTTTATACATATTATAGATAGTACGATATGGATTTGACAAATATTTGCTGTTATTATTATGCTAGGCCAATAGTTTTCAACCATATCGAGTCCCCATATATACAAGGTGTTCCAAACAAAATGTATACACACTTTAACAGCTAATAGCTTAATTTGAAAATGAAATGGTTTTTAATAAACACTGCCTTTATAATTATTCAAAGTGTATACATTTTGGGGGGCAATGTATATGTATATGTATATGTATATGTATTTTTTTTTAGCATTCATTACTCTTCTGGAATGAAACTCATAGATAATAAACTTGTTTATGTCCATAATTTTAAAAGAATCAGTATAATGTCTATGATATAATGTAGACATATAAAATAACCATTTATAATAAAATAACATATTTATCAATATAGAAATGTTCCAGCCTTACTCAACTTACCGGCATAATGAAATAGTTAGAGACCTGTACCTATCATCATGAAAGAATTTAGATGTAAGAGTAGTAACAAGAACAGAAACCATTCTATTCACGATATTTAGGAATATGAATGGGTGGGCGCTTGCATAAAACAATGGTAAGTAATAGCAGACCAGACTTATTTGTATATGATATGAGGAAGGAAATTATCTTATAAGCTTTCCAATGGGAAAGAACAGTAAATATGATATTCTTGCAAATGAGCTGGGTCTTGTTTCAAGTATAGTGGCAAATTCTTTTCCTGCCTGGCTGGGGTTCTGATAAAGTTTTATGGAAAAGATATCTCCTGTGTTATGAGCCCACCACATGTTGAGGCATACTTCCAATCTATAGAGAACTTGGAGACCTTGTCCTTTCATGAGTCCTGGGGAATAGAGAAGGGATTAAAAAGAGAAGCACTGGGGACAATATCAGAGTAAGTTTGGGAAAACAATATACAACACTCCCCTCCACCCCCCCAAAAAAAAAATCAAAGAGATTTCACATAGATTTCTTTTTTTTAAATCTTTATTATTGAAAGTATTGCATGTCCCCATTTGACCACCATTGACCCCTTTACCACCTTACTGTCTGTGTCCATGGGCCATGGGTTATGCATATATGCTTATAAGTTCTTTGGTTGATCTCTTCCCACCAATCCACTCACCTTTCACAGAGATTTCTTACAATTGTGCTATAAACAACAAATATGTAAGATGATATTAATATTTATTTGTTTTATTTATTTTTTTTAAAAATCAATGTATTGGGGTGGCATTGATTAATAGGATCATGTAGGTTTCAAGTATACATTTCTATGATATGAGATCTGTATACTGTGTGTCCACTATCCAAAGTTAAAGTTATCTTCCGTCATCATATGTTAGACCTCGTTCACCCAATCTCCATTCCCTTCCCTCTGGTAACCACCACACTATTGTCTGTGTCCGTGAGTTCCAGTTTTATATCCTACAAATGAATGAAATCATATGGTTTTTAACTTTTTCTGACTGACTTATTTCACTTAGCATAATATTCTTAAGGTCTATCCAAGTTGTTGCAAATGGCAGTTGTCTTTTCTTATGGCTGAGTTTTCCATAGTAGATATGTACTACGTATTCTTAATCCAATCCTCTATCGAAGGACACTTTCGTTGTTGGTATTAATATTTTAAAAATTCATTTTTATAAATGTAATTCAGCAATATTCCTGTGTTTCAAGTGTCTTTGTGACTAATTTTAGTATTTCTGCAATAACTACACTTTTACATTAAATTTATTTTTTATCTAAATCATAGTTGGAAATGCTGTAGTACACTGAACAGAAAGAATAAGCAAGATGAGTAAATTATTCAGTAATTTCTAAACAATGTCTTTATTCCATTTAAACCCCTACTCCAAACTTACCTCCCAAAATACTAGACCTTTTGCTTATCTCTGGAAAAAGTTTTCAGTATTATTTATCAGAGTGTACGGGTACTCTGAGACATTGAAAGATGCACAGAATGTGCTGCAGTGTGTTGTGCCAGAGGTTCCACTTTGCAGGATTGTGCTGTCCCTGCCCTCCCATGCTGTTTGTGTTCTTCAAACATTGTAACTAGAAGCTCCCAACATTACAAAATTTCCTCCAGCAGGTTGAGAATCTCTAGGTCTGGCAGAGAGAAAGAGCAGCACAATTCTAGCCAGGCCAAAATGGTGGGCAAAACCTGACTCTGCATCTGCTTGGTTATAATAGTAAAGTAAGGGGGTTAGCTATTGTCCAAAGCAAAAAGAGAAAGATTAGATTCATCGACTGACTCAACAAACACTATCAAGTACCTGCTGTGTGCCAGGCACTGTTTTGGCACTGGTGCTTATCAACTGTCCCCAGCGTTTATCACTTTCTTGCTTAAGCACCCGTTCGTCAAGAGCGCCAAAGGAGTGTCGATCCTGCGGGACTTGATTAACGAAGCCATGGATGTGAAACTGAAACGCCAGGAAGCCCAGCAGCGGGAGGTGGACCACGAGGAAGAAGAAAACTCGGTGAGTGGCAGGCCTGCCTTTGGGCCTCAAGCATTAATGCTCATTATTTCATGACTAGTGACCCGTGGACGAAATTTGTGCACATTAAAAAGGAATTAATTAGAGAAAATATTTTAATATTGCTATTTGCCCTTTCTCTATAATAAAAGTGTCAGAGATGAAAAAAATAAGTAGAATGTATATGAAAATCTTCCTCCTGTTCCTGTCAGAGTCTGGGCATGCCACGAGAACCAGAGTCAAGTCCCCACCCACCCATATGCACCTCGAAATCGTGTGAGACCCAGACTTGGCTGGCCCCACCTCCATTGGGCTAGATCCAGACCTGGCTGGCCCCACCCCTGTCAAGCCCTGCTAGGTGGGGGGCGTGGCTTGAGGTCCCCCAGTCCGGTGCTGGGGCAGAGGGTGCAGCCTCAGGTCCTTTGTCAAACCCCAACAGGTGGGGGGCACAGCCTCAGGGGGCACAGCCCCTGCCCCAGCCCAGCACCATGCAGCCTCAGGTCCCTGCTGATTGTTCGTTAAGGCTTGTTACAGGAACTCATCCTCCACTGTGGGTGCAACCATCTTGTGCTATGGGAATCCCACCTCTACTGTGGGTGCAGCCATCTTGTTATGGTGTGATGGTCAATTTGCATATCCCCTCTTTATTAGCTAGGATTGCTAAGCCAGGTAAGATGTGTAGGTATTGTATCAGCCTGCAGCTGGAGACTCTTCTTACATGACTCTGTCCTGTCCTGGACCAAGCCTTGCTAGAGGCTTTCATCATCTGTGCGTGCTCTTCTCATAGTGCTTCCTAAGATACTTACACATTTTATCTTTCATTCAATGCACATATTTATTCTGGAAAGAGAATGCTCAGGTCTGAGGCTTTGTTTTTCTGTGTCCTTTGGGGAACCTAGGATTCATACTAAATATGTAGATTCTAAACTTATAGACTCTCTCACAACCCTGAGATTTCAAGGGTGTGCATAGATCTTTAGATATATGTTGCCAAACTCTATTAAGAAGGGGAGAAAGAGGGAGTCTTTCAGATATATTACTCTTACTTGAGTAAATTTATGTTCTTTGGTTAAATAAAAGTAATCCCAGTTAGAATCTGAGTAAGTGTCAAATCCAGAAATATTTGCACCAAGATGAGTAATAATAATTCAGAAAACTCACCTTTGATCAAATTAGCTCCAATTTGAGAGTCTATTCTTTTACAGGAGGAGGATGAATTGGATTCTGGCACCATGGTTCGAGCAGCAGGTGATGAGATGGGCACTGTCCGAGTAGCCAGCACCATGAGTGATGGAGCCAATACGATGATTGAGCACGACGGAACATTGCTGTCACAGCTGGGTACCATGGTGATCAATGCTGAGGATGAGGAAGAGGAAGGAACTATGAAAAGTAAGGCTCTGACCAAATATCCTAACTTCTCAGGCAGACCATACACTTTCCAGAGAAGACAGGTTCTCGTGGTCCACACAGGCTCAGTCTGGAGGCCTCTTCTGTTGCTGCAACCAAAGGAGTAGAAACGTGGGTTGAGGTGAGGGCATGGGTTTGGGGAAGGGGAAAGCTGGCATGTGAGTCAGAGCAAGAAAGCGTCAGTGACCATTCTCTCACTGAATGATGTCATTTTCCCTCCGCTTCCCGAATCTGAGGAGGCAAGCACATGCATTGATCTGATGCATAGTTCTGAGCTATTGAAATTCTGAGCTGTTGACTGTATATATATATCTTATCTTTTTTTCATAATACTCTGTGCATCTCACCCAGGTTTACCAGTACTCAGTCAGTCTATTCAGAATGACTGCACACACTTAAAAGGCCTATCAAATCCTTTTGAGTTTAAGCCCATCTCTACTTCTTATCCCACTGATCCTTTTTTGCCTGAGGCCTGACACCGGAGCTCAGCTCCCATCAGAATGCCATCCTCTCCTACCTTCTTCAGTTGCTTCCCTTCCCCTTACTCTGCATTACAGACCAAGTCGCAGAGGAAAGCAATGTGAGAGTATAAAACGCTAGTAATTTAGTTGTGTAAGTATGATTTAGCCTAAACTTTGTATAAGTTTAAAGCAGTAAGTCTCTTCTTCATCTTTTCTTCATCATATATATATTTTTTTCTTCCTCTAAATCAGGGATTAGAAAACTATGGTCCACATCCAAAATGTGGCATGCCACCTGGTTTTGACAAAGTTTTATTGGAACATAGCCATGTCCGTTCATTTACAGAGTGTCTATGACTGCTTTTGTGCTATAGAAGCAGAGTTGAGTATTGGTGACTGAGACCATGGGGATCCCAAATCCTGAAAGTTTTGCTGTCCAGCTCTTTACAGACCAAAAAAGTTCTCTAATCCCTCCCCTAGACCTTCTGCTTTGTGATTGATTAATTCACTTAATACATTTTTCTTCAGTGCCTAGCATATCCCAGGTACATTGTAGATGCCAAAAATGCAACAGGAAATGAAGAAACAGTCCCTGCCCTTAAGGAACTCATTGCCTAGTGTGGGGGACAGACCATTGATTGTTCTTCAGTGTATGAAATGAGTTCTAAAATAGGGGAAACATAGGGTGCTGTCGAAGCAGAGTGGAAGAATATTTAGTTTAGACTGCGGATTACTGCAGAATTCCTGGAGGAGAAAGGTAAACTGGTTGGCAAGTGAGTAGTGTGGGTTGGAGATGGTCCAGCAAAGGGAACAATGCTCACAGATTCGAGGAGGCAAGAGAAAGGCTAGTGAGTTCAAGGGAACTGCAGCTGGTTTATTGTGGCTGAGACAGTTCCAGGGCTGTGGTTCTTAGGGATTTCCCTCTATGTTTCACCTTTCAGGTATTTGTATTTATAATCAACCCTTTGGTGTTTGTTTGTTTGTTTGTTTTATTTCAGAGAGAAAGGGAAAGGGATAGAGAGATAGAAACATAAATGATGAGAGAGAATCATTGATTGGCTGCCTCTTGCACGCCCCCTACTGGGGATCAAGTCTGTATCTGGTCATGTGCTCTGACCCAGAATAGAACCGTGACCTGGTGACGCTCAACCACTGAGCCATGCTGGCCAGGCAACCCTTTGTTTTTGAAGGGAAAAGGTTGTGTGTTTGTTTTATTTTGGGGCTTGCTCATCATCTGTGTTTCTTCTGACCAGAACCACACAGAGAGAAGAGTAATAATACTATTAGTTGATATGTAACTTGTGTATCTTTTCTGGAATGTAGTATGTATCAAGAATTTGAAAAGTTCAAACCCTTGACTCAATAAATTCCACTTCTAGGGCCCTGGCCCAAGAAAATAATTGAAGATATAAGCAAATTATATTTAAGAATTTTTTCAAATACGTTACTTAAAATTGAAAAATTGGATTAATTTAAATGTTTAATAGAAAATGGTTAGTCAAATAAACTATGATACAACCATAGGATGGAATACTACACCATATAAAAATATTAAAAATCCTGTTTTGGGGGAAATATTTAGAAGGAATCGCTTAGACAGACAGTGTGGTTCAGTGGTTGAGTATTGAACTATGTACCTGGAAGTCATGGTTCAATTCCCTGTCAGGTCACATGCCCAGGTTTCAGGTTCAATCCCCAGTAAGGGGGCTTGCTGGAGGCAGCTGATCAATGATTCTCTCTCATCACTGCTGTTTTCTATCTCTCCCTCTTCCTCTCTGAAATCATTAAAAATATATTTAAAAAGAAAAAAGGAAACAAATTTATAGCATAACCCAGTTTTACCAAAGTAAAAAAAAAATTAACATGTTAATATGTGCATAGAAAAATGACTGGGGGGGAAAAAACTGACTGAATAAAAAAGCTGGAGAGAAATAAACCAAATATTAAAAAAGTAGTGTTGCTCACTGTTTGAGCATTGACCCATTAATCAGGAAGTCACAGTTTGATCCCCGGTAGGGAGTGTATAGAAGGCAGCCAATCGATTCTCTGAAATCAATAAAAACATATTTCTAAAGTAGCTATTATTGGTAATAGGATTATATGTCTTTAAATTTTCTCCCCAAAATTTTCTCTAGCATTTATCAGAAAAATAAAAAACCATCACAATATTGCTGATATCATTGTGTGTCCTGTAAATTAGGACTTTGAACTATATATTGCTTTAAGAATCCCTTTTCCTCTCTTCTTCCTTCTTGAACTACTTTTTATGGCCTTAAAAACTGATCGTTACAAAGTGACATTTGTCACTCTCTGCTAATCTCTTTAAGTATTAATACTTATTGTATTCTTAGGGAATGTTGTATCCCCTAAACTCAAGGTTGAAGCACCCTAGATATATTGTGCTTGGTGTTACATAAATAGTCAAGTGAATGCCATGAACTAAATTTATTTTCTTTTTTCTAAGTAGCCATATGATTTGTTAGGAAGATTTGCTTTGCAGTAATAAGCTGCTGAGACTCTAGTTCTTTCTTCCTCTTCTTGTTTGAAGGGCTATAATTATGCAGATGATTATAATCACTGTGTAATATACCTTGGCTGACCCAGTGCATGAATGGGTTATGGAAAATTTGTCTTTTTTAATGTAAAGAATTAATTTTGTTCCAAATGTAATTTTCATATTTCACATGCTAATTAATTCAGTGGATTTGTGTAGTTTCTGAGCTTGGATAGTTTTAGCATTCCTAATGAGAAAATGCATCTTTTATTATAGACATGATGAAAAAAATTAAAACCTCAACAGTCGCAGCAGAGTGATATTAAATATACTCAGTTCACAAACAATCTGCTGCAGGTCTTATAATATAGTTTTTGAGTCACAAGTTTGACAGATTTACCACTTACTTTGAGATCTTTGCCTCTTACTATTTTAGGAGTTATTTAAATTTTCATTATGGAAAATTAAAACATACACATTTGCACAGAATAATATCATGAGTCCAGTGGACCTAGTGCCTGGTTTAAAAAATGATTAACGCCTTCATTGCCCATCTTATTTTAGGCTCCCCCTCCCAAGGAAAATAATAGGCTGAGTTAACTTAAAGCAAGTCTCAAGCATCATATCATTTCTTCAGAAATGATTTTTAAACATTTAAAGGAGTCTTTTTTACTAAGCCTGACTCAGATACTATCTGTGTTATGTTGGATAACTCACTTTCCTTGTATGGACTTCAGTACCCTAATCAGTAAAATTAAAGAATTATTTTTTTTTATTTTTAAAATCTTATTGAATTTATTGGGGTGACATTGGTTAATAAAATTATATAGGTTTTAGGTGTACCCTTCTTTTTTTTTTTCCCTTTTTTTAAAATATATTTTATTGATTTTTTACAGAGAGGAAGGGAGAGAGAGAGAGCTAGAAACGTCCATGAGAATCATCGATCAGCTGCCTCTTGCACACCCCCTACTGGGGATGTGCCCGCAACCAACGTACATGCCCCTGGCCAGAATCGAACCTGGGACCTTTCAGTCCGCAGACCAACGCTCTACTGCTGAGCCAAACCGGTTTTGGCTAGGTGTACCCTTCTGTAACACCTGTTGTAGATTGTGTATTGTATTGTGTGTTCACCACCCAAAGTCAAGTCTCCTTCCATCACCATTTACCCCCCCTTTGACCTCTTCTACCTCCCCACCCACCTTTCCCTCTGGTAATCACCATACTGTGTCTGTGTCTGTGAGTTTTGGATTTTTTTTTTGTTTTTGTTTTTTAATCCCTTTATCTTTTTCACCCCAGTCCCCCAACACTCTTCCCCTCTAACAGCTGTCAGTTCTCTGTATCTGTGAGTCTGTTTCTATTTTGTTCGTTTATTTTGTTCATTAGATTTCACATATAAGTGAAATTATATGGTATCTATCTTTCTTTGAGTGACTTATTTCACTTAGCATAATGCTCTCCAGGTCCATCCCTGTTGTCATAAAAGGTAAGATTTCCTTTCTTACCTTACAATGGAGTAGTATTCCATTGTGTACTAAATGTACCACAACTTTTTTGTCCACTCATCTATTGATGGGCAGTTGGGCTGCTTCCAAATCTTGGCTATTGTAATTGCACTGCAGTGAGCATAGGGGTACATACTTACTTTTGAATTAGTGTTGCTGAGATATGTGTGTGTGTGTGTGTGTGCGTGTGTGTGTGTGTGTATATATATATATATATATTCTTATTCCTAGAAGTGGAATGCTGGGTCAAAAGGCTAAAGAATTTTTAAACTTGCACATTTCCTTGTCTTATAGTTCTAATAGTTCACATGTTTATAAAAATAATATCACACATGGCTAACAGGTAGGCATTTTTCTTGGGGCCCTCAGGGTATTTCTCTCTAGAGCAGTCTTTAGATTATTTCTCATTTTCAAAGTATGCTTGTGGTACAGCCCAGGAATTATATTTCTAGAAGTTGACTCTTTCCAATGCTTTAATGGTCCGAAGCCATTCCTAAGCCATGTTCTTGAGTCCTGGATCTTACCTTTATGCTGGGAATTGAGTTCTACCTTGATGTGTCTTGGCTCCTGTCTTTATCCCAATTTGTGTTCTCATATTAGTCTTCAGACCAGTTGATTTGGCTTTACCAATGGGCCACCTTGCTTGTGCCATCTATAGACTTTCGTTAAAACATTACTCTGTGTGTGTGTGTGTGTGTGTGTGTTTTAAAATATATTTTATTGATTTTTTACCGAGAGGAAGAGAGAGAGATAGAGAGCTAGAAACGCTGATGAGAGAGAAATATTGACCAGCCACCTCCCGCACTGGAGGTGGATTCTTGCACTTCCTTTGTGAGTGTTAGGATTCTTGCACTTCCTTTGACCATCCCCTACCGGGGATGTGCCCGCAACCAATGCACATGCCCTTGACTGGAATTGAACTCGGGACCCCTCAGTCCACAGACTGATGTTCTATCCACTGAGCCAAACCGGCCTCAGCTGTTGTTGCTGTTTTTAAATCTTGAATTTCTATGTGTTTGGAGCAGGCGGGTAGGCCTCTCGCGGTTCAGCTCTTTCCGTCATCTTTTTTTCTGTCAGCCATCTTGACCTATCTACAGCAATGATATTTCTATAGTTTCTCTATAAGGGAACAGGTTCAGAGAGATTGTTATTTGCTCTTGGTCACATGGCAGGAAGTGGTAGAGCTGGGAACTGAAAGAATTCCAGAGCGTATGCTTCTCTCTACTAACCTCCTGATTTGTTTTGGAAGCCTACTCTAACATTAGTGGGCATTAGACCCATAGTATACAACTCTCCAACATTCATGGTAAGACTGGCGCTGGCTTCTGGATTCCAGAAATATTTATTTTTAGAAAGAATTATTATGCATACATTATTTATTATACACAGGAGGATAGGCATTATGACTTAATAAGAATCTTTAATACCTTGGCATGTAATATATATCGGGCTCTGTGCTTAATCCTTTATAAGCGTTTCACATTTACTTTAATCATTACAACCATGCTGTGTGGTAAATATAGCCATATAGTACCCCCACCATCACCGCCCCCGATTTTGTGGTAACAAACGAAATTGCAGAGTGCTCATGATTACATAGTGAGTAATAGAAAAGCCAAGACTTGATGCCAGATGTCTTTGATTTAAAAATTCATACTCTTAGTCATTATATTATACTGCTTCTCAGCAGAGCCCCATAAGTTGTTGAGGGTGAGGACTAAGACTCATGTTGCAGGTCCTATGTTGGGGAGCCTCAGCCTATATGAATATACCTCTCCTTGCTGGTCATTTGAATAACTGGCTACTCTACATGTTTCCCCAGGATGTCCAGAAGCAAAAGGTGGATGATTTTCAAAGGGGGCCTGCCTCTGTTGATAGGTTAATGGTATTGTTACATGAGGGAGTATATTTGGTTGTATATATCCGGGTCTATGGTAAAGAATCAGAATGCATTTGGAAGGAGGAAATTAGAGTGAGGTGAGATTTGATTGCTTTACAAGACACCTCCAGAACACCTGTAAGAACCATATTGGTAAGCCATGGCCCACACTGCTTTGAAAACACATGTCTGGATAAAATATCAGTTTGGGGATTTTGGAAGGTGTCTGCTGTTTGTTTATGTGACTGGAATTTTCATAAGGCTGTAGAAGAAATTTGTTTGTCCCTAAGAACAGAGGGACATAGTCCTGAAGTGACATGAGATGTTTTGTGAGTGTTAGGATTCTTGCACTTCCTTTGACCATCAGAGGGAGCTCTGTAATAGGTTATGAGTTAAAAATGTGTTCCCATTTGTGTTCACAAATCTCCTTTCTGTGGTAGGCTTTCTTCAAGATTAGCACTGTTATTTATTTTAAATAACCACAGCAACACTAGGGCAATGTATATTTAGGTAGGAGTTTGGATAATTCATACAAGGCAAAGTTCAAATAAGACTGAAACCAGCCTAAATCTGTCAAAATAGCTTAAACATTTCTTCTCTCTTCCCAGATTTCTCAGAATTCTTAACCAGAATTGATGTCCTCTAAATGTATCATGTTACCATGTGTATAGTTTTGAAACTATTATCAGCTAAAATAGCCCTAACCAAGTAATTGAATACGTTTTAAAAATAAAATTTCAAATTCTTGTGCAGAACTGATTGATATGTATCAAAATAAATATTAATAATGACAACTTACAGCTTTTGTTGCCTAGCCTCTTTGGTTTTCATCTAATTCACTTCTATGTTGCCTACACAAGAATCTAATGAGTTCTTTAATAGTCTTTTTTTTTTTTTTTTTTTTTACTGATTTGCCATAGTTCTTTATGTTAGATACTAGAGGCCCGGTGCACGAAATTTGTGCACTGGGGGGTGGGAGTTCCTCAGCCCGGCCTGTGCCCTCTTGCAGTTCGGGAGTCCTAGGTGGATGTCTGGCTGATGGCTTAGGCCCACTCCCCATGGGAGAGGCTCCTGCCACCACTGTTGCACTTGCCAGCAGTGAGCCTGACTCAGGGCTTCTGGCTGAGTGGCTTTTCCCCTTTGGGAGCACACTGACCACCAGAGGGAAGCTACTGCATTAAGCTTTTGCCCTCTGGTGGACAGTGCATGTTATAGTGACTGGTCCTTCTGCTGTTTGGTCGATTTGCATATTAGCCTTTAATTATATAAGATTACATATTACTTTAATGTCTCATTTCCCAATATATGAAAGTCACTTTTTGGAGTATGCTTAGTCTACCTGGCTGGTATTTCTCAGTAGTTGAGCATAACCAATGAACCAGGAAGTCATGGTTTGATTCCTGGTCAGGGCACGTGTCTGAGTTCCCCATTGTTGGGTATGCAGGAGGAAGCCGATCAATTATTCTGTCTCATCATTGATGTTCCTATCTTTCTCTCCCTCTCTCTTCCTCTCCAAAATCAACAATAAAAATATATTAAAGTATATTTAGTCTAAAAGTTTACAGTCTTTTGGTATTACCCAAACAATTTAAATACTTGTAGAAAAAGTAAATACCTACTTTTTCAACAGCTTATCAGTATTACCACTGAGTCCACAAACTATGAGAATAACAAAAGACCTCTTTTACTTCCTCTTAAATTCCAATTATTGAATCATGAATGGTACTCCATTTGAGAAGATATTTTATACAGAATATTTGGTGAATTATATTGAATTGTTAGTATGATTTCTTTAGAGTTCTTAATCAGGATAAGCCCTCTTTCATTTTTCAGGGTTACTGAGCTGTAGAATTAGATCTTGATGGCACTATTTATCTTCAAAAGATAATAGACATAATGAAGATTAGCACGGACTCTGAAAGCTGAGGAACGAACCCAAGCTCAAATAATAAGTGGCTTTCAGTGCTAGAAAACACTTATATTTAACTCCACCTGTGCATGAAACGTCAATGTAGAGATCAAACTTGTTTATATATGTAACTCCCAATATAAGATGTAGAATCTTTTTCAAGATTTTAGAAGTTGCTTTCATCCTTCTTTCTGACTACTATCAGAATTTCTTAATTTTCTGACCTTTATAATCATTGATAGTACCATCAGCTCATGAAATACATATCAATGGATTTATATGATATATTCTCATTTGTGTCTCACTTGTTTTGCTCAACATAATATCTATGAAATTAACCCACATTATTCTTCATATCAGGATTTTACTCTTTTTTTATAGGTGTGTAGTATTCTATTATTTGAATTTACTACCATTCTTCCATTCTCCTATAGGCAGATTTGTAAGCTGTTTCTAATTTGAAAATATTATGAATAAAGCTATGCTAAACATCCTTTTACAAATGATTTTGAGGAACTATATGCTCATGTCTTTTGGATATATAAAAGCAGTAAATTGAATGACTCATGATGTAGGTATATGTTTAGTTTTAGTAGATAAAGTTTTGCATCCTTTTATCCAATTTATACAACCACCAGCACTGAATGAGAGTTCCAGATCCTGCAGATACTTGCTAATAATTAATATTATAACCCTATTTAATTTTAGCTATCCTAGTAAGTAAGTAATGGAAGAATAAATTTGAGTTTACCTAGACAGATGACATTGAATATATTTCATATATTTTTTGAGATTTGGATAGTATTCTTTATCAATTCTTGCTTACATTTGTGTTTTCTCTTTCCTGAGGTGCCTTGATCTCCCCCATATTGCTAAAGGATATTTTCATTGGAAATAGGACTCTGTTGACAGTTCTTTTATTTAAAAATATATATATTTAATTGATTTTTTACAGAGAGGAAGGGAGAGTAATAGAGAGCTAGAAACATTGATGAGAGAGAAACATCGATCAGCTGCCTCCTGCACACCCCATACTGGGGATGTGCTCGCAACCCAGGTATATGCCCTTGACTAGAATCGAACCTGGGACCCTTCAGTCCACAGGTTGATGCTCTATCCACTGAGCCAAACCAGTTTCAGCTAGTTCTTTTATTTTTAGACTTTATGGTTTCTAATGGAAACCCTATTGTCATGAGAATTATTTTTTCCTTATAAAGTGTTATTTGTCATTCAAGACTTTAAAGATTTTTTAGTTTTTATTTTTATTTCTCAGAAGTTTGACTATGATATGGGTATTGATATCTTTGGGCTTGTCTTATTTTATATTTGCTCACCTCCTTAAAATTGAGGATTTCTGTCTTTTGACCAATTGGAAGAGTTTTCAGCCATTATTTCTTCAAGTATTCTTTCAGCTCCATCTCCTTTAATTTCTTCCTGGACTCCAAATGTTATTTTGTGGTGGTGGTGTTGTTATGATTCCACAGGTTCCTGTGGTTCTGATCTTTTTTCTGTTGTTGTTTTCAAGCCCATTTTCTCCCTATTCTCATTGGATATTTTTATTGTTATATTTTCGAGTTCCTTGAGTGTTTCCTCTGTTTCATACATTCTGCTTTGAGCCTATTCACTGAGTTATTTATTTGTTATTATAATCTTCTGTACTATAATTTTCATTTGGTTCTTCTTTATAGCTTCATTTTCTTTGCTGAGACTTTCTATTTACTGGCCATAACTTTCTTTTTTTCCTTACTTAAGGATGTTCAAAATCACTTATGTAAAGATTATTTTGATGGCTGCTTTAAACTTATTATCAAGTAACTCTATCATCTCTACTATCTCAGTGTTAGTATCTATTAATTTTTTAATTTGGTTTTAGATCTTTCTACTTTGTATGAATAATTTGATAATTGAAACCTAGAAATTTTGAGCATTATGAAACTCTAAATCTTTTTCAACCCTGTTTTATCTGGCTTGCTTTGATACTGCTCTGGAAGAAAGTAGAAGTTCAGGCTCCCCACTTGACCCAAGGTTTGTAGGTGTGTGTGTGTGTATGTGTGTGTGTGTGTGTGGGAGGTGGTTGGGGTGGGTGGGAATTCATTATTGTTATGAATAATGGTGGGAGTTCTGGCTCCCTGCTATTCTTCTGCCAATATCTCCCCATGTGGAGGGATAGATCTGCCTTGTTTCTATATCTTATGGTTTCCACTTACATGACCCAGGACTGATTCCCGCTCCACACAGCCAGGACCCTAGCCTGCTGTTCGGTCGTTCATCTGGTTGTTTAGGTCATGATGGACCCTGGCTCTTTATATATTAGGATTAATTTTTATTCTAGAGCAGTTGCCACATTAATCTCTTTGAAGTAGAATTTTAAAGAATAGTGGCATAATTAAGTTAGGATAACTCAGACGCATGTTTTAGGCAAGTTACTGTGATGATATTATGTGGTAAAAACATTCTGTATTGATAGTTCCGCAGAAAGTCCTAAGTCTCATGAAGACACTTACTGTCAACCAAAGTCCAGGCTCTTGTTGAAGTGATTTCATTTCACCACCATCCATCAGATACTAATTTTGGAGCTGTATAAAATGGAAATTCTTGACTCACAGCCTATTTTCTTTCCACCTGCAGTTGTTTGAAGGGGGTTGTTATAACATTGACTCCCTTGTGTGTTATCTGTCTCATTCTCTCGGACTCAGATAATAGCATTTTGCAAGGATGATAAATAAAACATAAAGGACTACAGGTATTTTAACACTTCTTTTTACCACAATAGGCCTACTGTCCAATTTCTAATCCCCAGGATGTTTAAAAACTATCATCAGAATATTAAGTGTTCATGTATCCTTGCCACTCACAGTCAGCATCATAGGAGAGTTTCAGATAGCAATAGGGCAGTTATACCTAACAAAGCTTAACTTCAAACATTTAGTTTTGTTAGAATCATATCTCTGAGTAAGAGCAACAGAAGGACAAAGGAATAGTGGAAAGGACAGTAATTTACTTTGAAACGTGACCCACAATCTTATGAACAGCTTGGGCAAGTTATTTCCTTTCTTGAGCCTGTTTCCTAGTCTGAAAAAGTGGAGCATAAAAGTTTCTACTTTGTAGGTTTGTGAAGATGATATAATATATGTAACATATTTAGCATGTAAATGCTTAAAAGTGGTTGATACTCTATTAATTATATGAGTCTTTAATGTTTGATAGTGGTGTTTTTATTGGACCCAAATTTTCCTTGAACCAGTGCTACTTCTCAGCATCCTGATTCCTTTCTTCTTGCTAGTTAGGCTTTTAGTTTTCACTCGGTATTACTGATGTTTTGTAAATGCTACCTCTGTGTCTGAACTCTGGTATGAAAATGTTTGATCTAATGGAAGGTCACTTGTCAGTTTCAGAAATGCTTTTAAAAATGTGCTGAAAAGAGAGAGGGAGGGAGGGAAGGAGAGAGAGAGAGAGAGAGAGAGAGAGAGAGAGAGAGAGAGCGAGCGAGCGAGAGAGGGAGAAATTTCTTATAAGTAAGATGATAGGTATTCTGAGGATCTGTTAAATAGCTCAAAATACAAGATGGTAGATTTTAAAGAAGGCTAGCCTTTGGATCCACAAAGTTCTTTCCTTTGTAGAGTTTCAAACTCTTATCTTTAAACTGTGGAATGTATTACTGACTGGAATTTTTTCCATTCCTGAAAGATAGTCACTGTGGTTCACTGGACACTTATCAAAAGCCCCCTCCTGGATGAGAGTTACAATGGAAGAGCAGACATCTTGGCCCTCAGACTTTTCTCACAGTTGCACAAATAATTCAGGGTCATTGTGCCAGAGTGGAGACTAGATCCTAATTGTTTGTGCATTTTTTCTAATTGTGTCCAGATGTTGGACCCACATTTTATCTTTGGAAACCATTCATATTTTTTATTCTTTTTGAATGAGCCAAAAAGCACAGACTCTTGATGCCTGAAAATTCATTCAAAACATGAATCCTGCCAAACCACATGTTAGGATATGAAAGCACCAGATTTCAGGGTAACATGGATGTAAGGCTCAAGACCTATATTTGGGGGATGATAAGGTGTTCAGTCATAGTAGTTCAGTTGGTGAAAGGTGAACCAAGAGAGGGCAGTAGTGTAATAATAATGAAGAGCAAAGGAAAATGAGTGCCAAAAACATACTTTGACTCTTATGCCTAAGAGGCAGATAAGTCCATTTCAGTCAGTTAGGGGAATATATTTCTTTGTTGCTCTAAGCACTTTTGACCTGCCTATTCTTATTCAGCTCGAAAATGGAGATGCATTTTGATAAATTTAAATTAATTTATAAACAAAAAGTAGATAATTCTCTTGTGTTTATGTTCTAAAAATATAACAACTATTTATTAAAAAATAATTACTTGCCCTAACCAGTTTGGCTCAGTGGCTAGAGCATTGGCCTGCGGACTCAAGGGTCCCAGGTTCGATTCTGGTCAAGGGCATGTACCTTGGTTTTGGGCACATCCCCAGTAGAGAGTGAGCAGGAGGCAGCTGATCGATGTTTCTCTCTCATTAATGTTTCTAATTCTCTATCCCTCGCCCTTTCTCTCTGTAAAAAATCAATAAAGCATATTAAAAAATAATTACTTACTACCAAGCAAGAAGTATTTATTAGGTAGTCACTGTGTGTCATTACTATGTACTGTACAAATACCAAATGAGGAATTTACTGCTGATGAGGAGTTTATAGGTACAAGGGGAAGATGACGGTTGTTATAACCATTATCTAATGTTTATGGAGAGCCTACTGTACTATACCTGTTCTTTCTAATTCCTTGTGTGGAGGAAGTACCAGCTAGGTGCTTCAGATAGTGCTCTTTGATGATGATACATCTTAGTTAAGGCTGGAGTCCCCTACACATGAGGGTAATATAATCTTGGGCCAAATTCTGGGTAAGTAGAATAGCAAAGTGTTAAAGGATTTGTAAGAAGGAAAATAAAGACTTGGATATACAGAAAGGTTAAGGGAGGATATTCCAGGCAGGCGCAATATCAGAAGGATAGAAAAAAAATTGAATATTTTGTGGGGCTGAAGTGGATGTTGGCTGGATATTGGAGAACATTGAGTTCAAACTTGATTCTGTTAGTAATAGTGTAGTATAAGGACATTTTGATCAGAAAAGTGGTATTAAAAAAAGAAAAAGAGAAGCGATATAACAAAGTGGGCTTTTTTTTTTTTTTTTTTTTTTTTTTTTTTTTTTTGAAGAGTTGGATGATTTGGAGCTTGAAAAGACCAGAAAAGGCAAGATCACTAGGAAATTATTAAAATAACAGTGGTATGGGTTATTCTCACCTGTGAGCCTTTTGTGTGTTTTCAGATATGTTGCCTCTAACTCTTTAGTTAGCCGTTTGAAATTTGGATTTAGATCTCTAAATACATATATGCCAGTTCACCAGACTTTCAGAACTATAGCACCATTATCCAGAGTCAAGTCAGATTACAGAAGGGCACCTCCTCGAGCTGGTTAACTGGAAGAGTTATTTCAGTTGGGCTCGAGGCAATTTTATAACTTATGATTCCAGTAATTCTTAGTGGTTTCAAAGAACATTCAAAGGAACATTTATGGCCACACACAGAAACTTGAAGAATAACTTGTGTAATTAAATGAGTTAATACATGTAGGTTCCCAGTAAAAAAACCAAAACCAAAAACCACACACATATAATAAAAGTTAGATAAAAAACAAACAAGTGACCTTATGATAAGACATATTATTCCAAGAAAGAAAAAAAGTTTTGAGGGATTACTCAAGTTTTCCCCCCCTCACAAATATTCACATGTGAAACTGAGAAGAAAATGTGGGCTCTGTCCAGTTTTCTAGTTTAAAACAGATTTAATTACTATTAAGGTAGAAAAAGAGTTATTACTCTAGAAATTAAGGAGAGAGTAGGTTGACCATTGTGGTTTACTTAGTGACAGTCTTAAAAATGAATGTTCAAAATGGAAGGGCATTAAACATAAAGTTTAATGTTTAGTAGATGATTGTTCCAAAGGAAAAGATGGGCTTCAAACTTTGGCCAAGCTCCCTCCCAGTTATGATGACCTTGGCATTGTGTTATATTGTAGTTTAGATGAATCCAAAAATAAATGTGGTAGTAAAGGTAAGAGGTCTCCTACTCTATATCAATTGAGTCATCCTCCTATATAATAAAGAGGTAATATGCAAATTGACCACCACACCCTCACAAGATGGCTGCCTACCAACTGGCGGGGGGTGACAACCAAACAACTGAACAAGCAGGCTGCAAGAGGCAATCAGGCTGGCAGGAGGGGTTAGTGAGGGATGACCAAATGCCTGAATAAGCAGGCTGCATGGGGTGACCAGGCCAGCAGGGGAGTTAGTGAGGAATGACCAAACGAATGAACAAAAGGCTGCATGGGGCATCCAGGCTGGTGGGGGTGGGGGGGTATGAGGGACGACCAGGCCAGTGAGGGGGGCAGTTGGGAGTGACCAGTCCAGTAGGGGGGGCTGTTGAGGGTATTAGGCTGGCGGGAGGGGGGGGAGGAACAGTAAGGAGCAACTAGGCTGGCGGGGGTTGGGGGCAACCAGGCTGGCAGGGAGATGGCAGTTGGGGGCAACCTGGCTGGCAGTGGGAGGCAGTTAGGGGTGATCAGGCCGGCATGTAGAAGCAGTGAGGGGTGATCAGGCCAGCGGGGGTGGGGGAGCAGTTAGGGGTGACCAGGCAGGCAAGCAGGCAGGTAAGCGATTAGGAGCCAGCAGTCCAGGATTATGAGAGGGATGTCTGACTGCTGGTTTAGGCCTGATCCCTGGAATTGTGCCTAAACTGGCAGTTGGACATACCCCAAGAGGTCCCAGATTGGAGAGGGTGCAGGCTGGGCTGAGGGAACCCTGCACCTCCATACATGAATTTCGTGCACTGGGCCTCTAGTCCTATATAATAAAAGCCTAATATGCTAAGTATCTGGTTGGCCATTCAACCAATCAAAGCGTAATATGCTAATGATATTCTAAGTTCACTCATCCACTCACTGTGACGTGCACTGACAACCAGGGGGCAGACAGTTGACTGGTTGACCAGTTGCTATGACATGCACTGACTACCAGGGGGCAGATGCTGCGACCAGTAGGTTAGCTTGCTGCTGGGGTCTGGCCGATCAGGACTGAGTAAGATGGGCAGGATATACCCTGCAGCCTTTCCACGGTCCTCCCCAGCTGGCCAACCTCCTGCATCCCTCCCTGTCCCCAGTCGTGCACCAATGGGGGTCCCTCGGCTTGTCCTGTGCCCTCTTGCAATCCAGGCTAAAGGACATCCCTCTCCCCAACCCCATGCTAGTGCACCAATTTCGTGCACCTGGCCTCTAGTTGATATATAATTTGTATACTATATACTTTACTCATTTAAAGTGTGTAGTTCAGGAACTAATTTTGCCATTGCTTTTAATTTAGGATCTTGTTTAAAATAAAGAGAATATACTTGTATTAATTTCTCCTACTGTGTCAACAGAAGGTCTTAAATAAATACACATCTTAATAGGTATGAGGTTGCCTATGTAGCATTCAGGACTTTCTCTTAAGTCAGTGAGTATAAGGAGATCTGCAATATTAAAAGTATTATAAATGGTTACTCAGTACAGTGTGTACCCAATTTTGACATCATGCTATGGATAAATATGCACTGGAAAATAAACTAAAGTACCACAGTGTATCTTATACTTTTGTAAACAATATTTTGTAGATAACTTTCCAGTTTTTCCCAAAAGGCTGATACATTTCAATATTTTGATTACATCTATGTTATTTTTGAGTTGGCAGAAGTAGCCTAACCAACTACCATTATGTTTTGATATTAGGGGATCTACATTACAATAAAGTTATTGAAATGCAAAAATGAAATAAAATAAAACATGCAACTCAGTGGTTTTCGGTGTATTTAAAGCGTTGTGTTAAACAATACCATAATTTAGTTTTAAAATTTTTATTATTTTCTAATTGAGGTGTAATTCACATTTCGCCATTTTAAAGTTATAATTCCGTGGATTTTAGTGTATTAACAAGGTTGTGCAACCAAAACCACTGTTGAATTCCAGACATTTTCACCCCCCCCCCCAAGAGAAACCACAATCCTGTTAGCAATCCCCCGCCCCCTCCCCTATCCTCAAG
Source organism: Pipistrellus kuhlii (assembly GCF_014108245.1). Lineage (NCBI taxonomy): Eukaryota > Metazoa > Chordata > Mammalia > Chiroptera > Vespertilionidae > Pipistrellus > Pipistrellus kuhlii. Next base: position 21,648,399 of record NW_023425562.1, read on the forward strand.
CAACCATTAATCTGCTTTCTGTGTCTGTGTCTATGGCTTTGCCTGTTCTGGGCATTTTATATAAATGAAATCACACAAAATATGGCCTTTGTGTCTGGCTTCTATCACTAAGCTTAATGCTTTCAAGGTATGTCATTCTTTTTTATGACTGAATAATATTTCATTGTATGGTTAGATACTCTATTTTGTTTACAATCTAATTTTAGAACATTTTGATCACTCCAAAAAGGAACTTTTTTTCATATCCCACCTACTTACCCCAACCTCGTAGTCATAGGCAACCACTAACCTCTTTCTGCCTCTACAGATTTGTTTATTCTGAACATTTCACAAAAAATAGAGAATATGTGGTCTTTTGTGACTGGCTTCTTTCAGAACATTTTAGGTTCATCCATATTGTATCAGGTATCAGTATTTCATTTCATTTTATTGCTGAATAATATTCCACTGTGTGGATATACCACATTTTATTTATTCATCAGTTGATTCATCCGGGTCCTTTTGCTTTTATATAGCATTTTTTCAAAGGGAAATAAGTATAGGCTACAGTTACTTATGAATTCACCCCTTTGTCTGTGGGCTTAGACAGATCATCCATTTAGTTGGCAGAAGCTGCTTACAAAGAAACATGGGCCAGTCCCAATATAGGAATTCATGCATTTCCTCCATCAGATAAAAGAATCCCAGCAAGACATGACTTTTCTGCTCTCCCTATGGCTTCAGGTTTCTGGTATTATCATTCAACTGAACGTCTTCATTTCCTGGGATACACTTGAAAAAAATGCCCTCCCTCCCATTGGAACACAAAGCCCAGCGGCCAGCTGAAGCCCTGGGGACAGCCCTGCCTTTAATCAGCTTGGAATGATTCTCTTACGCCTGCAGCACTGACAGGCTGTTGTCCAGCATGCTTGATCCTCTAGCGCAGAAGTGCTGAAAGAAAAGTTTAAAGATAAGGTTACTGGGAAAATTCCATTCCCCTGCTCTTTCTACACTCAATGGCAGTTCTGACAGCTCAGGAATTTTCACTTTGGTTTTAGACAATTTACAATGTGAGAGGGAGCAAACTAAGCTTCAAACTTGATGATGAGGGTTTAAGGATATTCTATCCTTGATGGCAAATTTCTCACCTAGAAGGTGGAAATAACTATATATACCTCAAAAGACTTGAGGATTAAGTGAAATAGTACATTGTCTAGCACTTGGTAGGTGCCTAATAAGTGCACGTTTTCTTTCCTCCTACTTATTTACATGGCGGTCATGAAGTTATGATGAGACCATCATGTGGAAGCAAATGTCCTCATATTCTCATGTAAACAGTGATAGATATTAGACAAATGGTTATACTCCAGCTTAATAGACACATTCCTTTTATTTTTAAGCCAAGTGTTATTTATTTAATTTTAAAGATTTTTAAAAGTTGATTTTTGAGAGAGAAAGAGAGAGAGAGAGAGAGAGAGAGAAGAGAGAGAGAGAGAGAGAGAGAGAGAGAGAGAGAGAGAGAGAGAGAGAGAGAGAAACAGTGGCCTCTTGTACTTTCCCTACCAGGGATCAAGCTGGTAACACGTGCATGTGCCCTGACCAGGAATCAAACTGGCAGCCTTTTAGTGCACAGGACAACTGAGCCATACTAGCCAGAGCATTTATGTCATGCTTTAGAATTGAACTACAGAAAAACTATCTTTAGTGTTTCGTCCTGGTTTAAAGATCTGAAGCATCATAGAAGTACATAGTAATAATTATAACTTAAGGAGTGCTCCCCCAATATTTCTAGTGCCCATCCGGCACCATACGTAGCCCATCCACTTCTTAAGCTCTGAACCTTCCGCTCTTTTTTTCTGGTTACTGGCGAGAGGGCTATATAGATCCACATGTTCATGGAAAGCACTAAAGAAAAACTGCACAAAGCCACTTCAACATATGAAATAGGTACATTGAGCTAGCTAGATTTTTTTTTAAAATATATTTTATTGATTTTTTTACAGAGAGGAAGGGAGAGAGATAGAGAGCTAGAAACGTCGATGAGAGAGAAACATCGACCAGCTGCCTCTTGCACACCCCCTACCAGGGGTGTGCCCATAACCAACATACATGCCCCTGACTGGAATTGAACCTGGGACCTTTCAGTCCGCAGACCGACGCTCTACCACTGAGCCAAACTGGTTTCGACTGAGCTAGCTAAGTTTTTAAGTCATGCCAAGTAAAATTGTTCTTTTTGCTATTGTCACTTATTGTAACTAGTAACTGTTCTCTGCTGCTGCTCTCATACATACCTGTCCTGTTCTGTAACTGCTGATGCTTTTCTTAGGGATAGTTTGAGGCCCAACCTAAGAACGTCTTCTCTGACCAGTCCAACTTATGAGATTTCCCCATCTTCTGGTCAGATGTAATTCTTATTGTCTGTTCTATTTAATATGTGATAGTACATATTCTATACTATGTTCTTTTAAAAAAGAAGGCTTAGCCGAAATCGGTTTGGCTCAATGGATAGAGCGTCGGCCTGCGGACTGAAGGGTCCTGGGTTCGATTCCGGTCAAGGACATGTACCTTGGTTGCGGGCACATCCCCAGTTGGGGGTGTGCAAGAGGCAGCTGGTCGATGATTCTCTCTCATTGATGTTTCTAACTCTCTATCCCTCTCTCTTCCTCTCTGTAAAAATCAATAAAATATATTTTTAAAAAAATAAAAAAGAAGACTTAAAAGAACTTGTATGGTGTCATATAGCTACTAGATTTATCAGGGTGATCACTTCATAAGTTATATAAATGTCTAGTCACTGGGTTATACACTTGAAACTAATATAATATATGTAACTTGTAATTGAAAAATGAAAAGTTATTTAAAATAAAAAAAGAAAAATATTTAAAAGAAGTAAATAAAATCACCTACAATCCTATCAGAGACTAATCTTATTAACATTTTGGTATATTTTCTTTTAGTCTTTTTATTTTCTCCCTCTGTATGTGATTTTACAGGATTTATATCATACTGTAATATAATATTGTATCTCATTTTCAGCCTTAACGTTACCATAAACCATTTGTAAGTGGTATTTTAAAAGTTACATATTATTTCATGGTGTGGATTGTGACTTATTTATACTTTTTCATGCAGATTTTTCTCATTAGTCCAATTGGGATTATGAAGGGAAGTCACCCTACTGAATCACTCCTTTCCTACTGTAGTGCTTGTAGAGAACATTGTGTATGTAGATGATTAATAAATATTTTGCTTGCTCCTCTGTTTTCAGTCTAATATTACAGGGACTATTTGCTATAGGGGACTGAAAAATATTATTTGCAGCTTATGCAAAGTTATTGTATCACCCGTTTTTCACCTAGAAAAGGGGACACTGATGACATCTTTGCATGTATTTTAAGGGCCTGTAAGTCTTTTGCAATTGTATGAGAATATTTTCAGTGAACATTTGTGCATTTTCCTGCATTTTTCATTAGATTTTTAAAGAAGTCTCTAACCAGCAGCCACAGATCTAGAGGCTGGAATCCATCTGAATGGAGATAGATATATTTATTAACTTATCTGAAATCTAAGACATTATGTTTCACCTTTTCTTTTTCTTGGTTTTCAGGAAGGGATGAGACCATGCAGCCTGCAAAACCATCTTTCCTTGAATACTTTGAACAAAAAGAAAAGGAAAATCAGATCAACAGCTTTGGCAAGAGTGGGTCTGGTCCACTGAAGAACTCTTCAGATTGGAAAGTGCCACAGGATGGAGACTATGAGTTTGTAAGTAGTGTTAGAAGTGGTAATGTGTGCTGGAGAAAGCGATTTGAAGTATCACGCATCCAGTTCTGTCATTTTGCTGAAAGTGCCTGAGCATTTTCCTATGCGTTTCAGGTCTCCTCTAACCAGCTCTGGAAGCAGCTCCGGGGCTGAGGCCTCAGGAGTTTGAGACAACAGCATTTGACATTAAATAGTTAGGCTCTCCCAGTTAGCAGCATCTTTTTCTCTTTAAAAATCCTTTATTCACTTGCCATTTTTCTTTTGTTGAGTTTGAAATTGGTAATGGTAAAAGAAATGTTCAGTCATCAAATGAAAATGCGAAGTCTTTAATAATTTATTTGAGATTGTGAGGTTTTATTTAAGGATTAGTGTAGAGGGCAGTTAATGCTGCTTGTAGTGTCTTTGTTGTTTTGCTAACCATTATCTTCATTTTAGGCTCTCTGAGAGGATTATTCTGAATTTTGCCCATGGATGACCATTAAGTTGTTCCAAAGTTTCTTATGAAAAACTGGGTGTGTTTTATTCTTTCTCTGCTGTGGAACATTCTCCTGCAGCCACAGATACTTGTTAAAGTTCACAGAGATTTAATGAGTAGAGGCAATAAAAAAAATTGGGGGAAGGAGGAAAAGCAAGCTAAGGAGTGTGCATTCCTTTTCTGAATATTTTTAGAAAACAATTTTCTCTTTAGGGATATTTAATTTTTACTTTTTAAAATTTTTACATTCTTAAATTCTGTCATAATTCTGTTGTTGATTATAAGAGCTTAGCGTAAGCATTTTATTTGGATTCTGAGAGAGGCCTTTCTAGTCCTTGCTTTCCACTGTCCTACTGACTGGCTTAGAGGAAATGATGTCATTCTTCCATAATATAATTTCTACTTTTGTGGAGCAGAAATGTCACATTGTACAGCTAATGATAGAAATTTGAGGACCAGGATAACTCACCTGAGGTTATTTAACTGATCAGTTACTGAGTCCATGTGAGAACCCAGTTCATTTGTTTTATAATCTGTGTTCATTTATTCATCATCTACTATGCATTATCATCTGTCATTTTTTGTTCACTCATTTACTTATTAGTTTTTTTGAGTATCAATGTATGCTTGATACTAAATTTATATGGGATTTTCTTTCTTTCCAATTAGGTGCTTTAGAAGTTCAAAGATAAGGATGTGTTTATGTTTTATTAATATTGCATGATTTAAAATTTTTCTTTTTACTCCCCTTTTGAGCTTCCTGTACTCTTACTAGAGCTATCAAATAGGAAAATGCGTATTTGTAAGTGACATCTGGCAAAGAAAGAACCAGCCCGTGGAGTGAAGAAAGGACTCTGGATAATCCCACTAAGTTTAGAAAAGGGTGTGTGTCAGACTAGCTGACATGTTTCCCTCAACAGTCTCTACAGAGACTTAGTTTCCTGGCAGGCACTATTTAATTATGGAAAATAATTTTCTTTCTCCCTGTGAAGGCAATTGCTATTTTGAAATGAATTTTTTGCCCAAAATGGCAAATAGGGAGTAATTTAATCAGAAATGGCAGGATGTAATGCTGACAGAAATCTTTATATTTTCATCTGAAACTCAATACTTGTTACAATTCTAAAATGAAATTGCCTCATTTGCCAAGTTGAAAATGCGACATAGATTTCCTTTAATGTTTAATATATAAAGAGATTAAATATAAATAGGTGCTTGAGGATACAATACTTTCTAAAATTTGCATTTCATATTCTCTAAACAGACTGCATTTTTGGTAATGAGTGCTACTTTTGTGAGAATTCAGACCCTCCCGCTTTGCCATTTGTAAAGCCACAAGAAGCTGTAAACTTAAATGCAGTTTGACTCATGAATCCTCCGAAAATACACTGGGAGATTTCAGTCTAAGATGCCTGGGTGCCTGGAGTCATGAACAGGACAGATGAGGCTCGTGCTCTCCTGGAGCTTAAGTGTGCTGAGGGAAACAGACATAGTCAGGTCCTATATCAGTTTGAGTAATAATCATTTAAAGGAAAAAGGGCGGTGACGAGGTAATGTGAGAGGAGGCCTTGCGGGGGGTGACATTCAGCTAAGACCTGAACAAAGACCAAGGCTAGCCATGGGAGACTGGCGGAGGGACCAGCGGGACACCGGCCCTGAAACAGGACATGGATGTATGACAGGAAGGAACAAAGGCCACTGTGGCCGAGCAGAGGAACACAGGCTAGCAGTTACATAGCAATAATCACAATACATGTGAATGCGTTAAAATCTGTTAAAAGACAGAGACTTGGCCCTAGCTGGTTTGGTTCAGCTTGGATAGAGCATCAGCCTGCGGACTAAAGGGTCTCAGGTTCGATCCGGTCAAGGGCATATGCCCAGGTTGCGGGTTTGATCCCCAGTAGGGGACGTGTAGGAGGCAACCGATCAATGGTTCTCTCTCATCATTGATGTTTCTATCTCTCTCTCCCTCTCCCTTTTTACTGATTTGAAATCAATAAAAAAATTTAAAAAAAAGAGGATGTAAAATTAAGAGTCATTATCTTTGAGGAAAGGAATTTTAGTTTTAGTTGTTTTTACAGCAAGAATGTATCACTGTATTAACATATTACTTGCTTTAATTTAAAAAAGAGTGGCGCATATTTTTTTTTTTTAGATTCTTAGATTTCCTCGTTTTATTCTAGAGTTAGCCAGAGTGTCTGCAGATCTAGATGAACCACAGTACTTTTCAATGTTATTAACTCTACAAGTATTGTTGATTATTAGTTCTTAGTATCCTTGGGTTTTGGAGTAAGTTTTCTATTTATTCAAGTGAAGTTGTTTCCAAGTTTCTTATGACTTATTCTATAAAAAGAGTTGTTAGTACCTAGCCCCCACAGATTAATCTAGTCACTGACGTCCTCATGTGTGCTTTGTATGAATAGGCAGGATTGCAAGGTCCTTGACAGCTGGGATTTTATTATATTCATTTTTGTATTCCTAACACCTACTAGCAATTGCCCGGCTTAAGGTCGGCACACTATTTTCACTTAAACTCAGACACAGTCTCTGAAGTAAATCACTGCCCTGAGAGAGTTCATAATGTAGCAGAAAAGATAATAAATTAGTTTTGATACACTGTGTTAATAACAATAGCTTACATTTATTGAGAATTTACAATGTGCCAGGCATTGGTCTAAGTCCTTTATGCATATAACTCAATCCTCACAACCTTCCCATGAAGTAGGTAATGTTATTATTGCCATTTTAGGATAAGAAAACTTGAGGGTTAAAGGGAGTAGGTAATGATTAAGTTTATACGAATAATAAGTGGCATAGCAGGGATCTGAAGCAAAGCAGTTGGCTCCAGAGCCCATCCTCTTAACCACCTACACTGTGGCCTCCCTCTAGGCTATTCTGGCAGGTTCTGCTCATAAAGTACATATAAAAAGTGCAGTAGGGTGCCAGAAGGGGGAACAAGAACTCCAGGTAAAGCATTAAGTAGTCCCATTTGAAGGGTATTTTGAAAGATGAATAGAAATTCTCGAGCTAGAGAAGGAGGGAAAGGGCATTCTGGGCAGAGAGGGAAGTGTGACTGTGGAGGCGTTGAGGAATGTGGAATGCCAGGAATTACTGAGAAACTGTATTTGGAGCATGCAGACATGGGTAGGTGTGTGAGGAAGGGGGCAGAGGGACTGAGAGAGAGCCCCTCAGGTGAAATAAGGGAGCGCCCCAGTGTGCCCTTATTTTTGCTGGAAACATACAGGACTTGTTTTAGATTTTTTCTTGGTGAGTCAGAGAAATTAAAAATAGAATTCTAATAAAGCACAAAGGGCTAATAACCTAAATATTAATATCTCTCTGAAGTTGTGTGATAATGGTCCACGAGGATATAAAACCATTAAACTGTTAATTCTAAATTAATTTGATAAAAGAACCTGAACAAGATTGATCAATTGGATTCCCTGGGTAGTTATACAGTCATAAACTCATAGCTTTTTGTGGTTAGGAAGGATAAATTTTAGCCCCGAGTTTTCCCCAGGAGGCTGATAGTCCTGAATTTATGTAACTTTATCTTAACCATCCTTTTCTAGATTGGGGCTTCAAATATGATGGCGATGTAGAGATTTTTGGGGTTTTTATAAAGAAGCTTTACTAAATTAATAGGACATAAGTCACTTTTTTTTAGGTTGCACTTTTTCCTTTTGATTATACACTTTAGAAGTTAGACATTTGGTGGGAGGCGAGATTATTATTAACTTATTTATAATTTAAAATCATGATTGCTGTGGTGCAGAGATGCTTCATTTATTCATATTTAAATTAAATATTCCTAAGGATGCAACTTGATGTTTTGTGGAAACCCAGGTATCTATAACTTGAAACTTTTATCTGCCATCTTTTAGAAACAAAAGAAACATTCCCAAGCTTTGTCTTTGAATTTATGGTCCACGTTTTTCAAAATGAATTTTTAAAAATTAGTGTATATCCTTAAATATCCTAACCTCCACTTGCCAGATAGAACCTAATGAAGTTTCCACTACTCAACAGTAACAATCATCAACTCATGACTCATCCTCCACTTCTAATATTCCCTCCACTTGATTATTCTGGAAAAAAAATCTCTGGCATATTTCACTTTTAAATATTTCCATATCTATATATATAAAATCCTAAGTGACCCTTAGGACCAGTCAACCATTCACTAAGATGACACCCTGACCACCATGGGGCAGACGCTTTACGAAGGAGCTGCCCCCTGGTGGTCAGTGTGTCCCCACAGCCAATCTCCCGCAGTCCCTCCCCGCAGCCGGTGGGCCCGATTGGCCATGCTCAGGGCCAGCCAAACCCCAAGCCCCAATCAGCCCTATCGGGACTGTGTTAGATGAGCCCTGATAGCTGGCCAGGCTGAGGCACCCCACCCGTGCATGGATTTGTGCACCGGTCCTCTAGTGTGTCTATAAAGATCTTTTTAAAAGGCATAACCACAATATCTTTATTAGACCTTTAAAAATGAACAATAATGATTCTTTCCCAGTTGGTATGGCTCAGTGATTGAGTGTCAGTCCATGAACCAAGAGGTCATTGGTTTGATTCCCTGTCAGGGCACAGGCCTGGGTTTCTAAATCAATCCCTGGTAGAAGGGAGCTGACCCGTGATGTTTCTCGCTCATCGATGTTTCTAGCTCTCTATCTCTCTTCTTTCCTCTCTCTAAAAATCAATTTTTTAAAAAAAGAATGATTATTTAATGCCATAAAATACCTACAATGTCAATGTTCAATTTTCCACAGTCATCTCATACTTTTTTTTAGTTTGTTTGAATTAGCACCATGCTGTAACCAACTGAGCTAACTAGCCAGCCTAGTTTGTTTGAATTAGGGTCCAAGTAAAATTCATACACTCAGTCAATAGATAAATCTCTTAAATTGCTTTTAATGTGTAAGTCTTCCCCCTTCATGCCCTACACACACACCACTGTTTTTAGATACTGCTTTTTATTACTCCACTTTATAATTATATAAGCTATATATGGTTCCAAAGGCAAATGTTATGCAGACTTAGCTTCTATCCCTATTCTTTCTACTCTGTCTCTTCCCTCTTTTGTTGTTGTTACATTTTGATTTTATTCACACACACACACCAACATACAAATACATGTATATTTGTACTCTCATTAAAAAAAAAAAAAAAAAAAAAAAATATATATATATATATATATATATATATTATTGATTTTTCCACAGAGAGGAAGGGAGAGGGATAGAGAGCTAGAAACGTCGATGAGAGAGAAACATTGACCAGCTGCCTCCTGCACAGCCCCTACTGGGGTGTGTCCGCAACCAATGTACATGCCCTTGACCCGAATCGAACCTGGGACCTTTCAGTCCGCAGACCGATGCTCTATCCACTGAGCCAAACCGGTTTTGGCTGTACTCCCATTTTTAACTAAGCAGTAGTATACCAGTACTATACTCACTTCAATCTACCTTTCTGTTTTCACTTAATTTTACATCCTAGAAATCTCTTCATAGCAGTACACAGAGATAGCCCTCATCCATGTACGGTAGTTTATTCAGCTGGTCCTCTGATGATAGGCTGTTTGTAGTGGTTTTAAAGTTTATCTCTACATAAACTTATTTGTAAATAGAGAATGAAACTTTTTATGTTACCTTTGTTTTTTAAGGTTCATGCTTTACCCTTTTAGTTTTGAGAAGCAAGTTAAACCTATAGAGCTTTTTTCTTTCTTTCTTTTTTTGTAGTTAATGCTAATGGTGACGGTGATGAGCAATGAGTAGATTTAGTCAGAGGTATCTCTTTGCCACAGTCTGGTGGTGGTTATATAAACTAAAGAGACTAATTTAGTCATAACACCTGTGTCACGGAGCGTGACTAATCACTCTCCCTGTTAGGTGCCCTAGGTATCAAAAGGCTGCTGGGTTGGTATTAAGGAGGGATGGCGTTCCCTGCAGGCCTAGAATTCCTACTTGATGTATCAGAACCTGAAATTTCTTAAGTTTGACTTTCATTTCCACTAAGGCAAGAATTGCTTCAGGTACTTTAATTTTGCTAAATTTGAAGTCAGGAAAGAAAAATGACTAAGTTTTATATTATTTACTCTTCATCAGTCCAAAGGCTCAAAGATATTTTAATGTAAATTATTTATTAATCTAAAAAGCAGTTTTACATTTTCAGCTGAGAGATGAATGTAATTGATTTTTCTTAGTGTTGAATCCACAGCCACAACTTAGAATTGTAATCATTCACCCAGACATCTTTTCACTCTTCTTCCTTTTGAGCTGTCAAATATATTTGCTTCACTCTTTCTTCTCACCTTCACCTCCCATTTTTTTCTCATATGGACTCTTGACAATTCAGTATGTTCTTGGACGTGAAATGTTAAGAACACAGGGAAAATATTTATGCCAGTTTTCTCTTACCACCCCCTCCAAAGGAAGAATCTCTATTAGAAATCTGAAAGTAATATTTGCTTTAGTAGTCTCATGCCTTTAAAATAAAATAAAAAACATGATGTGGAACTTTTCTCATTATCTGAAATACTAGAGGCCTGGTGTATGGATTTGTCCAGGGTGTGTCCGGCCCATCTCACCCAATCCAAATCAGCAGACCCCAGCAGCAAGCTAACCCAGTGTTTCCCAACCTTCTCTCATGATGAGAATCACCTGGTGGAGTTGTTAAAACACAGATTCCTGAATCCCAACTAAGAAGTGCTAAACTTCTGAGAACATATAGGTAAAATTGCATACCTAACTTAGTGCTCTGTATATAAAATCTGTCTTAGAACACTAGTTAAGTATACAATTTTACCTATAGTTCCCCAAAATTCTAGTTTAGCACTTCTTAGTTGGGATTTAGGAATCTGTGTTTTAACAACTCCACCAGGTGATTCTCATCATGAGAGAAGGTTGGGAAACACTGAGCTAACCTACTGGTCAGAGCATCTGCCCCCTGGTCAGTGCAAGCTAACCTACTGGTCAGTGCACATCATAATAGTTGGTCGAGCAGTCAAACAAATGGCTGGACACTTAGCATATTAGGCTTTTATTATATAGGATATTGCATGTATCATTTCCTCACAAATCCTGATGTTCCACTACACAGGTGAAATACAACAGAGCCGAGCATCTCTTGTCTTTGACAATGTTTGCTCCAAGCACCAATAATTCGGAATGGGAGGCATGTTTCTTGTCCTTTCTTCTCACTATTGGAGTTTGATGCTGATATTACTGACTTTGAGCTTACAGTGGAAGGAAGAGAGATATTGAGAAGATGGTTCAGACAGAAGAAGGCTGATTGATGGTGATTTCTTGTATTCCTACTGAGAAAAAGACACAGCTCAAGGTGTTGATTGTTTTTAGACAGGAACGTGTTAGATTTTACATTTGTTTAGAAGTTCTTATATAAAGTTACAGCTGGGTCAGCTTGTAAGGAAATATATTGTGCCTCTGAGTAACTAAGTGATTGCTCTTTTGGTTGCGGCAATAGTATGCCTGGTAGTTAAGATCACTACAGTCAGGCTTTTAAGGTCCAATCTGAGTATATTTGGGCCACTTTGTTCTCCTCCCTGTGCCTCAGTTTCTTCATCTGTAAAATGGAGGTAATACTGATTCCTATAGGAAAGCTTCTGTGTGTATGAGAATTAATGTAGCAATGCATCTAAAGTGCCTTAAGCATATCACCGGCACTTCACAATGTCCGCTTCCTCCTCTTTCCCTCCACTCTCCCCTTCTTTCTTGAAACATTGCCCTTGGAGAAAACTTCAGTAACTGAAACCACTGCCCCCAGTGCTTGCCATTCACTTAACCAGAGATCCATTCCCAAAGGAAACGTGTTCCCTGAGCCTGCTTTAAAAACTGTCCTTAAAAAATGAGCTAGAACCCAGAGTGGTCATGGGTATCATTTTAAGAACTTCCCAGTGCTTGCTTGATTTCCCTTACACCTCTTTTCCTTAGAGTTTTCTCTTTCTACCCACCTCTCATCACATAAATTTAATGTTACTTTTAGTTTTCAAATCTTGAGCTATCACACTACTCCCACTGCAATGCATTCTTTTTGCCAATAGATGCCGCCCTCTCACTTCTTGTGAGCGCAGCCTGTGGTGTGGCATTTCTTTAGGTAAAGCAGAGGTTGCCGCTATGCAGAATGAGTGGTAAAATTGCTTCATCTGCCTGAAAGTTGGACATCACATGAAGTGAATGTCATTGAAAATAGGGGCACCTTGAAACATGGGCCAGTAGAGTGAACATTAAATTATGCCACAAGAGGGGTGAATGGCCTTGTGTGAGTCACTCTCCTCTTTGAGCTTCAGGTTTGTAGTCTGTGAAAATCAAGCATAACACCATTGTCCTACTTTCCCCAAAGGGTTTGAGGAAAGATTCAATGAAATGGAGGTTGGGGTTATTTTGAACCAAGTTCTTTCTAAATTCTACCATTTAGAACTATGGTAGAATTCTCCTCGCAGGGAATTATAAAACTGCTTCGGTTTGTTTTTTGGTTCATTGTGTATTAAGTAGTATTTTTTATTTTGTTATTATTATTTCATGCTTAATTGCACCTTAGTTAAAAAAATTTTCTAGATCCTTTAGCAATAACAAATAATTATTTGTTAATAATAAAAAATAACAATAACAGAAACAGGAGAAGGCCAAAGAAGCAATTAAACCTTAACTTCTGCTATGCTTCTTTTTGCTGCTGAGGGTAATATCGATACTATCATCACATTAGGGTGATATAACATTTAATATTGTTAAAGGCACATGCATGCTTTGCTCCTTTATTTGGTTATGCTTACAGTGTTCCTGTGAGGGAAGCAAGGTGAGTTTATCATTTCTATGGTTTGATGATCTGAAGTCCAGAGACATTGAAAGACAACTTTCCTGCTTAGTGACAAGAGTCAGTTCTGGGACCCAGATCCTCAGGTTGGGTGTTTTATCACAGGGAACAAAGCAAAACCAACTGATCTTGAGTTCCAGGCACATACTAGGCACTTAATTAATGTTACAAAGCAGGTAAAAACAATCATCGTTATAATACGTCATGGGGACTATGGTGACCAGGAAGAATGGTTTCAGATGTATTGCATCTTACTGGGAATTTTGTAATATTAGAGGAGTATTTATTGTTGACTTAAATTTTTTTCATACTTGATACATAAGGCAGATTGACATGCTTTATGTTTCATTAATTACATGAATTATCCCCCTTGTTGGAACAATTGAATTGACACCCTCTTTTGATGTTCTTTATTATTTACTTTGCAACCATGGGTTTCATAGTTATTATGCTGCTGTTCAGGAAATGTCATGCTAACTAAAAAAGGCATTATTGGCTTAAGAACACTTTTGGTTTTATCCAGATATAACTTCTGTGGAAACAAAGGTGACTGTTACAGAGGAGTCTTAATGGCTGAAGCAAACATTTGCTGTGCGCTCAGGTGAAGTCGGTCACGCCCCGGGGCGCCTGGCAGGCCCATCCGGGCTCTTATTCCAGAATGTTCCTCGTTCGTGCTCGTTAGCTGCTCAGCGGTAGCTTTTCTTTAAGTTTACTTTCCTTACCATTGTAAAGAATATTGCATACTTTTTAGCAATATTCATATTATTTTTCTTATTGTGTGTTTTTTCTCCTCCTACCCTTTATTATTAATTATTATTATTATTATTCTTTTTTTTCTTCTTCTTCTTCTGGTTAAAACACATAATATCAGGTCTTATCCTCATGGCAAATTTTTCAGTATACAATGAAAGAGAGTCACCTATAGGCACGGTGCTGTGACGTAGGTCGCTAGGGCTTGCTCCTCTTGTGTCCCTGAAACTTTGTACCCTTTCACTAGTAGCGCCCTGCTTCCCCTTTATCTTGTCTGGTTTTAAATTTTTATTGGCAGGGACACTTCCTTTCTTACGGTTACAGAATTTGAGGAGAAGATGGTGAAAGTAGCAATTACTGAACTGTGTACATGGTAGGAACCCATGTGCATACTTTGGAAAACTTTCCAAATCTTTGATTTCTTTTAGTAATATCCATTCATCTGAGTATGTAGGAGCATGTCAATTAGTTTATAAACTTGGTAGATGTGAAGTTTAAGTCTTTTCCCCCTTCTTTGGTAAAATGTTAGCAGAAAACCTTGGTTGGACCTGCAGTGTTGGGCATCCCCTCCATCAGAGTCGGGTGCAGCATGTAAAGCATTGAACCAAGTGCCTGGCAGTCCTCCTCGGTTATTGATGTTAGTTCCTTGCAAAGTGACAGCTTACATAAAGAGCAGCAGTGGGAAACAGACTCAGCTCTGACAGTAGCTAGCTTTGTGTCCTGCTCAGGCCACCTGATCTTCCTGGGGCTCTTCATTCTTCATCTGCTGAATAAAGGGCAGCTTAAAAAGTCTCAAGAGCCCTCAAACTCTCAGTCTTTGTTTGCTAATCTTTAAAATGGAGATAATACATACCTGTCACGGGGGATACTTGAGCCTGAAAGTGATAGCCTGGGTAAAGCATATAAAAGACGCTCAGTACATGTCAGGTTTCCCCCGTTCTTTTAAAGTGCATGGAGACCAAAATGAGTACAGGAGGCCGTATAACTTCCTGACCCAGAGCCAGATAGACCTGAATTCATTCCTGGCTTCACTATTTATGAGATCTGTAACTCTAGGCAAGTCACTTACCCTAAAATGAAGATACTAATCTTATTTACTTCAGGGTTATTGAGAAGATTAAATTAGAAAATACTGCTCAAGTGCTTAGCAAGGTACCTGACACATAGTAGGCATTCACTACATTTTATTTATGTGTGTAATGCCTAGGTGGGAAAGATGAACGGTAGGGGAAGAGTTGAAGATAACGGGATGGGCTGCTCAAAATAGAGAAGTAGGAGGCAAGCCCAAAACTTAGCTCACAGTTTTACCGAGGGCCCTACTGAGGCAGCACCCACTTTCTAGTTAAACAAACGTTGTTTGCTTTGAAGCATTCAATACCTAAAATGAACTTCACAACCTTTTTTATTCACAGGGTTTACGTATCAAACCTACTGATTCAAATGGATCTTTTGTGTTTTCTCAATCAGATTGGCTTCCCTTACATCCTGGGAGCTGTAAGACCTGGACATTTCCCATCAATATGTCCTGATCTAATGATGTTGTTGTTAATATAAAACTGTGTGTGTGTGTGTGTGTGTGTGTGTGTGTGTGTTGAGAGAGAGAGAGAGAGAGAGAGAGAGAGAGAGAGAATGAATGAGAGGAAGAGATACCACAGCCATCACCTGTGTGTGCCCCTGTGTGCAGAGCTGAGCTCGCATTGCACACACACTGGATAGGAAGGTGGCCAGCTGCTGGAGGAAGGACAGACTCAGATCCACTTTACAGACCCATCAGTCACTGCCACTTGCTTTTTAAAAATTTTATTTACATTCCTTTTTTAAAAAACTAAACTTTTCATTTTGAGATAGTTATAGATTCCCATGCAGTTGTAAGAAATAATAGATCCTGTGTACTCTTTTCCATTTCCCCCAATGATAACATCTTACAAAACTATAGTACAGTGTCATAGCCTGGATATTGACATTACTCCATTGAGACAGAGAACGGTTTTGTCACCACAAGGGCCCCTCTGTTGACTTTGGTAAGTACATGCTCCCCACCCCATTCCCTAACTCTTAGCCATCTGTTCTCCATTAGTGTATCTTTTGAAGTTTAAAAAACCTTAAGGGCATGGGGTTTAAGATGAAGTAAAGTCAGGAAATTTAGCGAAGTGCCTGTGTTCTCCAGATATGGCAGAAGTTATTTTCACATGCTGGGAAGAAGCACAACCATTCCAGATTCAAGGGGAGGTTTTCTACTTTTGAAGTGCTGCTGAGACTGTCATTATAAACGAGAGTGAGTTAACATGTGATCAAATACCATTTACCATCTGTCTCATCATCTGAGGCAATGCTCTGTGCCAGCTTGGTGAATGAGGGCATCAGCTGTCCAGAAGTTTATTGCTCAAGGAATGTGCCTAACAACTAGTATTATGAATTCAGCCCTTTGAGAATTTTAAGAAATTGAGTTCCTGGTATTTAGTCAATATGTGCAGTTTTACATGCAGTTATATAAAGGTTTGTGATGTGGGTTTCTCCTTTTTTTTTGAATTTTCACCTATCTCTGCCTTCCTATCTTAGATTTGTTATTACAGAAATTGAAAATCCCACAGGAAAGCCTAGTTCCTATTCCCTGACTACTGGCCTCTCCACAACACTCCCCCCCCCCCCCCCCCATGTTCTGTACCTGGGCCTATTAAATAAGGTTCAATGATGTAGCTTCAAGGGAAGCTCAGTTTTGTACTGGATGACCTCAAAGGTTTCATCCAGTCTTTAGTCAGTGATGCTGCATCAATGAGCTCATGTAGCTACTCACATGTGATAGATAAGCATTCAGCACTCACAGGAAGGAGGTGCTCTCGGGCTGGCCGCAGAGACCAGGCAACAGAACTTTCTTCGTGGCTATGGATTATACATCCCAGTGGGAGGGGAAGAGGAGGCACAATTGGCCCTGGCACATGTAATTTTTCCAAGTACCGAAATGGGAGTGAGCTCTCCGGTTTACCACAGATCACACCACTTCCTGTTTATTGTTTTATAACTGGCCTGTTGAGCTTATTTTTACTTTTTCTCCCACTCTTGAAAACATTTGCACCGTGACCTCTGATTTAATCCCCAGATCTTGGACATTTAGGTGGCCATCAGCCTTTTAATATTAAACATTGTTTCAATGACCATCTTTGCGTGATCTGAATTAATCCCTACAAGTAAAGTGCTTGGGTTAAGCTTTACAAGTTTGAAATAGTGATATAATATTATTAGATTTCCCTGTTATTTTTGCTGTTTGAATTGCCAGTTTGTGTGATTTATCTGAATTAAGGGAGTTCTTATTTCCCTTATTGGTTGACACTATATATGGTGTCTTAACTGTTAAGATAATTTAAATTTTCAGGTACTTTGATTTTGCAGTTCTTTCTTTGTGGTTTATGGAAATGTATGCCATGCTTCAAAGATTTTTCCCATCCCACAATTATAAAAATATTAAATCTTTTTTTTAGATTTTTTTTCCTCTCCAATATTTATTCTGCCTGGAATTTGTCTTGATGTAAAGAGTAAGATAGTGCCTGGCTGGCGTTGCTCAGTGGTTTGAGTGTCAGCCCATGAACCTGGAGGTTGCAGTTCAATTCCTGGTCAGGGCATATACCCGGGTTGCTGGCTCAGAGGCAGCCAATTGTCTCTCTCATCATTGATGTTTCTGTTTCTCTCTCCCTCTCCCTTCCTCTCTCCGAAATGAATAAAAATATTTTTTAAGTCTTCATGATCATAATTTGGAATTGAAAAAGGAACAGAACCAAAACCAATAAGAATAATTTAATATAAAAATTGTAAGGTAGTGATTCAACTTCATATTTTTCTAAACAGCCAATTTTCCTAAAAACCAACCATTTTTAATATTCATGGTGAATTTTGAATTGCCAAATCTTGATAGCTTCTAGTATCTAAAAGTAGCTTGTTTTTATAGAAAGTTTCCACTTTAAATTCTGAGCTTCAGTATTTTTTTTTGCTTTTAGTACCTCTAGAAAGAAGCTGTGAACAGAACACCATATTGGTTTTGGCATTAACTTTAATGCATCTCAAATAGGCTGATTCTACAGAATTTGATCCAAAGTACTTCTGTGTCTTAATGCCTTTTTGCCAAGCAAAATTGATTATTTCTAACCAAAGGCCTTCAGGGCTGGACTGTAAAAAGAGTGAGGGGTCCTCCCAGGCTGTGGCAGATTATGTAATTTGGCATCAGGTACAATGCTTTTTATCTCTTCAGTTTCTTTTCTCTAGCCTTCAGTGGTCAGTGCCCCTGTTGTTAGAGACTTTTAGAGGTGTGGCAGGGAGAAGGCAAATTCAGAAACTTTCCGTCCGAGTCCTAGTACTGTAGCTTTAAAATGTTTTCTTTTTTTCTTGGCAGTTTAATGAACAGCTATGAGAAGTCTTTCTTGGATGGTTATTCCCAGCCTTCTCTGTCCTGTAGAATGTAGTCTGTATATTTTCACCTGCCGTGCTGTGTGATCACAGACCCTCTCTGTAACTTCAATTAGAGGTGCTGTCAGTTCTTCTACTTCAAAATTTTACCTCAGTAGCTTAGTGCCTTGGCAGATTCCTCTTATCATATTCTCCTAAATTATTATAGTGTCTTTTCAAGTAAATTTTTTTTTTTTTAAATATATTTTTATTGATTTTGTACAGAGAGGAAGGGAGAGAGATAGAGAGCTAGAAACGTCGATGAGAGAGAGTCATCGATCAGCTGCCTCTTGCACACACCCCACTGGGGATATGCCCGCAACCAAGGTACATGCCCTTGACCGGAATCGAACCCGGGACCTCTCAGTCCCCAAGCCGACGCTCTATCCATTGAGCCAAACCGGTTTTGGCTCAAGTAAATTTTTTATTGAGACTTGTTTTTAAGTCAAATTTGTAGACAGGAAGGCAGATTCTGCCATTGTGGATGAGAAGAGAGATATACAGGATGGTTAAAGCCACCAGAGTCATTCTGTTGGGGTTCATAACCTATCTTCTCCACCTATTGTGTCACTTGGCTAGCCTTCCGTTTCCTTACCTATCAAACATGGATAAAAGTCACAGCTGTCTCCTAGGACTGTTGTAAATGTCAAGTCAGATAATGCATGTAAAACACTTAGGACAGTGCCCGGCCTGCAGTAAACATTTAATAAGTGTTATTTTTCATCCTCTTTTTTCGTGTTGATTTGCTCTTCTAGGATGTTGCAATGCTGTTCCCCTATCCCCTGTTAATTGTAAAAAGAATACATGCCCATTGTAGAAAGTTTAGAAATGGAAGAAAGCTTAGAGAAGAACATTTCTCCTGCATTTTCATCACCCCCAGCAATAATCGCAGTTCACATTTTAACATATTTGCTTCCAGTGTTTTACATGTATATCTTGTAGTATACTTAGATATTACCATTTGAGATCATTCTACATGTATAATATGGTATCTTGACTTTTTTACTTAACATACCCTAAACATTTTGTCATGTCATTAAAAACATTTACACAATCATTCGTTTTCGTGGTTACAAAATAATCCATCATATTATATTACTTTGATTGACTTAGTCATTCTTCTTTTATTTGGCATTTAGTGTTTGGAACTTTTTTGGTTGGTGTTAGGTTGCTTTTAGATCATTCTAACTTTTTGGGCCAGGCTTCTTTAGGATTGAGCCTTGTGTCTGCTTTTGCGGTTGGTTTTTTTGTGTTGACTGTGTGACAAGCTGGGATTTTAAATGTCAGACCCTATATTTTCAGACTTTTGCCTTCTGTCCTGGCCTATCTCCATGCTTGTTTGTTTTTCAGCCTTTCTTTGGTGATTTTCTTTTCATAATCCTGTGCTGGAAGAAAGATGAATGGAGAACAGGATTAGTATTTTGGTCTCTGACCCTGCAGTGCCATGTGAATGCCCAGGAACTAGCCAGAGTAAACACCAGTTGCATGGTAACCGATCTTTACTGAGGTAACCATGCTGAGAAGTTTCTAGTGAGGAGACTGTCCTAAATTGTTCTTGACAAGGCATACTATTTTTGTTTAAAATTTCTTGCTTTTCCTGTAAAGCTAGATTTCAAGTATGTTAAAGCTGAATTCATTTGTACTCGGGATATAATGAGATCTTGTGCTTTTTACTTTCAGAAAACCAGCCAAGAACAGCAGTCTGAAAAAGACATACGTATCCAAAATTGCCAGGGAAACCTGCTGTTTACTTACATATGCTTTCTGAGAAACCGCATGGCAAGTGAATGTCGTCTTTGTCTGAACTCACATAGCCTGGCTCTGCGGGTGGACCGTGCTAGCGGATTCGGACTTGGTTTTTAATTCAGTTACTGAAATGGCACGTAGAGCTAGACTTAACTGCCAGTGGCTTGTGACCCAGGAGGTTGCTTACAATGGCATCAGTCTGTGAGCCTGACACTGTGTTTCATTTCCTTTGGTTCTGGAACTGCTTGGCAGCTGTCTTCTTCAAAGTTCACCCTTCGTGGCCAATTATTCTCTGCTGTTAAAATACAGGATGATTTTTATCTTAACCACATGGTGAGCCAAAGAGCCAAATCCAGATATTGGGTTCTGTGAGTTTGGGTAGAGAGAGTATGACTAACGATGATAAATCATTTAGATCTACATGGCTTAGAACAGAAGATCAGATATGGATCCTAAGATCTGCAAATACTAGCTTGGTGCCTTGGGCCCTCGGAAGTGCTGTCCTGAGGTCATTTCCATGTGGCTTCACGGGAAGCACAGGTGCCAAATGGCTTATATCTTAAATTCCTAGAAGCCATCGTCTTGCTCAGTAAGCTGTTCCAACACTGTATCATACAGAGAAATAGGAGCTTGCGGCTTCTCTTACCTCTCCAACAAGAGCTGTCATCCAGTGTTCTCCTGACCGCTTCTGGTCATTTCTGAGAAGAAGGTTGGATTTCACAAGATGGGATGTAATCCATATCATCACTTAAAGGTTCTGCCTGAAAATACTGTGTTTCTTTAATTTCCACCAAAATTTGTCCCCAGGAACTTCTACCCATGTGGTTAGTTGTTTCTCACAGAAGCTCTGCAGAAGGTTGGCATCATCTGCCTTTTCCGTTTTGCAGATAGAGAGAGCCAGTCTTTGGCCTTTAGCCAGGATTTAGTATTACGGTAAGTTGGCTTGAGTAAACTTGCCAGCCTTATGCTAACTCTGGTACAGAGGCCAACAGCTAAACCTTGGGGACTAAGATTATATAAGTGTGAAAGCACCTGACCAATTGTAGATGTTAGGTGATTTTGCATTGAAAGTACCAACTAGTCAGATAGAGCCAGATTCAGTTTTTAGCCTTTTATTTTTATACTAGAGGACCGATACACAAAATTTGTGCATGGGGCAGGGGAGGGCAGTCAGACATCACTCTCACAATCCGGGACCGCTGACTCCTAACTGCTCACCTGCCTGCCTGCCTACCTTATTGCCCCTAACTGCCCCACTGCCAGCCTGGTCACTCCCGACTTGTCCCCCCTCCTACTAGCCTGGTCGCCCCTTACTGCCCCCCCGCACTGGCCTGGTCACTCCCAACTGCCCCCCACATACACACTAAACTGGTCGCCCCCATCTGCCCCCCCTGCTGGCCTGGTCGCCCCACGCAGCCTGCCGTTCAGTCATTTGGTCGTCCCTCTGGTTGTTTTGGTTGTGATGGCCCCTGGATTTTCTATATTAGGATGATGATGATGATGATGATGATTATTATTATTACTAAAAACCTGGTGCATGAATTTGTGCACTTTTGGGTCCCTCAGCCTGGCCTGCGCCTTTCGCAGCCCAGGAACCCTGCCTGGGACATCCTTAGTGCTGCCCCAGGGGCAGAGAAGCTCCCACCACTGCCCTCACTCGCTCGCCATGAGCCCGGCTTCTGGCTGAGCGGTCTCCCCTGAGGGAGCACACTGACCACCAGGAGGCAGCTCCTGCATTGAGCGCATGCCCCCTAGTGGTAAGTGCACATTATAGTGATAGGTCATTCAGTCGATTTGCATATTACCCTTTTGTTATAGTATAGGATTACTAAAATCCTCACCCAAGGATATAGTTTTTATTAATTTAGAGAGAAGAGAGGAAGGAAGACAGTGAGAAACATCAATTGGTTGCCTCCTGTATGTGCCCCTACCAGGGATCAAGCCTATAACCCAGGTATGTGCTCTGACTGGGGATCAAACCCACAACCATTTGGTGCACTGGACGACGCATCAATCAACGGAGCCATTCAGCCAGGGCCAGATTAAATTTTGATCTCTGCCACTTGATAACCTCAGGCAGATTAATTCTATAAACCTAAAATGTTCCATCTATCCATCTCTGGAATCAAGTTAATAATTAGAGCTGTAAGATTTAATGAAGAGCAAATGAGATAATACAAGAAAGTGCTTAACATAGTGACTAATAATGGTTAATAAGTAATTTTTAATGAGGGCTTATTGTGATTATGTAATTATTATACAATGGGCCTTTAAATCCTCCTTCCTGTGCCCTATCTTTCTTTATGACTTCTTGATTTACTGGGAAGACCAATGTTAGCATTATAAGAAAATGGGATGGGCACACAAACAATGTTTCTGCCCCCGGAGATGTCCCTTCTTTCTCAGGAGGAAGTTTGGGGTGTGAGCTAAGTAATCTGTCACGTTGCCAGAGCTGGGAATCGGGAGTTAACTAGTCCTTTTACCCTGCTTACAGGAGAAGCACTTCTTTCTGCTCAGTAATAGCATGGCTGCCTCTATTTTCCAAGATTATTTCCTGCTCTGTGGCTCTGTCATTTAAGTACATATTTTAACATTGCATCTCATCCTGCTTTGTCCTTCGGTCCAGAATTCTTAGTCCATGGTCTTTAGGGTTTTATTCCAGATAAATCTAGAGATCCTTCTAGAAAACTTGATTTCATTTAAGTTTTGAAAACTTTTGGCATAAAATTTTGAATTTTAAAATTTGTAATATCTGTCATTCTAGCTTGCTTTTCATTCCTAATATTTTTTTTTCTTGATCAAATTTATGAGTTTTCTCTCCTTTTTTTCAAAAAAGCACCAGCTTTTTGTTTTGTTGGTCCTTGCTTTTGGATTCATGAATTTATGCTCTTTCTGTTGTAAGTTTATTCTGGGTCTTTTTTCCTCTAATTGGACAATTTTTCAGTCATCTCTTTTTTCTGATATATATATGTAAAGTTGTTCCCTTTAAGTCTTACTTGAACTATCTTCTACAATTTCGATGTGTAATTTTTTGTTTTGTAAAGTCAGGTTTGTCGAGGTTTAATTTACATATTTTTATATATTTATATAAAATTTGTTCCTTTTGAGTGTACAGTTTGATCAGTTTTGACAAACGTATAAAGACATATAATACCATCATAATCAAAATATAGAACATTTCCATCATCCCCAAGAGCTCCCTCGTACCTTGTTTTTGTCCCTTTAGTTTTCTTTCCCACAAAGCCATGGGAATGGAGTCATACAGTTCACAGTCCTTTGTGTCCGGCTGCTTCCCTTTGGCACACTGTTTTGAGATTCCTGCATATTGTTCCATGTATCTACAGTTGTTCCTTCTTTTTGCTGAGTAGTTTCAATTTTCTGTCGATGCCACAATTTATCTATTCACCATTAATATAGTTTTCAATGGGATCAAATGAGAGCATTTTAATTTTGCACTTGGCCTGCAAATAAACATACCAGAGTATTCAAGATTTGAAATTATTTGAGTATTTTTTATATTTAAGGTTTTACTTGAGGTGTGCATTTTGGAAGTTTTCCCGTGGACAAACATGTGCTCCTGTGTACTCACCGTGCTCTTCCTCCCAGTAGTAGTCTAGGTACAGAGATAGAAATCACACAGTAGGTTAAACAGAAATTTAACACAAGGAATTATTAACTGTGAGAAAAGAGTAATAGCTAAGATTGAGGGGAACTGTATGGTTCCCCAGGACTGTGGGGAATACCCAATGAAGGACAAACTACCAGGGGTTCAGAACTCAGTGGAGAAGGTAGGGTTCAGCCCATGGCATAGCAGAGGAGTTCGCTGATTTGGCTAAACCAGATGTGGCCCAAAGGCTCTGGGCAAGCCATAGGCTATCCTCGGGAGTGCCGGCGAGAAGCAGTCCATCAGCAGCCAGAAACATGGGTGTACACTGGGGGTCTGGGCAGGCTCTGTGGGGGCTCTGCTGTCCAGGTTGACAGGGCTGCCAGACTTTGAAGAAGTACGGAAAGGGATTCTGTTGTTTACCACAGAGAATATATACAATAGAAAGGTGCATTTGGAGCAAAGAGATAATAAATTAGTGACTAATATACTGTCTCTGTTCTTAATATTTTTATTTATTTATTAATCTAATTTTCTTTTATTTTTTCTCCCCTCTCCCTGTCATTGTAGATTCCAAGCTGTCTGTCAGACCCCAGATTGGAGTTAGTTTCTTTCTTCATGATGCTAGTTCATTACAGAAAATAATTAGTATACAAATTTTAAAGAACATTCTTATATCAGAGAAGCTAAGCATTTTAAACTCTGAGCTTAGATGAGGTTACTGCTATAAAGATGACGATCATCTTTTCTGAGCCAAAAAACTAGGTAATGGTTCTTACAAAGAATTTTTTTCTAGTGTGAATTTATACACATTTGAGGAGTATTACCATGTCATAAATTAAATCACTTTGGTTATTTGTACCAATTAAACATTTGTTGAAAAAAATAAAGGACTGTCCCAAAGTATCTGGAGCATATACATACTAATACTTTCCAGAATAGGAATACACTCATCTTTTTTAGACAGTCTTAAATCAGAAAAAGAAAAAAAGAAAAAAGACAAAAATCCCTATTAGGCAGTTATGTGTTTCTGGCAGGATAAAAATCTCTCTCTCTCTCTCTCTCTCTCTCTCTCTCTCTCTCTCTCTCTCTCTCTCTCTCTCTCACACACACACACACACACACACACACACACATACATACACACACACACCACAGCTATCACTACCACCACCCTATCTAGACACGATTTCTGTTTTTGACAGGATTTGATAGCCATTGCAGAAAAATTCTGACATGCCTTGTAGATAGAACTTATCTGCTTCTTTTGCAGAGTTCTTTTTTTTCTCAAAGGCTATTGAGAGGATATTTCTGTGGTGCCAGGGTTCTTGTTCCAGCATTACAAAGGGTTCAGCAATCTGGATAAAGGCTGTGCATAGATTAAATAAGAGTCCATAGATGAAAGATAATTTTGAAAGGCATTGGACATCAGAGGAGCTTCCGCTAAAGGAGCTAAGCTCTAAGTTCTTAGTTTCCTAGTCTCAAGACCCTTGCTTTTTATTAACACAATTTGTCCTAAGGCAAGGTGGAGATAATACAGAAGGGTAAGGTACAGAAGCATTGTCAAATTAGGGAATAGTCTATAGCTGTTCAGGTGTTTGGCCAACAGGAGGCAATAACATGTAGATTAAGATGCCCTGAGCTGTCTGGCAGCAATCATCCTATTCAGGTTTGGGGGAAGTGCCTTTTAGCCATTCCAACAGGTAATTACATATATGACTCAGCCCTTGTTGAGCCCCTAAGTTTCATCAACCCTTTGATAAAACTCTTGTAATTATGACATGCTGGAATTGGCTTCCAGCCCTGTGGGGAGTGTTTAGTTGGTAAATCTCTGGCCCTTCATTGCATGAGTGTTCTAGCAGTAGGACTTATTTACAGAGATTTTTATATAGGTACTCTCCAGAGATTGAGCGCTGACAAGTTTTCCCAGTTTAAGCAAGTTCAAATTGTAAAAATTTAGGCCTCCAAAATAGCTTACTCAGAAAATTTTATTTGCATTCTTAACTAGTTTTCTGTGAGCATTTTGTTCTTTTAGTGTATTTAAATTGGATCCTATTTAGTCAGAAAGTATCTTTTAAGACTTCTTCTATTAAGTAAAGTGGGATCAGCTTGTATTGTAGCTTTCAGATTTGCTAGGGATTCTTTGGGCTTCTTCTGTTGGGCAAGATGAGAGGGGAAAGCCTGGCCCTTTTGTTATCTTGGAAATTTCCAGCCCGAGCAAGTAGAGACACCGCCTGCAGGGATTCTTACGTGATCAGCCAGCTCCTTTCCTGAATTATTAAGCTGTGTTAAAACAGGAGCTCAGTACAGTTGCTGTTTAGGTATTCCATCTTCTGAAAGATTAATAGCACTGCAAGAATGTTGATACTTTTGACATCACTCTTCAGTCCTTTCAAATATCAGGAACATCATATTCTGCCTTATTCTGTGCTGTGCCTTCTTTAAACATTTTCAGTTTTCCTCAGAGATTTATTTATTCTAAGCTCTGTGTTTGCTAACTTCCTGAAAATTTTCCTCTCTCAGTTTGGTTTCCTTAAGTGTGAAATTCATAAACCAATTTAGAGCTACCCTTAAAGTAGAATCTTTCTCTAAAAGTAATCATGAGCAACCAAGACTAGAGATGTTTTCTATGTCCATTTTCTCTTACAGCTTTACTAGATGCTCAGTGCACAAAATTCGTGCACTTGGCAGGGGGTCCCTCAGCCTGGACTGTGCCCTCTCGCAATTCGGAAGCCCTGAGGGGACGTCCGATTCATGGCTTAGGCCCACTAAGCCATCAGTCGGACATCCTTCGCATTGCCACAGAGGCCGGAGAGGCTCCCATCACTACCGCTGCACTCACCAGCCATGAGCCCGGCTTCCGGCTGAGCAGTGCTCCCCCTGTGGGAGCACACTGACCACTAGGGGGCAGCTCCTGCATTGAATGTCTGCCCCCTGGTGGTCAGTGCGCATCATAGTGACTGGTCATTCCACCATTTGGTCATTTGCATATTAGCCTTTTATTATTAGAGGATTGCAGTCATGACACTGGACGAGCTATTTATTTTGATTTTGGCATGCATGGGTCAGTTTAGACCAATTAATATAACCTTATTTAACAAACTTATACTATTATATTAGACTTATGTATTGATTGTAGATTTTCAAAGCTGCTTGAAAGTCCAGCATCTTACTAATAATTGAAGAAACCCAGTAAAAGGTCATTTTAAAGTAAGGGTGTAAAGCTTAAGGATATATTTCTTTCTTATATATTTATTGAGAACTCTTTTCTGCCGGCCTGACTGGAAATATATTAGACTTAAGTGTAGGTAGCCCCCACTTTGTGAAAGGAAAAGGCAGTCCGGGAGAAAGAAGAGCTGGAGTTTAGCTGTGCTGGGAGGTTGGATGGGCATTCTCTAACCAAAGACAGAGAATTCTGTTCAGCAGAAGCATGGCGTGGTGGGGAAATACGGCATCTGCCATATTTTGAGGAATTTTGAATGGCTATATTATTACTGACATACTCACTCATAAATCCTTTCATTTACAAGGTGGGGCAAAAGTAGGTTTACATTTGTTTGAATGGAAAATAATACAATAATTAATAAATTAGAATACAAGAATAAATTGCTTCATGTACTCACAACTGTAATCCTACTTTTGCCTCACCTTGTATTTAACCTAATTTTATTAGCGCCCTGTATCTCAAGTGTGATCATTACTTGAAATAAGATTTGTGTTTTATTTTTAAAAATACTACAATTTAGATTTTCCCTGAGTTAGAGAGTGCACCCATTCTTTGTATTACAAATGTCTAAAAATGTAAAACCTTTCTCTCAGAGACTCTGACCACAGGGATGCTTCCTTCTCTCAACTCCTGTTACACATGATGACTTGCTTGGCTTTAACAGCTGGACATGCTGGGACTCACATCTAACTCAGCCACCTGCACTTACCGGCTTTAGGGCTGTGAGAAAATTCCTGTATCTCTAACCCTCAGTATCCACCGCTGTGAGATGGGATTATACTACGTACTTCATAGACTATTCTGAGGATTGCATGGGACAATGCCCCACATAGCACTCAGTTAAAGGTAGCTGTCATTAATACTAGCCACCATTAGGCACTTAGTAGCTTGTTTTCATAATTTATCGACCTCATTTATCTCCACTTCTAGTGTAAAGGAATCCTGCCATATACTTTGTCCCGTACACACCCTTACTTAATACACCCCTGCCGTCCCTCCTGATGCCTTCTCCAGTCCTAGCACGAGTGTCTGACACAGGGAAGGAACTCGCTGCATCTCTATAATTAAAGACTTAATGCTGGATAGTAGCAATGCCACGCCTTGTGACAACCATTACTCTCATATTGGTGGTATGAACATCTTTATGGGTTCTTGCTGTGGGAAGCCGGAGTCATGAGGGAAGGAAAAAATCTGGGTTTGGTCAAAGATTTATTACTTTTGGCCAAAGGCTCTTCTAAAACTCACAGAACAAAAACAAAACAGCAGTAACAAAAAGCAGGTGCATTGTGATATTCCGAGTAAGTTGTGAAAGTTCATGCCTGAGCAGAGATTGAATAAATTCTAAGCATGCAAAAGCACTAGTTCAGAAATTAATTCTGCCAGGGTAAACTTGAGGATTGTTCTCAATAAGTCAGAGATAAGTAAAATAATGCAAGCCATATATCTTACAGCAAAACCTCTTTGTTTCAAGAAAAATAAACTTTTGCTTCTTGTCTTTTCGTTTATACCATTTATCAAATCATCTTCTTTATACGCCACACGCGCACTGTCCCTGCCGGGCCTCCCTTCGCCTGGCGGGAGCCTCTCTGGATTCAGTCTCGGGGTTGGTTGAGGCCAGTCAGCTGACCCTTGTCAGCGCTCTTGTCACCATGTCGCCAGGTCTGCTTGCAGACAGGTTTCTTTGCTTTTACCCAGGTTTGAGGTCTGCGTTTCATGTATATTTTATGTACATGCAGTCATGTTTTCTTTGGTTGGTATTCTGATAACAATTCTATGTATTGATTTGAAATCATCATAAACTCAAAATGGAGTTGAAGTAATCTTTAGTCGATATAGTTTTACAGCTTTTCTTCCTTATTGGAGAAGCATTAGGAAGATTTTATAAGGGCCTGATTGAAGCAAATTTGGCATGACCATAATTTGAATCAGAGGAAATCACTCATTAAAACTTGCACAAGTTTCACTTAAGAAGCAATATCTTTTGAAATTGAAGGGTCTGACTTATGCTTACTTAGTCTGCACAATTGTGATTTGACCGGTCAGCTTCCTTGCTTTTTTGTTTGACTGTCCGCTTACTCATCCGCTGAAAGATTATTGCATCACCCTGAATCTTGAATCTTCTAAAGTCTCCTCTCCCCAGGCTAGAACCCTCTCCTAGAGACAAGAAAGGGTCTCCTCGGTGGGACGGAATCAGTGCCCTAGGTGCCTTACAACAACCTTCGTGCGCTTTCTTCATTGCACTTTTGTTAACCTTCAGGGGCTGGTGTTAAAGATGTGGAAAGGCGTGTTATGGCTTCATTTGACTTTTTAGCTTCCTTATCGTCTTGCTAAATTCCAGAGGTGTGCTCTTCCCTTAAGCTGGCCACACCATTTCCTGTGGCAGGGCATCAATCAGCCTGACTCACCTGTCCGGAGGAATGTGTGTTTGAGAAATTTTGTTTGTGACATTGGGCACAGAATAGAGTGCTCTAATTCCGTCTGTCCAGAATTGAAGCTTGTCCTAAAAGCTTTGGCAAGTCTCTTTGGTTGTTTTTTAGGAACAACTCATGATGCTATTTGCATAATAGAGTTCAGAGGTGAGAGTTTCTCACAGCAGAGGAGCTGAACTTTGGAATAGGTCTAAGCCCTGAACCTGGGATGGGGACCAGACCTGTGTGTTCAAATGGGCCTGTAGCCGAGGCGGGCAAAGCCCTGCTGTACGTTCTGATGCGCTTAGTGTAGCTTGACGCTGCTGATGTCCAGGCTGATCGTTGGTGTCATTTCTCTGAGTTCTCACTTGTGATGAAACATCAGCCTGATCTTCTCAGTTGTTCTCCTGGCCGGTTGTGCAACCGACACGGACACGATGTATAATAATTCAGAGTTCTGTGTTGCAAAGCAGGGTGAGAAGAAATCTGTTCCCATTAGCCCTCTGTATTCGTGCTGTTGCCGGAATCTGAGGATTTTGCTATGCCCGAGGACACAAACCGGGTTATTGGATGTGGGGTGTCCACACACAGCTCTTGAGGGACACCTCTGTGTATGCTGTGTGTCCTGCACTGTATGTAGAGCAGTTCAGGCTCAGTGCTTACTCACTGTTTCTGTTACTCATTTGTGTCCTCCATTTGCCAGAAAAGGATTTAAGGAGGCAGCTCCCAATTTACCCAGTTTCATTCTGGTGTGCACTAGACACTGTCATATACTTTACCAATACCTGTAGGCCTCACAGCTCCCCTTGTAGGATAAATGCTGTTATCCTGCACTGAACAATGGGGCGGGGGAGGCACTTGTTAGGTGATCTGCCAAGGGCAGAGCTCCCATGGACCCAGGTCCATCTGACTCGAAGCCAGTGCTCCTGGCCTAAACCTGTGTGCTCTTCCAACAGCTGCTGCCCAGCAGTGTTCCTGGCCTCGTGGAGCTGCCAGTAAAGTCGGTTCGTTAGATTTGAATAATGGTCAGCCACCTTGCATTGAGTCATGCACTTCAGCAGGCACATGCCAGGCACTGGCATTTTTACACGAGGAAAGGCGGCGAGTAGGCAGGTCATTCATCCGTTTCACAGATGGGGAAACCAAGTCCAGAGAGGTCACCAGGCTTCCCGATGTCACCAACATTGCTGAGCAATGACATTGCTTAATGTGAGGACCATCAGCTTCTGTAGTGTCACGTTTGCCACTAATGGACCCATTTCCAGAAACGCTGCAGGTGGTTGTGGTTACAGTCTCTTCCAACTCTTTGCTGTCTCACTTTGGGGGAATTACTTGCCCACTCTCATCCTCATTGGCCTCGTTTGTAAAAGGAGAGCAGGAACGGTACCTGCCTAACAGATGGCTTACGTGAAACGGGGCAGACAAAAAGTGCCTGCTCCAAGCCGAACGCACAGCATATGTTCATGTCATTAACCTATTTCTTCCATGTTTATGGGTAGGATCAGTAGTAAGACAGCTTTGTATCCTGCTGAAACTGAGGAAGGCTGAATTTCAGATTGGGGGGGGGGGGGGGAAGCCTACTTTAGATATAACATTTTCAGAGACCTCATTTTCAGAGAAATCTCATCTGCATTGTGTTACCTTTACTTGCTCAGACACGTGGCAGACATCTGTCAGGGCCGCTGGCCGTGGTGGGTGCAGTCTAGGCGGCTGTTAGACAGGAGTGAAAGGGACCTCAAACATCAGTGCTTCCTCTCACACTCGGAGCCTACCCTGTCCATTTTCCCAAGCCGGAGCTGTAAATTACCGTGAGTAAGCAGCATGTTTTCCTTTCTCCATCCTTCTGTGACCTCTCCCAGGAAAAGAGCCCAAATCCCTGTTTGTTTCAGCACTGCCCACCTTCAGTCTTATCATCCTGTGGCTCTGGGCTCGGGATTCATTTTGTCTTGTCCAGGAGGTTAGCGTCTTATTCTTCTGATTATCTCGTTCTTTCCAGTGTGTTTCTTGTAGTAGAAATTCTTTTCCCCTCCCCCCCACCCCAATTTTTTTTTTGAGGGGGGCATGTCTTTTATTGCTGACTACTAAGATTGGAAACCTGCTTTCTTATCAGTCAGTATAAAACATTTCGATTTTAATCAAGTGAGCAAAGACTTCCTTCAAAAGAATGCTGTGAGGAATGGGAGCTCCTTGAGGGAACCACTCCTGGTTCCACACACAGTCCTCTCGGCATCTCGCCCCCAGCCTCGCCCCAGGGGTGGTGCTCCACGGAAGCCACTGCCTGGATTTCTGTGGCTCCCTTATTGTTTGACTGGAAACCAAGGTCGCTTCATGCATTCCTTCAGCCATCATCATGCTCAGCATAGTGAACTGTCATCCTAGTGAGAGAGACAAATGAGCATGATTACAAGGTGCCATGGCTGTTTGGAAGGAAATAAACTTGGGGCGGAGATAGAGAATAATGGAAAACAGACGACCTTTCTATTGTAGATTAAATGGCCAGAGAATGGGACTTTGGAGCTAAGGCCTAGGGACACGGACAAAGTTGGGGGGGGGGAGGGGCGGGTGAAGGGGCGGCACCAGGGAGAAGGTGAGTCATCAAGGCAGAAAGATAACTTCCCTTGAGGCCAGAAGAAATGTGGCCTGTTTGAGGATCTACAAGTGTGGCTACAGGGTCCTGAGCAAAGGTTTGGGGCTGGGCAGTAGGTGATGAAGTTGGAGAGGCCGAGATGGGGGCCTTTGTAACCTTGGTGAGTTGGGTTTTGTTCTAAGTGTAGTAGGAAACAAGGGTGAAGTGATCTAACCCAGTGGACGGCAAACTCGTTAGTCAACAGAGCCAAATATCAGCAGTACGATTGAAATTTCTTTTGAGAGCCAAGTTTTCTAAACTTAAACCTCTTCTAGTGCCACTTCTTCAAAATAGACTCGCCCAGGCCGTGGTGTTTTGTGAAAGAGCCACACACAAGGGGCTGAAGAGCTGCATGTGGCTCGAGAGCTGCAGTTTGCCGACCCCTGATCTAACCCATTTCTCTATGTTTAATTATGTTTGTTGCTATGAGGTAATGGTGGCCTGATTTGAAGGTTTGGATAAAAAACGTGGTTGGATTTGAGCTGTACTAGTATTTCAGAGATTAGATTGGAGAATTGGACATGGGCAGGGGTGTGGTGAGGGGAAGGGAAGAATCATGTTGACTTGAGCACCCTGAGGTGGGGAAGCCTGGGCAGTAGGGAGGAGGTTATGGAGTGAGGAAGGGGAGGATTCCAGAGCTTTCTTGTAGATGTGATAAGCAGCTGGCTTATGTGAGGTTATTGGGGACCGAGTTGTCCAGAAGGATCTGATCTGGACATGTGAGCCTGGAGTGCAGAGGAGAATTATAGTCTAGGGATGTAAATGTGAGAGTCACAGCGCAGAGAGCGCTCTGAGCCTTGGGGGGATAGATGACATGCTAAATGGTGGCATTTCCATTAATTCGTGACAACAGCTCAGGCTACCCACGTGGCCAATTTGAGAATTTGCTGTATTAAAACTGTAGAACCACAGTTATTTTACTGCAAGAAAAACACTTGAAATGTATTTATGCTACCAATGACCAGGAAGGTGAAATGCTATACTTGGCGCCATAAAACCATCCTCTCAGCTTGTTTTCAGAAAAATCCATATCTGGATGGTGTGACCGAGTCATTAGTAGTGACTGGCTGGCTGTGTACTAATAGGTCAGGTGTAACTTAAACCCCAGAGGCCTCTGGGCAAGTCCGTTGGTCTGAAGGTGGCTGTGATAAAGCAGAGGAGGTCATTGGTGCCCAGATTAGCATCAAGGGCAAAAAGCTAAGGAAACCTAGAAGCTTTCCACTAGAGTCCGGCCAGTTATTTTGTGAGAATTTTGCTGCTGGGAAAACAAGCAGGAAGGTGGGGGATCACGCTTACTGAACATGAGGGTTTATAGGACTCACTGAATAGCTTCCTTAGCATGCAGTCCTGGGCCTCCCTCCTGGGTGATCAAATAGCTCTGGTTGGGGCTCAGGAGTCTATTTTTACCAAGTGGTTCTGGTGCAGGTGACCCACGGATCACACTTTGAGAGACGTTGAGTCTAAAAAGTGCTTTGAGGTCATCCAGGCAGCCCTACTCACCCAGGGGAGACAGGTGTACGGAGGAGAGGGGCTACTTTGAGTCAAAGAACAAGTTGGTGCAGCTCTCCTAACTCACATTTCTTCATTCCGCACTTTATTCTTCATCCTAACGGTGGATAAAAAGCAAGTCTCCCCTCCCAGTTCCCAACTCCCCTCTCCTCACTGTAATTTTTTTTTTCTTTTTCCAAAGCACCTGTCACAGTCCAATGTAAGAGAAATTTACTGTGTTAACTAATATTACCTGTCTGTCTTACCGCACTACAACGTTAGCTTCAAAAGGGCAGCGATTTGTTTTGTTTCCGCTGAAAAAGAAAACACTCCCGCGTGGGTTGTGAGGGAGTGAAACGGGCAGCAGCGGCCTCCCCAGAAGTGGCTCAGTGAGCTGCCACCGCAGGCGTCTCTCTCCGTGCATCCTGTGCCCCGGACAGAGCCCGGCTCATCGTCGGTGTTCAGTGACTATTTGATAAATGGACGGATGGATGGATGGAAAATATTTAGTTGAACTATAATTATAATAAGTTCAATGGGCATTGCAGGCAAGTGCCAACCTGTAGGCATGTCAGCTCAAAATAGTATAGAATATTTTCTTTTTTACTTGTTTGATATTGGCTTAGAACAGAAGTTACAGAAGTAGCTTATTTATGGAGATTAATAGTAGTCTTTTTAATAATATTAGCAACAGTTATAGAAATAACAGTGATAACTGCTATCATTTTTGGAATGCTTACCATCTGCTACATGCGTACTGTATGAAGTTCTGAGAACTCTGCACCCTTAGCTCATCCAGTCCTCACTACAGCCTAAGGATGGAGGAACTGGTGTTGTCTGTTTTCCGGAAGAGGAAACCGAGGCTCGGAGAGGTGCAGTTATTTGTCCAGGGTTACACAGCCTGTAGAGATTTAGGATCTGTGATCTGAAAGGGAAGTCCTTAACTACCAGCCACATTCAGTATCGACAGTTCAAGCTGGGGTGTTCTCTGCAGAAGGAGTTAGAAAAGCCAAAGACTAAGGAAGCATCACTTTTTGGGGTGTCCCTGGGCCAAGAACACCAGCCTCCTAGATGGTATAAAACTACAGGCTGGAAAGGAAGTTGCATTTTTCCCATCATTTCCCCACACTCGGGTCTTTCCATTCTCACATAACAAAGGACCTTTGGTCTTAAACTGTTAGGCTTTTCTCACTTCTCAGACAACTTCCCTGTAGTGGGGCCAGTGGAAATTCCTGCGGTGTCAGGTCCCTAAACCATTGCTGGGGAGGCCACTCGACACTCACTCCCCCCACTCCCTAAAGGAAGGGGGACAGAAAGGCTCCTTCACGCTCCTGCCTGACCACTTCCCGGTGGGGGCCTCAGGAAGGGGCCGAGGGAGGTGATGATTCTATAAATCTCTCTTAAGATTTGAGTGAGCCTTTTGAGTTCTTAAAACCGATACCTATTAAAAGGGTAGTGAGCTCACAGGATTTATCACCACCTGCTGTGGACAATGCTGCATTCATTCCCCCTGCCAGCCAGGACCGGCCCTGCTTGGGTTCAGTGAAGACTCCACACAGTTGGCAGCCAGGCCACTCACCCAGCAGCTGCAGACGCAGGCAGAGCGCTCCTGGGCTTGAGTGAGGAGGCCCAGCTGTCACAGGCAGTGCCATCTCTCAGCTCACCACCTACCTGTCGCACACAGTGCCGTGTCTCAGCTCACCACCTACCGGGCACCGTGCTAGCAGTTCTAACGAGGAACATGATGAGGCGTTGCTGTCCCACTTCTGTAGACGAGGAAGGCCAGGGGAGATGGGCAATTTGCCTGAGTCTCACGGCACTTGCGAGAGGCAGAGCCATGTTCTAACCGGGGGTGAGCTGGTTGTGAAGCGGTGCTGGGGGAGTCTGCTCCTCCTGCGATGCCGCCGGAGAGCAAGAGCACCCACTCTGGTTTGGAACCCAGACTCTGCCCTTCCTCGCTGTGAGGCGCTGGCAGGGTGCTTAGCCACTCTCTTCGTTCACTCGTTCATCTGTAACTGGGGGATCATTACATGCTCAAATGATAGGGTTTCAAGGATTAGATGAATCAATGGATGTAAAGCATTTTATGTGCTAGCCGTTGTTACTAATTTATGTATCGAGTCCTGTTTTCTTCTGTGGGTGATGGAATCTCAGAAGTTTCAGGGTTTCTCCAATCCCCCACCCCTGGATTGTGTTTATAAGATGCTTATGTAGATAATCCACAGAAAGTGCTTAGAGTGGGGTCTTGGGCACGATTACCCCCAGTAAATGTTAGCGATGATTAATGCGTGTGACAGCGCACAGACCCTGGTGTGGGGAGAGAGCACCTGCCCCTTACTCAGCATCATCTCCTTGGTGCGGTGTCCAGATGCCCATCTCCTGGTCAGACAGAATGAGGAGACAACCACTAGTTTGCATACATCAAACCGCTGTAATTTTAATGCCTAACAATGAGTTTAAAAGGTAGGGGAGATGAAGTGTGATTCATTAAGTTCTCGGTCCAGGCACAAAGAAATTAGCAGCTGGAACTCTTACAGGAAGCAATGGTCTCAGAGAAGCTTGGTGGCATGCCTTCATTTGAGTGAACTGCCACTCTTCACCCCTGCCTCCCCTACTCCGTGTGACCACACGTTCATCCCTCTCCCTTCCCCCTGGGTGACAGTACTTTCCCCTTCTCTCCTAGCTTAAGAGCTGGACAGTGGAGGACCTTCGGAAGAGGCTGTTGGCCCTCGACCCCATGATGGAGCAGGAAATTGAAGAGATCCGGCAGAAGTACCAATCCAAGCGGCAGCCCATCTTGGATGCCATTGAGGCTAAGAAGCGGCGGCAACAGAACTTCTGAGCCAGGCCGGGCGGGAGGGCCCACCCCCACTGGCCTCCGCTGAGCTCGGATCGGACCGCTCGCTGCGCACGCTGGTGGGCCACCACCCGCCGCGGCTTCTCCAGGCACCTGTGAGCTCAGGAACGTGCGCCGGAGGGAAGGCTGCCCGCTGGTCAGCGAGCGAGTCGTCAGGTTTATTGTTTCAAAGGATTTGTGTGGGCACTTTTAAACTCAGAGTTTCGAACCCCAGGAACAGAGACTCCTAGTCAAATGACAGCTGGGAAAGTTTTACATCGTCTCTTGTTTTTCTTCTCCCAGTAGCCTTCAGCTGTTCTTTCCGGAAGACTTTTTAAAAACCATAAATATGCATATATGTGTAAATTGTAACTAGATTCCCCACTCCGTGTGGTGGCATCTCTGTACAGGTACAGTTCTTCTGCCTCTTTTCTGTGAGATGATGGTACTGTGGAACACAGGGCAGGCACACTGGGGGCCACTCCACTCCCAGAAGCCAACCTCACCCTTTTGCAGGGCTGCTTATTTAAAAATTAGGTCCGGGCCAGTTTTCACCACGTCTCGGCCTTGTGTAGGTCATCCCGGCTCCTGGAGCTGTCGGTGGCGTCCAGGGGAAAGCCTGGAGAGGCGTGTTTACTTTTGAGTCCCCGGAGAAGCCTGGCGCCTTCTCTGCAAATTGGCCTTTGTGGTTTCAGCGTCTTTTATCCACCTCCACTCTCCCGACTGCCGGAGTCACCGCCCAGATCCTGCCCAGTGCCTTAAGAGGAGACGTGACCCAGCGAGGGGGCAGGCCTGCTAGGATCTCCCAGCAAACACGGGGCTGTGATCCATCCACAAAAGGGAAAGGGCTTTGAAGTTCTCATTGTTCATGAGAAGATCACACGCGTGGCATTTTGCACTGCATTCCTTACAGACGGGTAGGAGGCATGGATTTTGTGATCCACATTCAAATATGTGACTTTTTTATTTTATTGCTAAGAGGTCTGGAAGGGATAGTGAATGTCAGACTGAGATTTGTTCTCCAGGAGGCTCAACCCACACACGTGGAAGTCGGAGCTGGAAGGGACCCTAGCTGTCTGTTATGGCTGAGGCCGGAAAGGGCAAGCAGAATGGCCCAAATCACAAAGCAGGTGGAAGTGGGAGCTGCTCCCTCCCCTTCACTGAACCAGCAGCCCCTTCTCCAAGAGAAGAGACCCATTCGGTTTTGGTTAAGTTACTCCAGGCAAGCCTGCTAATGGGAACTTGCTCTCGCTTTCTCCCTTCAACGGGTGAGGCTGTGAGGAGATTCCCAGGGGAGCTAGATCCTGTGCCAGCCCCTCCATGGCCTCTGCACCATCTGCCGGACAGCAGACAGGCCTCCTGCAGGCAGATTTACGGCCAAAAGCAGAGCAGAGGGCTCGCAGAAGACAGCACCGAGCCCTTCTGCAGCGATGGCTCAGGGCCGCCCGTCACTTAGTCACACGGCAAAGAGGAGACAGTTGGGAAGGGCAAATGTGTTTTTATTCCCAAATATCTCTTCTTCTCAGATAGGGATCTGGGCCTGGGTTGCACCTAAGGACACTGAAATTAGACCCCAGAATTGCTTTTGCTTCTCAAACCTGGAAATCAATAGAAAGGCGGGGGAATGTTCCTCTTCTGTGGCCAGATTCTGTTCTTTGCGATTAAAGCAAGTTTTGAAAAATGCAAGAGCCAGTTGTTCTGCAGGGCTTGGCCAGTTAAGCAGCTGTGTGGCAGATACAGAGAACAGGGACAATCTGAGGGTCCCCCTGGAATAATAAATGGCAGCTAGCACTCATTGACCACGTGATGTGCCCGGCACATTGCCCAGTAGACCCTTTCTGTGAGCTCCAAATTTCACGGTAACTGTGAGTTAAGTTCTTTATCTCCATGTCATAGACAAACAGGTTCGGGGAAGGCAGTGTAGCTAGTAAGTGATAGAACCAGGATTCGTAACATCACTGTATGGGACCAGCATTTACAGGGGAAAGTTTTTTTTAAATGAAGGGACCACCTTTTCTCACTCAGACTAAATAACTCTTAACAGGCATTTGTAAGCTGGAAACAGCTGAATTAGTAGTCAAGTCTGACAGCCAAGTGAATTTTAAGAACCAAATCATGGAGCAGGCTCTCCCCCACACCAGCTGCTGTGCTAGCTAGCAGTCCGGCCTCAGCCTCTTTCTTTTTTAAAAAAGGACTTTGTACTTGGCCAGCAATGCCCCTTTTCTGTCTTCCTAAGCTAGATCTAAGTAAAACAAGTTTCAGTTTTTCCCTATAAATATTCCTGAATCTTGATCTGGAGTTTATTTTGTTTCAAGCATGTGTGCACCCAACATGCTGGTCCAACGAAGTGCAGTGCTCTTCAGTCTAGCTAGACATAGTCCTCTGCCAGAAATCAGCCTCCTTTGGATCAGATAAACTTCCTGACCAGTTGTATTTGTTTTCTAGTGACAGGAAGGCAGAGGAGAAAATCCTAGTCATGTTTTTCCTTGAATACTAATTGAGCTCTGAGCGGCAGTCATTTTTTAAGCACTTGTGACTCAAGCTTCTAGGGAATTCTTAGCCCCTTACTTGTTCTCTCCTTCTAAGAAACGATGACCCACACCTAATTGTGTCTTTAAAAAATCTTGAATTCTCTAAGAATGTCTTTATTGCTTCCTCAGCAGTAATTTTGAAGCAAATTTCTATTTTTCCTTCTCCATTATCCCTTCTCCCAACCATTGTATTGATGGATGAGTGTTTGGATGGATGGATGGATGGATGGATGGATGGGATGGATGGATGGGATGAATGGATGGGATGGATGGGATGGATGGATGGGATGAATGGATGGGATGGATGGATGAATTATAGACAGACTAACCAATACTCTGAAGCAACTTAAGAACTGTAACCTTAACTTCTTGAGACTATAGATTCTGATCCAGGTTATGTTTGTTTAGCACCTAGCTGGTGCCAAAAATTTATTATACCATTTAAAATTCAGTAGCTCTTAGCAACATCAAGAATGAGAGTGGTCTTTATTGATCCCATGGGCTAATATTATGAACAATTTTATGTTAATAAATTCAACAATTTAAGTTAAATAGACTAATTGAAAGTACAAATACTAAACTCACTCAAGAAGAAATAGATAAGCTGAATAGTCCTATATTAAAACAAGCTCTGAGAGATCTAGGTATGTTGTTTTCTTACAGATAAAGGCAGCAGGCTCAGAGAGATGAAGTCTGCTGCTCAAGGTCACATAGCTAAAATACGGCAGAGCCAGAATTCAGATTCATTTCTGATTCTTATTCCAGTGCCCTTTCCAGCATACCATGTTGCCTCTAAAGTTTGCAGCTCCTTATTTACTGGAAAACTGTTTCTGTCCACTCCACACCCTCCCACCCCATCCTTTCTTAAGCGCTATGTTTGTGTTTTCATCAGGATTATATTCACTGTCTTTGGAATCCATGTTCTTATTTGTGTTTGGGGGGGAAAATTCTTCCACCAGCTTGTACTCAGATCAACTTGGGAAAAAAAGCATAAATGCTGTTGCAGATGTACAACTTAAAAAATGTGAAGTTTGTAGCTTTAACTTTTTTGTAACAAAAATAACACTGGCTTAAGTGTTGACTTGAAATGCTGTTTTATAAGGTTTGGATGTAAATAATCAGTCAAAGTCAATAGTTTGTATATGTATGAGACATAGTTTCCTTCTTTGCCTTGTTGTTTTTAATTTGAGATGCTTCCTATGTGCTTTTGTGTTGGAATTATCTTCCCTCCTTCCTTCTTCCTACACCTTTGTTTTAAATAAAGGCTGTCCTCTTTTTAAAAATGAGATCCTCCGTCCATAGCCTGGATAGTGGTGTTGTGAACCTTCGTAACATTGACTTTGTATTATTCTTGTTCTAGAATCCAAAGCCAGGGGAGAGGTGGTAGGATAGGGAGTAAACTTTTGTTGATTACCTACTGTATGCCAGATCCTGAGCTAGTTAACTGTCAGGGGTATAAAGATGAACCAGACACAGTTCTTGCAGACCAGCTGGAGAGTCGGTCAAACGCACAAGAACCACATTGGAAATGCGGTGGCAGAAGGAAGTTCACGGCCTGTGGACACATGAGGAGGGATGGTCAGTTCTGCTGAAGTGTCCGAGGAAGCTTTTCTGGAGAAGGTAATGTTCTGGAGAAGGTATCCTGAACTTACAAGATGAGGAAGTGATGGCAAGTGGAGAAAGGGTGGGAAGAGAAGGCATCGTGGGTGGAGAGACCAGACTATACAGATAGAATGGTGTGAGAAAATTGTTTATAAAGCCTCATGTTAAACCAAACCTCATTACATTTAAACACAAAGTCAGTCCTCACTTAATATTGTCAATAGGTTCTATAACTTTAAATGAAATGATGCATAACTAAACCAATTTTACCACAGGCTAATTGATGTAAGTTAGTGTTGGATTCCTATGGCATCTCATTAATGTCACAGCAAAGCCACGTTGAACGAAATTTTATTTTTCTTTAGGTCCTACTCTGCTGTCTGTCCTGGTGGGGCTGTCGGTGACAGATCTTCCATTCTTTCCCCCAGCCACATGATGGGCATGCAACCCAAGCCAGTCCAGTTAGACTCAGTCTTCAGGGAATTGCTCATTTGAACAGTTATACATAGAATAGAGGCAGTTGTCCCTGAGGTGTTTTAATTACAGCGCCCTAAGAGGTGGTTCATGGGTCCTCAATACCATGGTCCCCATATCACCCTTGTTCCTTTCTCAGAGCCCGGTTTTTTAATCCTAGCCAGGAGCTATTCCATGCACTCATTTTTTTGCTTAAGTTTTCCAGAACTGGCTTCTGTTATTTGCAACTAACAACTCCTGACTGATACAGAAATCAGAACAGGCAACATGTCCTCCAGAGAATGTGGGTGTTAAAAATTATCGAGCTGTCATGAGGCAAGACACTCAAGGTTGCTGCTCATGCTCTGGCTCAGGCTCCCGCAGACCATGAGGTGCAACGGTCAAGGGCTACTTCCTGTGTTTCTAAATATGGTCTGACCACCGAGGAGGTGACTCGTGGAGAAGGGGGAGCTTTTGTCACAGTCTGATCTGAAGAGGAGAGGCATATCCAGGCTGTGGGATCGAATGTTTATTTCTAATTGCACAGAATAATGTAAAGGGACAGTCAACAAAGCAAAGCCCAGAATAATCTGAGCACAGAATGAAACGGAGAGCACTTCCCTGGCCGTGGGGCTGAGATCTCCCCAAACCAAAGTTGACAATGCATGTGCAGGTTGCCAAGGTCACAGCCCTGCTGCACTTCAGTGAAGCTGGGCATCGGCAGGAAGCGTGGGATAGTGACAAGTGGATTGGCTCCATGAGAGGACGTGGGGCAATCCAAAACACTGTTCCCACCCTTCCCTCCTGGAGGAAGCTCCCAAGTGCCTGCTTGCCCCACCCCTCAAGGCTGCCTAACTGGAAGGAGGGACTCAGTTTTGGCCTACAGGGTGAAAAACAGACTCTGAGTGAGTAGGAAAGAATCTTGGAGCCATGCAGAAGTACAGAAACTTGTTAATTGATACCATCAGCAACGTGGGGAATATTCGTGGGAATGGATTTTTGTGGTGCTTGAAGAAGGCCAGGGGAAGGTAATGTTGGACCAGGCTGATCTTCTTGACATGCAGCACGTACCAGGGGTTTTGCATTCTCCGTGCTCCGGCCAGGAGCTGGCTGGGTTCTAACAACTGATGGATTGGCCAGTGCAAACTTGGACCAATCGCTGGCCCACATGAAATGGAATTTAAAGGCCCCAAATTCTTTGGCATCAGAGAGGAAAGGATTCAAATATTTCCGAAGCTAGGAGGCTGGACTGGATCTCATTTTTGCCTCCTTCCTGCAAATACCTCTAACTATGGCCCTCAGTGAACCCAGAACACTTGACCCTTGCTCTGAGGATAGTCTAGGTCAAGGGTTCTGGGTGGAGGGCTCCCAGATACCAGAGGGGAGGGGGAGGGCAGAGGTGTGGAAGGGCAGGTGTTGATATCTGACCCTCAGAAATTAAGCGGGAATGGTCATTGTAGTATTCAAAAGACTCTGAATAAGTCATGATCTCAGGCTAGAGGACTCTAAAAATTTTAATCAGAGCTGACCACTCAATTCTTGATTGTATAACCAACAAAAAAAAGCAAAAAAAAAAAAAGTCTCTAAAGCAAAAACAAACACCCTGAGTTAAACCACCATGACCAGTGCAGAGCTTCGCCTAATACCTAATACCCAGAGTCTGGTTGTTGATCTAAAGCCCTGTGAATGGAATATATGCTAACTGCCCTGAGGAAGGACTGCGGTACTGCTGCTCTGCGGATGAATGCGAACATTTCCTGCCTTCTCCAAAAGGACCTGTGGCCACTGACCAAGGTAACCAGGTGCAGAAGAAAGGCAAACACTAAAATCTTTCAGGGAACCTTGAAGAAGACTTGGAGCTAATATGTTCATATCAATGTCTTGGGCCGAAGGGTACCATTTACTGGAGGCTCACCATCGTGTGGAAAATAATGTTTTGACCTTTTTCCACGTCACCGGAGGTCTAGTGGGATCCCAAACCTGTCCTCTATCTCCAGTTTCTGAGTGATAGTTTGTAAAGATCCCTCCTTGGCTCCCTGACCTGTGGAGGCCAGTAGAATCCAATTGAGCCACTGTCCCAGAATAGACACTCAGCGGTGGTACCACATCTCTGAGGAGGCTGCAGAGATCAGGGACCCCACCAGAGACTCTGGAGAGGGATGACTTCCATCAAAAGTTTCCCCTGTTTGACCAGCGCAAGGCTGGATGGGTCTTGGAAACTGACAGGGGGGTATTTTAATCAAGAGGCGATTCTAATTTTAACCGCTGTACTAGGTATGTGCTCTGTATTACACCCCTGGAGCCATGGGCATCTCTTGGTTTAATTCTCTCTTCCAAGAATCAGAAACCACCGGAAGCCTTTTGCTGGGAAGGGTAACAGTTTCCTTTACTGTTCACTCTGGGACACCTGAGTTCTCTCCCAGCTCTGCATCAGAGAGACGGATTCCCTGATTCCACTTCAAGACCTCAAACTGATCCACCACATTGGTTAAATCACATCGATAGGGCCTAGAGGGCAAAGATCTTTTCCTTATGTTAGACACATTTATAAAACATGTTTAGGAAGAACATGTGCTGGGCAGCCACGAGTTGGGATGTTGTGGAAATGTACTATTTTTGCCTGTTTAACATCTCTCCCCTTTATTTTGGATGGGTAGAATGATCCAGGGAAAGGTGATTGGAGGAGGGTCATTTGAATGACAGTTTCCTAAACAGAAGGTTCATGAGTCCTGTACATCAGTCCCTAGAGCTCGCCTCGTTCCTGTATTTCCTGAGGTGTGGTCATTCAGCCTGTCCTTTGATTGGGTGAGCCTCACCAATCCTCTTTTATAATAGGCTGAATGGTGGTCCCAAAGCTATGTCTACACTGTAACCTCGGACCCGTATGTTACCTTGTTTGGGAAAAGGGTCTTTTGGCAGAAATGACTAAGTTAAGGATCTCCAGATGAGAACATCTTGTATTATCCCAGTGGGCCCTAACTACCATCATAGGCGTCCTTATGAGAGAGGGGCATTGGGAGAATGGACACACACAGGCTGTGATGACAAAGGCAGTGTTTGGAGTGATGCAGCCACAAGCCAAGCAATGGCAGCGGCCACCAGAAGCCAGCAGCCACCAGAAGCCGGAGAGGCAAGGAGAGAATTCTCCCACAGAGCCTCCGGAGACAGTGTGGCCTGCTGACACCTTGATTTTTGGGTTTCTGGCCTTCAAAAGGGTGAAGGGATACCGTAAGTCTGTTGTTTTAAGCCATCAAATCTGTGGTGATTTGTTATGCAGCCACAGGAAATGAATACATCTTCCAATAAATTCAGTTTTTCCCCTTAAGGTTTCTTTTGCTAGTATCCAAAGAACCCTAGTTGTAAATGTTGTTCATCACTTCCATGATTGAGGCTAGTGAATTTCCCTCTTGGACCAAGTTAATTCCAGCTGGATTCCTGTCACTTGCAACCTGTGCCCAGTGTAAGATTGGAACCAGAGGTGGGGATTCTGAGTCACTCCACGTTACCACTCCGCCCTCCCCAATCACCCAGAAAACATGCCAGGCAGCCAGCTCCATACAGGCACAAACAGGTCCCTGGGCCCAGCCTCTTTATTTGCATAATGGCTACATTGATACATGGGAGTGGGAGGGAGCTGTTGCTTTTCTGCCAGGACCACACACAACCACACGATAGACTCAGGCCAGATTCTCTCCTGAGCTTTCCCCACACCAGCTTCAGGGCCTTGTCTGTGGGGTCAGAAATCCTGGAAGCTAGCTGGTTACTCGCTGGGTTTAGCAAGACCGTGAGGGTGGTTGCATGCAGCCCACCTGGTCTCTGTGCCTTGACCTGGGCAGAGCTGGACTTATATGTCACAAAGTGAACATGTGGGAGGGCCAGTGGTGTGTGTGTGTGTGTGTGTGTGTGTGTGTAGTCAATTCATGGGTGGCCCTTGGCTCAGTTCCAGTCTCTGCTCCAATCTGTGTCCGGAAGCCTATGTACCAGGCCCTGTGTATGATATGAGGCCTTCACACATGCTGTTCCCTCCGCTTGGTATACACTGCTTTCCTGGAGCCGGCCCCCCGCCCCCCCCCCCAAACTGGCTAATTTCTATTGATCCATATGTTAAACTGTCCACTTGCTCAGGAAAGTCTTCTCTGACCGTCTCAGTCAATGGTCCCTGCTATATTATATACCCTTATAGTT
Organism: Pipistrellus kuhlii; assembly: GCF_014108245.1. Classification (NCBI taxonomy): domain Eukaryota; kingdom Metazoa; phylum Chordata; class Mammalia; order Chiroptera; family Vespertilionidae; genus Pipistrellus; species Pipistrellus kuhlii. The sequence goes on from NW_023425562.1 coordinate 21,693,333, forward strand.
CTTGTATTTAGTAGAGCTTATTATTTACTCACGTGATTATTGGATTAAAATCTGTCTCCCCACTAGTCTGTAAGCTTCAAGACACAAGGATATATATATTTTGCTTGGCATTCAATCTGCTGGATCTAATAAGACGCCCATAAATCACAGCCAATGTGGGTAAAGTAAATCGAAGTGGTGGGGCTAACACAGGAGCGACTGTGTGTGGGGTGGGGGCGGGGGGTACGATGGGGAACCTGAGACTGCATGCCTCACCCAAAGGCATTCACGTTTTTTAAAATATACTAAAAATATTGTCCCGCTAAATGAAACCTGTCTGCAGGCCACATGTGAAGCCCCAACTTACGACTTTTCCAGTGGGTATTTGTTGAATGAGAGAGTGTAGAGTCTACAAGGAAATCATTGTAAAAGCCTCAAAAGAGCAAGGAGGGAGAGGGGGTGGAGCTGAAAGGGCCTCCTTTTCAGGCCTGTCTACACCCTCGGAGGGTAAGGTCTCCCTGGGCTCCTTCTTTCCTCTTCCTCCTCAGTGCCAGTAGCTGCACAGATCAGTTGATCCATTCAGCATTTACTAAATACCTACTGTGCACCAAGCCCAGTTCAATTGGACCGTGTTCTCCCTCCTGGAGCCAGTGTGGTGGGACAGACAGAGCCACAGCCAGACAATGACAGTACAGTGATGGATGTTCTAGCAATAGTGTGGGAAAGGGCCATGGGGCCCTTGTCTCCCAACTTCTTTAGCGAGTAGAGAGGATTCAGAGGTGAGTATACAAGAGATGCCCCAGCAAGAATGAGGGGCTGGATCTGGCCAAAAGGGCAGGAGCCTCAAGCATTGGCCTGGTTGGTAACTCAAGAGATGGCCGGAGGTCTGCAGAGTAGGCTGAGAGGCACTGCCGTGGGCAGATTGGGGGATTCAGGGGGACAGGTGTCCATGCATGGCAGCTCCTGGCCACCATTTCTGAGCCAGGCTGGCTGGAAATCAGTACCTCCCTGTTCCATTGGCTTTCACCTCCCTCTAGGCTAGGGGTGTCGAACTCAATCAGAGAGGGGGCCAAAATCTAAAATCCAGCCTAAATCGCAGGCCGAATGGTTTACTGAACAGTCATAAACTGTCATTGTGATGGAAACGCAGCGGAGTGCAGTGATGACAGCGCGGTGCGGGCCACATTGCAAGGCCTGGCGGGACGGATTTGGCCCGCGGGCCTTGTGTTTGACACATGTGGTCTAGGCTGACTGTGACCATCTCACGGAATGGCTGAAACCTGGAGATGGGCAGGGACTTGCCCACTTCACAAATCAGGTCCCAGTAGAACTAGAGCTAGACTTCAGGCCTCAGGACAGGGCCCCTTCTCTGTACCTCAAGCCAGCCCCGGGAGGAAGCTACAGCTACTGCTTCACAAATCTCACAGCAGCTACGGAGGTAGCTCCCCTTCCTCCCGGGCCTCATCTTAGGGAGCCGAGTCCTTCGGACGCTCCTGGAAAAGAACCACAAGTGAGGTCCAGGGCTCCTACATCTGAATCCCCCGTCTCATCCTTTCCCTCTCTCTGACAGACGGAGCTAAGTAGATCAACCCTAGGGGTCCACACACCTACTAAAACCCTATGCAAGCTTCGTGAGGGAAGACAGAGTGGAAGAAACACCGTTGGCAGACCAATAAGCATGGATTCTAAACTTGACCCTACCACTTCTAGTTGCGTGCCATTCCAGCCAGTCATTGCGCCTCTCTGAGCCTTCGTTTCCTCGTCTGTGAAATGGGGCTAATTCTCACCCTCCAACGACGTAGGGCCATATGTGATCTAGCTAATAGCAGGTGGCAAGGAATGGTTAGCATCCTTTCGACTTTCTCCCTCTGGCTCATGCTGCTTCCCGGATGGCTTTGGTTTGTTTATAAAGGTCTCTGGGTCGCTCTTTGAGCTCACATCCTCTAGGGTAGGGGTGTCGAACTCAATCAGAGAAGGGGCCAAAATCTAAAATCCAGCCTAAACCGCGGGCCGAATGGTTTACTGAACAGTCATAAACTGTCACTGTGATGGAAACGCAGCGGAGTGCAGTGATGACAGCGCGGTGCGGGCCGCATTGCAAGGCCTGGCGGGACGGATTTGGCCCACGGGCCTTGTGTTTGACACATGTGCTCTAGGGTGACACTGTCCTTCCCTGAGCCTTTGGAGGAAGGGGCCCAGCTTCTGGGTGTCAATTCTCAGGCCAGGATGAGTGACCCTGAGCAGAACTTCAGCAGGGGACGGATCTCTGGTCTGTTGTAGCTGAGTGTAGCAGTGTGGGGAGGGAAACATGAGCCCTGGTTTTAATAAATCTTAGAGTTTGGAGGCTCACCAGGGGCCTGGGCCTCCAGGTCTGCAGACCTTCCCTCCTGGGAGGTCTCTCGGGATGTCTCCAGGGACCCCTCCGACACCCCATCCACGCTGCTCAGCAAGTCTTCAAACTCCTGGTGGCCGCTGTTGCGCACCGCGGCTTCCAGCGCCTTCTGGCGCCGGTAGAAGTGGGAGAACTTATTGAAGATGATGGTGATGGGGAGCGCCACCACCAGGATGCCCCCGAGGATGCAGCCCGAGGCCGCCAGCTTGCCAGCCACCGTCACGGGCACCACGTCCCCATAGCCCACGGTGGTCATGCTCACCGTGCCCCACCACCAGCAGGCGGGGATGGTGTCGAAGCCCACGTCCTCCTCCTTCTCGGCTGTGTAGGCCACTCCGGAGAACACCGACACGCCCACGGCCAGGTACAGCAGTAAGATGCCCACCTCGCGGTAGCTGTGCTGGAGGAAAAGTAGGAAGCCGAGTCAGAGCTGGGTGGGCTTACAGACCTGGCATTGGGCAGATGGGGAAACTGAGGCCCGGAGAGTAGAAGGGACAGGTCCATCCAAAGTTACAGAGCAAGGCAGAGCTGGTGCCAGGACCTAGGTCCCTGACTCCAAACGAAGGTCTTTCAACTACAATAATCAGCCATAGTCCCTGGGCCTGAACACGGGCCTGATTTCCACAGTCCTAGGTGCCTGCATCTGTTCCTTCTAATGTGGCAGCAGCTGGTGAATGAAAGGCCTGTGATATTTCTACTCTTGCAGAATCAAGAGAGAGCCACAGTTTATATTCCACAATGCAAAGGGTCGGTTTCGTGTACTTTTGACTGGTTGGCCTCATTTCTGATAAGCACAAAAATATTTTCTGCCTCTCAAGGAAGCTGAGAGGATATATATGTTCCCTAGACCCCTCACAGAATGCACTTGCTTATGGGTGTGTATATTTGCTCTGCCCCTGAGGCCAAGCCCTAGGGCAGTGGTCGGCAAACTTCGGCTCGAGAGCCATATGCAACTTGCGAGCCACATGCGGCTCGAGAGCTGCGGTTTGCAGTTCTGTTGACTAATGAGTTTGCCGACCACTGAGATAGGGGCTTAGTCACAGGAAACAACAACAGCCTGTAATTATTGGAATCGAGAGTCTAGATCAGTGGTCGGCAAACTCATTAGTCAACAGAGCGGCAAACTGCTGCTTGTGAGCTGCATGTGGCTGGAGAGCCGCAGTTTGCCAACCACTGCCCTAGGGCTGTAGTTCTCAACCAGGGCAGTTCTTCCAGCCCAGGTGATATTTGGCAATATCTGGAGACATTTTTGATAGTCACAACTGAGACAGGTGTGCTACCGGTATCTAGTGGGGTAAGAGGCCGAGGATGCTTCTAAACATCCTTCAATGCACAGAACAGCCCCCCACAACAAGGAATTATCTGGCCCAAATGTTAATAGAGGTGAGAACTCCTAGTCTAGAGCAGGGCTCCCAAAACTGTTTAAAAGGCAGAACCCAATCGAGGAGGTCTGGCTAGGGCCAGGGATTCTGCAATTCTAGCAAGCTCCCAGCTAATGAGAAAGCTGCTGGTGGTCAGGGGCCTCACTCGGAGTAGCCAGGCTCCTGTCTGGAGTCTTACAGCTGTGTCTGAGACCCTGGAAGCCTCCATCAGTACTCTTCCCCTCCTCGCAGCAAGAGCTGGTGGCCTCGGGCCCTGGCTCCCTGCATGCTGAAGGCAAGGCAGAGTTCTGGGATGGAGGGGTCATCTCTGGAGAGGCGCTGAGTGCAGGGTGTCTAGCTAGTGGAATTCTCTCTATCTGTCCACTGCCCCAGCATTCTGCCCGGGTCACCCTGCCTGCACCCAGCATGCTGGCTGCCCTGCCAGGAGGCGTACAAAAGGCTTTACTAAGCTGTGGTTGGAAGGGATAACCAGCATCTTCCAGGGATCGTTAGCAGGGGGGTCTAGAGGGGGGGTTAGGAGGAAGAATGTGAGGTGCTGGAGTCAGGCACAGCTGGGCTCTTCTCTAGGCTCCGCCCCTCATGGAGGAACCTCCGACAAGTCCCGTCACCTCTTGGGGCCTCGGTTTCCACATCTGCAAAGTATCGACAATAATACTTGCTCCTACTTAAACTCCATTTCCCTTGGGATAAAGTCCAAAATCCTCAGCCAAGGGGTCAAAGCCCTTCAGTACCCTCTTCAGCCTTATCAACTGGCACCCCTCCCTCCATGTCCCTCTCCCATCATCCATCCTGTTCTCTCTTCAGGCCTCTGTCCAAGCTGTTCACGTGCCTGCTCTCCACCCCTCCCCAATCCAGGAAATTTCACCCCTCAAGGGTAAGCTTCCCCGGGCAGTGATTCACCCCCAGTGCAAGGGCCTGGCTCACGGAGGGTGCTTCAATTAATTGCAACCAGGCTTTAAAAAGCCAGCCTCAGGTCTGTCATCTACGGGAAGGGAATAAATAAGAGCATCTTTCAGGGGATGAAATCGATAATGTTTGTGAAAATGGCACCGAATTAGCACTCAGTGTGAGCTCTGGGGCTGTACTAGACTTGTCTACTAAGCAAGACAAGACCTAGGATATCTGTGGCCCCTAATAACCTCGGAAGAACGGCTCAGTGGAGAAGCCAGTTAGCGTCCTGGGTTGCATATTGTTGTGCTACGTATTATTTGATATTTGACACATAGATCAAAAGTGACCTTCCTGTTTTATTTTTAATTTTTTTGGAAATGAGGACCAGCACAGCCCTGGGTCAGTTTTCTCCCATGGGGCATAGAGATAACCGGAAGGCTGGGAAGGTCAAATTGGACGTGAAATGTACACCTGCTGTCTGGCCCTGTGCCTGGTATAAAGGAGGTCTGGTGTGCTTCAGTCCACCGTGTGCCTGGATACAGCAGGCCGGTTTCGTGCATTTGCCGACCTGCCCCCTGGTTCCACCTGCTTCCCCCGCAGCCCCCCGGCCGGCCTCGGAGGCCCTACCTTGAGGGTGGCGCCCAGGGAGCGCAGGCCGGTGGAGTGGCGCGCCAGCTTGAGCACGCGGAAGATGCGCATGAGGCGGAACACCTGCACCACCTTGCCCAGGTCACCCAGATCCTCGCCGCCCGCGCCCCCCTGGTCGCCGAGCGCCGCGCCGGCCATCAGCGTGAGGTAGAAGGGCAGCACGGACACGATGTCGATGAGGTTGAGCGGGTGGCAGAAGAAGTTGCGCGGGCTGGGCGCCAGCAGGAGGCGCGAGGACACCTCGAAGCTGAACCAGGCGATGCAGAAGTACTCCAGGCGCCGCAGCACCGGGTCGTCGCGCACAGCCTCCGGGCTGCGGCCCGCCGCCACCGCCGCCACGGCCGCGGCCGCCTCGCGGGCCTGGTACTCGGGCAGGCTGTGGATGCACATGGCGGCGATGGAGGCGAGCACCACGCCGATGGACACGCAGCTGAAGAGCTTGCTGGGCAGCGAGTAGCCCGGGTTCTCCATGGTGAGCCAGAGGCGGCGGCGCAGGCGGCCGCAGCGCGCCGCGCCGTAGCGCGCCAGCTCGCGCTGCACGTCGGAGATCTCGCCCGGGTTCGGGTCCACGCTGCTCGGCGCGTCGCTGTCCTCGTCCCAGGCGCGCGGCCGCGCCACCCGCCGCTCCTGGTAGCGCGCGCGGCAGCACGCGGCCAGCGCGCTCTCGCCCAGGCCCCAGTACTCGGCCTCCTGGCCGAAGGCGAACACGCACAGCTCGTCCAGCACGTGCAGGCGGCCGGTGCGGTAGAAGTGCAGCAGCCCCAGGAAGAAGCCCGGGTGCCGGTCGAAGTAGAACTCGCGGGCGGCCGCGTCGTAGTCGTCGCACAGGCGCCGCGCCTGCTCCTCGGACGCCGCGGCCTGCAGGCGGCCCAGCCGCGTGCCCGGGAAGCGCGCCAGGGCGCGCGCGCTCAGCCGCCGCCGCACGCCGCCCACGTTCACGCTCAGCGCCTCGTCCCTGCGCCGCCACACGGCCGCGGCGCCCGGCTCCGGGGACTCGCTCACCATGGCGGTGGCGCCCTGCCCTGCGGACACGGGAGAAGCGCCCTTAGGCGGGAGGGGGGGGTCCCCGGACATTCCTTCCAGGAAGATCCCCGGCCCATTTACCACCCAGGGTAAGGTGACCAGACGTCCCGCTTTTGGCGGGACAGTCTCGATTTTTAACAATATGTCCCGCGGCGTTTTTAAAAAGTCCCGTTTTTGGAAAGAATCTTTCAAAAAGTTGGGACTTTAAAAATATATAGTTTATTGATTTTTTTACAGAGAGTAAGGGAGATAGTTAGAAACATCAATGAGAGAGTCATTGACCAGCTACTTCTTGCACGCCCCCTACTGGGGGTGTGCCCGCAACCAAGATACATGCCCTTGACCCCCCAGTCCTCAGGCCGAAGCTCTATCCACTGAGCCAAACCAGTTTCGGCTAAATTGGGACTTTTTTAAAATGCCCCGGGACGCCGGACAAATTGTTAAAAAGCGGGACGCCTGGTCACCTTAACCAGGGGTGTCAGATGTGTCTGGTATGCAGTGGGCGCTCAGTAGGTATCATGCCCTCTGGACTGAAGAGTCAGGCTTCGGTTGGACGAGTCCTCACTCCCTGACGGGGGGACTTTGGTCAATCACTGAGCCGTCCCACCCTCGCCTCATTGGCACAAACGCTGAACCTACTTTGGAGGCAGGTAGTCTGGCATCTGGGGGGAGGGATGCTTCTATAGGATGTCTCCCTTTCCCAGACAGAATTTGAGTTTTGCATCCATCCCAGAGGTCTCCTGTGGGATCTTGGACACGCCACCCTCAGAACCTAGTTCCTCCTTAGCAAAATGGGGACAGTGAGTGCTTCCCACCGAGGGTTTGGGGAGAGTCAGTCTAGGCCAGTCGTTCTCAAAGTGTGTTCCTTGCTAGCAGCGTTGGCATCACCTGGAAATTTGTCAAAATGCGATTTCTCAGCCTGCCCTAGATGGGCTGCGTCAGAAACCCTGGGGATGGGTGATTCTGACGCATGGTCAAGCTTGACAGCCATTGGCCGGGACTATTTACGGCATCTGCAGAGTCTGTCAGATTGAACTCTGGCTTTCTTGTGTGACTGTAGGCAAGTCATGTCACCTCTCTGAGCCTCTGTCAAGTGGAGATAAAAATGTCCACCTCCAACTATGGTTGAAAGGTCAGCTGAACTAACAATGTCTTTGTTGGGCGTGGCTCCCAGAAGAGGGTTAATACATCATCCACCTGCTCACTGTCTCCAGATGCACCCGGAGCCTTGGAGAAGCTGCTCTTCTCCGGCTCAGCTTCTTGCACAATGCAGAAGCCAGACCTTCCGGGGAGGGCTGGGGGATGGGGGCGGGTATAGAGGTGGTCGGCCTGCGTGGATATTCAGGGAATGTCAGTTTCCTGCCGCTGCCCACTGTCTCCAAGCGCTGCTGGAACTGAGGGCCAGTGACTCGCCTCCTGACCTCGATAATGTCATCTGCACTGTGGGTTCGGTAATGCCTGCCTCCCTGGGTGGACAGGGATGGAAGGTGCATCAAGCCGCTGGCCCAGTGCCTGGCCAGGAGTGGGCAGGGTGTCCTTCACTTACCCTGGGCTCGGCGGTGAAGCGCGTTGAGGTTTTTGTCCTCAGATGTGTTGTGTGGCCGGAGGCCAGTCTCCTCCCGTCTGGGCTTTGGCTCTCTTGCCTATAGAAGGGGGGTAACAGCGCTTCAGCTGAAGGGTTGTTTGTGAGTATGTGTGCAAAACCCCTGCAACACAGTACGTGCTCCTGCATGTCTTTCTGGTCGGACCTGGGCTCCAGTTCTGAGTCTGCCTCTTCCTGTTGACCATGGGCAGACCCTGCTCTGAGCTTCAGCTGCCCCATAAAGCGGGGAGCACTGTCCCTCCCAGGAGAGCCGTGAGGGTTACATGAGGAAAGTATTCACAGCAGCACGGTCCTGGCACATACACTGTGCACAATAAACATGTGTGCGCTGCAGCGGCCTCCCACCCTCCACCTGGGCTTGTCATCAGAAAATGAGGTTTCTGCCAAAACCGGTTTGGCTCAAAGTGGATAGAGTGTCAGCCTACGGACTGAAGGATCCCGGGTTCGATTCCGGTCAAGGGCATGTACCTTGGTTGTGGGCATATCCCACAGTAGGGGGTGTGCAAGAGGCAGCTGATTGATGACTCTCTCTCATCAATGTCTCTAACTCTATCTCTCTCCCTTCCTCTCTGTAAAAAAAATCAATAAAATATATTTATTTTAAAAAATGAGGTTTCTGCCCAGCTGGCATGACTGAGTGGTTGAGCCTCACCTATGAACCAGGAGGTCAGGGTTCGATTCCCGGTCAGGGCACATGCTCCAGTTGCAAGCTCGATCCTCAGAGTGGGCTGTGGAGGAGGCAGCTGATTAATGATTCTCTCTCGTCGTTGATGTTTCTCTCTCCCTCTCCCTTCCTCTCTGAAATCAATGTTTAAAAATGTATTTTTTTTTTTTTTAAAAGGAGGTCCCTGACCCAGTTCCATCACCATGAGCTGCCCCTCTGTGGGCAAACCCCTTTCTCTTTCTGGAACTCACCTTCCTGTTGATGAAAGGGGACAATGAATTCAGCAAACATTCTCCAGGAAGAGTACGAGTACCAGCAGGAAAGGTTAGTGATGTGCCCCACAGCTAGTCCACACACAGGGAAGGCTGGAAACTAGGTTTTGTGATTCTCAAGACTTTCCACACTTGTCCCGGTCACTTCCCTGGGCTCTGTGGACTCTTCCCTGGTTTGCATCCCTACCCTGAACCCTCCACCCTCCGGGGAGGTTTCTAACCCCACCTGACAGATGAACAAGCAGGACCAGCCTCCAAGCGGGGCCATCCCACACTGCTCCCTCCCTGGAGGGTCTCAGGGAGAGGGTGTGAGCACCGGGACCGCAGCCCCCACCTCCCTTCCCAGGACCACGCCCCTCCCCGCGGGAGGCCCCTTACCTGCCGCAAAGAGCGTCAGTCCCGGAGGCGCCGAGGCTGAGGCCCGGAGCCCCCTGGCCGCCCGGGCGGTCTCTGCCTGGAGGCCCCGCCGAGCCTGGCTGCTGTGGAGGTCCCGCTGTCCCCTCCTTCCCTGTCCTCCTCCTGAGGCCGCATCGATCGCTGCCGGGGGAAGGAGGGAGGCCGCGGGCGGGCGGCGGAGGCGGTGGTTTCTATTCCTGACTCGGCCCGGGGGTGTGAGGGTGTCTGGGGACCGGGCCCTGCGGCTGGGACATCCTCCCGAGTCAGAGACCCGGGTAGGAGCAGGCCTTTAGGGGCCGGGGTCCCCCCTAAAGAGCAACGGTAATGACAGCTCCCTAAGTGATGTGCTGGTCACTCTGCCTAAGGAGGTGACTTAGCCAAGGTGCTGCTCATGCAAACTTGTCAGGGACAGGGGCTTATGCTCCCCCTTTTACACAGGGGCCCCGTCACCTGCTCAGGGCACTCAGCGGGGCGTTGTGGACTTGAGGTAAGAACGCACCTCCTCTGTGCTGGGAGGCTGCTGGAGGGGGGGGGGGGGGGCTGCGCTGGGAGTCGGGGGAAGAGGCCTCACCAGCCCCAGAGCCCCAGGGAGACCTGCCCTCCCTGCTGGCTGCGGAGCCCAGAATAGATCCTCAGCCCCTTGAAGTTCAGTCTCCTCACCTGCCCAGAGGTCCCCGTTTCCCACTTCCGAGCGGGTTGTGAGGGTAAAGGAGAACGGTGACCAAGGGTTTGTCAAGGTTGTGTAATCTGCAAGCATTGATTGAGCACCTACTGTATGCCTGGTTGGGGAGAGGGTGCTGGAGACTAGACCTGGATACAAGAAAGGATTCCTAACTTTACAAATATTAATGGTTTTAAAATAATCATGACCAACATTTAACAAGCACTTATATTGGACTAAGTATTCTATAGGTCTCTCTCGTTTAAGCTGCAAATACATTATTCCAACCTCACAGATAAGAAATGTAAGGCTTGCCCAGTCCGCCTCGCCTGGCTCAATGGTTGAGCATCAACCTATGAACCAGAAGGTTATAGTTTGATTCCCTATCAGGGTACATGCCCTGGTTGTGGGCTCCATCCCCAGTACGGGGTATGCAGGAGGCAGCCAATCAATGATTCTCTCTCATTATTGATGTTTCTCTCTCCCTCTTCCTCTCCCTTCCTCTCTGAAATCAATAAAAATATGTTACTTTTAAAAAAAGGAGAAATGTAAGGCTTGGAGAGGTGACTTGCCCAAGGTCATATACCAATTTCTGAGTCCTCGAGAGCAGCACTGTTCAACAGATACAACGCAAGCCACCCATATAACTGAAAGTCTTCTGATAGCAACATTAAAAAGAAAACAGGTTAAATTAGTCTTAATAATATTGTTAGGTCGCCGAAGGAGGCATGCACGAGGCCGGAGTGGTGAGTATGAATTTATTCCATCACCCGCACACCAGGTGGCTGAGCCTGCAGTGCACCCAGGGAGGGGAGTCAGCAGCTTTTAAAGGACTTTCGGCGGATTTTTTCTGGACGGAGACCAATGGAAGGTGGTCACCGCAAGTGAAAAGTGGTCTTCAGCAAAGGGAATGTCCATAGTGAAACATCCTGAAAAGCCAGATCCTGGGGGAAGGATATCAACTTAACTGCTCCATCAAACCGAACAAATGTATTTTATATAACCAGTATACCCAAAATACCATAGTCTCAACGTGGAATCAGTAAATAAATTACTAATGAGAAGTTGCATTTTCATTTTTGTACTAAGTCTTCAAAATCCAGTGATTAGTTATTCATTGCTGTGAAGTTACCACAAACTTAGCAACTTAAAACAATACACACTTATCTTACATTTTCCATAGGTCAGAAGTCTGCGCACAGCATGGCTGGATTCTCTACCCAAGGCCTCGCTTGGTTGAAATCAAGATATCAACCAGTGCTATGGTTTTCATCTGGGGCTTGGGGTTCTCTTCCGAGCTCACAGGTTACAGGCAGAATTCATTTCCTTGTGGTTGTAGACTGAGGTCCCCTTTTCCTTCTGGCTGTCTGCTGGGGATCCCTCTTCATTGATAGAGGCTACACATGGTTTCTTCATAGGTGGTCCCATAGGCAATTCACAACATGGATGTTTGCTTTCTTCCAAGCAAACCAGAGTGCTGGCTTCCTCTTCTGTGACCGGCCAGGGAAAATGCTCTGCTTTTAAAGGCCAGGCCCACCCATAACCATCTCCCTTTGCCATCACAGGCTCTACCTACACTCAAAGAGAAGGAGATTATCCAAGGACAAGGGTCACTGGCAATTATTTAGAACTCTGCCCACTACATCCACCTACAGTAAATCTCAATTGGACCAATCACATTGTATGTGCTCTGTAGCCATATGTGACCAGTGGCTACCATATTGGCAGGCTTTATCACTTCAGTTCTTCCCTCAAAATTAGAAAAGAGACACTGAGTGCTGTCTTAGCCAACTCCCTTACTTTCTGAACAAGGAAACTGAGGCAGATCTGCAGAGAAGCAGGTCTCCCACTTTCTGCTCTGGTGCTCTATCTGCAGCCTTCAATCTCCCCAAAAGTTGGGGGTTCCCCCTGGAGTTGGAAAGGTTGTTTCCAGAAAGGTGTGACAGATCTGTTTCCAAAGGGCAGAAGGAATGAAGCCAGGATCTGGTTTCGTCCCAGGTCATGCTGAGGTTTGAATTCATGCTTGATAGCAGTGAGAAAAGGGGCATGGGGGCCTTTGGGGCTGAATATATCCATCCAGTGCCATGGATGGGCTACTCCCTCCAATCTCCTTCAGCTGCTAGCCCCAAGGACCATCTGAACCCATGGGGTTTTACCTAAAGAGTAAGCTGGATGTGACATAAAGTACAGCGATTTTGGAATTAAGTAGGCTGGGTGTGACATTGCAGCTTCTAGAATATTTCCCAATGATGCCTGCCTCCGGGTATTCATACCTTTGTGTAATCCCTTCCCCTTTTGAGTAAGACTTCCTGATTTGTTCCTAATGAACAGAATGGGACTAATGTGATGGAATGTCACTTCCTGGATGAGGTTACAGAACAGTTGGCTCCGGGCTGGTTTTAATGAAGCAAATCACGTGCGGGAAAGACGAGGAAGTAAAGGCAATCTCCCACTAACCACCAGCTAGGAACTAAGGAATTAAATTCACATGCCTTAAAAAAACTGAAATTCTGTCAACAACCACATGAACTTGAAAGCGGCTCCTTCTCCAGTCAAAGCTCAAATGAAACCCCAACCTTGGCCATTATCTTGTCTTCAGCCTGTGAGACCCAGAAGCCCAGGACCCAGATTCTATCATGCACAAGCGGCCGCCCAGCAGGTAAAGCAGGAGGATTCTGCCCACCTCCACCCTCTCCCCAAGCAAGTCCTGGATAAAGGGATAGCCAGGAATCCAGCTATTTGGGTCCAGAAATGTCTCTTGGGATGGCTGTCATTCCCTCATTGATTTCCCTCCTTATCAGGCCCTGACTACAGATGGGGACCTGCAAGAAATGGAAGTGAGCCCTGGTCAGTGTGCTCAATGGTTAGAGCGTCAGCCTGTGCACTGGAGGGTCATGGGTGTGATTCTTGTCAAGGGCATGTACCTGGGTTGCAGGTTCACTCCCTGCCCCCATCAGAGAGGATGTGGGAGGCAATCAGTCAATGTGTCTCTTTTACATCATATTTCTCTCCCCTCCCCTCCCCTTACTCTCTCCCTTCAACTCCTCTGAAAATCAATGGGGGAAAAAATATCCTCAAGTGAGGATTAACAAAACAAACAAAAAAGAAAGAAATGGAAGTGAATGAAGTATTGTCCAATGGTGGAGATAGACCCTCCCCAAAGTATGACATCCCAGCTGCTCAAGCAACATTTCCCCAAATGTTAAACTTAAACTTAAAGTGACCTTAGGGTGCACCTGGATGCAACATTATCCAACAATGACTTGGAGTGAATCTTGAGTTAGAGGCATGTATCTTTAACCTTCACTTATTACAACAGAGAGCATGCTTTAGACTCACAGTCTTGGCAAGTGACAGCATCTAGTTAGAATTTAATAACGTTCTTTAATACTGTTTAATCAAACATGATTTTAATGGAACATAGTGGTTTTCATTGCATTCACTTTTATAATCACATTTGAGGCCTGGTGCACGATTTTGTGCACCAATGGGGTCACTCGGCTTGGCTTATGGGATTGAGCCAAAATCGGCTCTCTGAAACCCCTGAGGGGTCCCAGATTACAAGAGAGCACAGGGCAGGCCAAGGGATCCCCATCAGTGAATGATCAGAGTTAGGGAGGTTGGCTAGCTGGGGAGGGATCTTGAGATGGCTCCAGGGTGTGCCTGGCCCTTCTTGCTCAGTCCCAATCAGCCAGAACCCAGCAGCAAGCTAACCTACCGATCGGAGTATCTACCTCCTGGTGGTCAGTGCACATCATAGCAACTGGTTGAGTGGCCTTTGCATATCATTAGCATATTATGTTTTGATTGGTTGAATGGATGACTGGACACTTAGCATATTAGGCCTTTATTATATAGGAGTCTATTTGTGACAAGTGATCCTGTTTATCCTGTTTATATTAGTCACATCAAGTTTTTCTTTTGAAATTACTTAAATACAAAAGTGAGTTCACTTTAGGAAAAGCATTAAGATAAACAGGAGTACAGGCAGTACACCAAACATCACGATGCTATTTTGCAGGCATGGCGAACATTGTGTAAGGGGGAGGGGGGGGTGAACAGACATGTTCCGGAAACTGCTGGAATATACAAGCAGGGGCTGGGGAGGGGCCAGGAGCCCATACAGAGAGGCCTATCTGAACTGGGCATTTTGGGTGGCAGAAACAGGTACACAGAGATGTGAAGGTGGGTGTCAGGAAGGATGAAGAGCTCAGTGAGGTGGTGGTATGGAGAGGAGTCCTTTGAGGTCTGGCCATGGCCCTTGATTCCCAGGAGGAAAAACCTGGTGGATGGCTGCAGGGAAGGTCACCATGGATCGGTGTTTATCAGGAGGTTGGAACTGTCACCAGGAGAGACAGTGCTGTCTAGGCAGCAGGTCCCAGGCCCCGTCATCAGCCCTTCCTGCAGGGAACCCCATCCTGAGGTTCAGAGCCACGGATCCTAAACCAGAATTAGCCTGAGGGGAGAGAAGGAAAGGGTTAACCGCTCCAATAATAGGGCTCTGAGTTCTGGGCTTGATGGTCCATCCAGACCCCATCAGCCTGGCCTGGTGGCCTCCGGAGACAGGACTCTCCTCTCCCCTATCCTTCACAAGAGCAGCCTGAAGCCCAAAGCGGTTCAGGGTTGTGGTCCAGGGGACAAGTTCACCAAGAGAACCAAGGATCCCCAGTGCCTCCGTCATCCTGCCAGGACCCCGCACACCCCACCCACTTCCCCACTGATGGCCTCAGGGAGGCCCAGGCTCTGGGAAGGTGTCCCAGTCTGCGTGCTGAGGAGGCTGGCATCTTAGAGCTGGGGCTCAGGGAGGGAAGAGCCTGCCAGGCACATGGGACATACCTCTGACCGGGTTCCGGCAGTCCCGGCCGCAGGCACTGAGGCAGCACCGGCTGTTGCCCCTGCAGTCTGCGTCCTTGTGGCACAGGTGCTGGATGGGGCTCAGGCAGCGCAGTCGGTCCTCGGGGCAGGTGCCCTGCTTCACTGCAACACAGGGGCCTGGGTGAGCCTGCCCGGGCCTCGGCCCCGGGGCCTGGGGCTTGGGGCTTGGGGCTCGGGGCCCGGGGCCCGGGGCCGGGGGCCTGGGGCCTGGGGCTTGGGGCTCAGGCGGTCAGCAAGGTGGAGGGGAACACTTACCCGTGACCCTGCGGACACACTGGCGGAAGCAGCTTTTGTGGCAGCACTTCATCTTGGCGGGACACTGGCTGTCGTCCACGCACTGGTCAGGCACCGATTGAGGGCAGGGCCCATCGTCCGGTGGACATCCCCCGTGTCTCTCTGGAAGAGACCCCTTCAGATATTGCAGCTGGAGGCAGACCAGAGTTCTGGATTCGGGGCTGACCCAGAACTCACCAGCTCTGAATTGGGCAAGTTATTTGTATTTTTTTTTTTTTGATGGACTTGCTTTTATTTGTTTTTATTTAGTTCTTTCATAGAGGTATAATCGACACACAACATTATGTTAGCTTCAGATGTACAAGGTAATGGTTCAATATTTGTATATATTTCAAAATGATCACCACGATAGGTCTAGTTAACATCTGTCGCCATGCATTGTTAAAATTTTGTTCCTTATGATGAAACTTTTAAGATCTACTTTCTTAACAACTTTGAAAGATGCGATACAGGGTCATTAACTGTAGATGCCTGCTGCACATGACATCCTCGTGACGTATTTGTTTTGTAACTGGACGCTTGTGCCTTTGAATCCCCTTCACCCATTTCACTCGCCCTCCGCCCCTCCACTCCTGGAACCACCGGTCCGCTCTCCGTGTCTACGAGCTTGGTTTTCTTGGTTTTGTTTTGTGTTTTAGATTTCACATGTAAGGTTCAGATTCCACGGCATTTGTCTTTCTCTATTTCACTCAGCACAATGCCCTCACGGTCCCTCCCCGTCCCAAATGGCTGGCAACTTTCTAAAAATGTTTACTCCAAGCCCCAGTTTTCTGTTTATGAAATGGGAAACTGGACTCCCTCCTTCCGGGCAGGTTTGAGACTCAGATGGCATAATAGATGAGGGGCCGGGGGGAGGGAATGAAGTTCAAAATCTCCACCTGCGCTAACTAGGCCGCGCCCGGCCTGGCCCCTGCCCGTCTCTCTGGCCTCATCCTCTTCACTCGTGTGGCTCCTGATCCGCTCCAAGCCTCTGCTCTTTGCAGGGGCTGGCGTTGGCCATGCCCTCGCCTGCTGCTCTGTCCTCCACCCATTCATCAGGTCTCAGCTGAAGCACCACGTCCTCAGGATTCACTCTGTCAGCCCACACACTCCCAGAGGCTCCTCCTTCAGTGCGTGATTCCGTCTCTGTTTGCCTGCCTCTCTCACTTGCCCAGCAGCTGTGACAATAGACCCCACCCCCACCCGCTTTGCTCACCATTAGGCTGACGCACAGTCATTGACACAAAACACGGGGGGCTCAGAGACTATTTGAAAGAACAGTTTGAAGGGAGGCCCAGCCTCGCAGGCGTGTCAGGTGGTGGCAGCCTGGCACACTGTCACACGGCCACCACCGGCCACATTGGCCCTGTGCTCGCACTGCTGCCCGTGGCACTGCACCAGGGATCTGTATCCGCTAGGTCGTCCAGGCAGGCCTCTAAACGGTTCTAGAATGCTTTGCCCTGGAGCTTACCTGGCCACTTTTCTTGTTAGTATTTTGGGCCATTTCCAGATTCCATGCACAGAAATTACACATACACCCAGACATGCAGTCATGTATATGTAAACAGGAAGCATGAGTGTGAACAGAGACATGAACATACACACTCGGTCATGTGCACAACCATATGCAAGAGCCACAGACCCGGTCTCTTCAGAATACAATACGACCGTCGAAAGCACCTGTTAGACGCTTTCTGTCAGGGACTGTGCCCTGCCCTCTATGTCAGACACCCGGCCGTGTCTGAGTGTGTGTGGAGGGAATCTGATACACAGAGGTGACTGCGCTTCCGCGGAAAATAAACCCAGACATCCCTTCCCTCATTCTGCTGCTTTCCTCCTCTGTCTGAAACTCCAGAGAGCCAGGCAGAGGCCTTAGGGGGGGAACCCAGGAGCGACGCAGATGCGATGAGCTGGGGGCGACCAGCATGTGTTACTCCATTTACTCCTGAGAGAGAGGCACGAGACCCCATTTCACAAGGTTTGGGAGGTGAGTCTTCTTGGTTACAAAGACCTGCCCTCAGCAGCCACCTTGGACACTGACTCAGGGGCAGTCTTTATCCTTGGGCAAGTGGCTTCCCACTGAGCCTTGGTTTCCTCATCTACAAAATGGGCATAGAAATAGCTGTGACCTCGCAGCCTTGCGGAGAGGAGGAATGTGGTGATGGCATGGGACTCTCTGCCAGCATGGGGTCTGGCCGTGGAAGTTGACAGCACCCTTCCCTCCTCAGCCTTGAATTGTGAGCAATCTCCTCCCCAAACCAGCTCATCCCCAGGGAGAGAGCCCTGCCTCTGAGGAAGGCATACGTTAGGCTAGAGGGGCCCTGGCTGGTGTGGCTCAGTTGGTTGAACATTGTCCTATGTGCTGAAAGGTCACAGTTTGATTCCTGCTCAGGGCACATGCCCAGGCTGGGAGTTTGGGAGTTCAGTCCTCAGTTGAGGTGTATACAGGAGGCAACCGATTGATGTTCCTCTCACATCCATGTCTCTCTTTCTCTCTCTCTCTCTCTCTCTCTCTCTCTCTCTCTCTCTCTCTCTCTCTCTCTCTCTCTCTCTCTCTCTCTCTCCTTCTTCCTTTCTCTCTCTAAGACAGCAGTCGCCAACCAGTGGTCCTTGAGGTCCGAAAGGTTGGCACCCGCTGCTCTAAGAAATCAGTAAAAAGTTGTTTTGTTTTTGGTTTTGGTTTTGTTTTAGTTAGGCTAGATGTGGCACCGAGGATTCAGGGAACTGCTCCCCAGGGCCCTGTGGAGGGGGGGACCTGTCCCCTTCACTGTCCCCTTCCAAGGCAGGGCCAGGCTGCACAGTGTATGTAGGTCAGAGTGTCCCAGCCCAGAAGGGTATGGAAGTAGAGGCCTCGCCCAGGTGGGGAGGCACCTGTCTAGCTACTCCAGCAGCTTGGCCTCCCTTCCCTGGTGACGGGTCAGCCCCAGCCTTTTTTGTTGTTGTTGTGGGGGGGGGGGGGGGAGAGAAGAAGGCCTAGAGCTTCCTCCCAACAGATCCAGATCTAAAAAGAGCCACACCCTTACTCAATTCAGAGTCCCTTCCACAGACGGGGCTGGGGACGTAGAGGACCTGAGACAGACAGAAGCCAGACCAGGCACGGCCTGTCGGCCACAGAGGACGACAGGAAGGTCACCTCCCTGCCATGTGGACCCACAGACCCATACGCCTCCGTGGAGACCACCAGAGCAGAGGGGACAGACCCGCACAGGCATGAACACACACATGTACACTGAGATGGGCACGCGTGTAGCCAGGACCCCACACTCAGCTGTGCATCTGGCACGGATAAGCACAGAGAAACTGGCAGGAAGATGTTTACAGACTTAGGCACGAACAAGCTGACGGGCACAAACAAAACATGCCCACTGAGTAGGCACACACACACACACACACAGACACACAGAGTTACCTGCCTCCCTCAATCCTTACACTCCCCAGAGAGGCAGAAACCACTGGTACCTGGAGGAAAAGAACTCAAGCTCACTCACCTCCCTTCCTCCTGCCCAAGGCAGCGGGCAGCTGGCTTCCCAGAGCCAGGAGGGCCACCAGGAGGAGGAGGTTCCAGGCCCTCATATTTCTGCTGCAGCACCGATAAGGTCAGGGCCCAGGGGCCCCTAAATTAACACCTGCGGCCCCAGGGAGGCGACGCAGCTGAGTAAGGGAAGGAGGCCGAGGGGGCGGATGGAGTGGCTGCTGGTGGCTGCCTCATCCTGGCCCCACCCCCTCCCTGCCTGAGAGCCTCAATGCCAGGGTGCTTTTGCAAGAATAGACGATGGGTGGGGGCAGGACCTGGGTGTTGGGGCCAGGATCCAGGCCTGCCTGTCTTGCTGGCTTGGGCTGTGATCTGGAGCAAGCCTTGTCCCTCGCTGGGCCTCGTTTCTGTCTCCTGAGCTCTTGGGAATCAGGGCCTCTAGTCTGCGATCTGGTGCTACTTTTTGCATGCTAGCATTCTCTTGATAGGCTTTATCTGGAAGGAGAATTTTATGAGGCTGTATCTTCTCTGATTTTGAAATTCATCTGCATATTAAAGACATGCTTTTTTCAATTAAGATTATTTCCCAGACATTTTCCGGGTGATGAAGTGTCCTGCAATATCTTCATTTCTAATAGCGGCATGGTATTTTGCAAGATTGATATGCCAAAACATATATAATCAGTTCCCTTTCATGGAACATACAAGTTTCCTTTTTTATTTTTTCCAGTCTTATAAGTAAAGCTGCAACAACAATCTTTGTACATACATTTTGAGTTAGATCTCTGACTATTTTCGTGGGGTTAAGTCTGTCAAATTAGAAATGCAAAGTCAGTCAAACTTCCAGTTAAAAATAAATAAGACCTTCCAGTTAAAAATAAAGTAAATAAATAAATAAATAATACAACGTGTTTCCTATAGTTAATAATAGTGTATTGAATATTTGCACATTGCTATGAGAGTAGACATTAAAAGATCTCATCACAGAAAAAAATTGTGTGGTGACAGAAGTTAGCTAGATTTTTAAAAAAATACATTTTATTAATTTTTTACAAAAAGGAAGGGAGAGGGATAGAGCTATAATAGAAACATCTATGAGAAAGAAACATCGACCAGCTGCCTCCTGCACACCCCCAATGGGGATGTGCCCGCACCAATGTACATGCCCTTGACCCGAATCGAGCATGGGACCCTTCAGTCCGCAGACCGATGCTCTATACACTGAGCCAAACCAGTTTTGGTGGAAGTTAGCTAGATTTATTGTGGCGATGGGAGTTAGCTAGGTTTATTGTGGTGATGGGAATTAGCTAGATTTATTGTGGTGACGAAAGTTAGATTAATTGTGGAGAACATTTTGCAAATGTTCTATATACAAATACTGGAACTACTATAATCTTATATGTCAATTATACCTCCATTAGAAAAGAACCAAGCCCCAGAAACAACCAGGCAAGCAAACAAAAATGCAACGTCAAAGGGCAGGATATTGTTTCAGGCTTTGAATATCCTGAAATTGCATTTCAGAAAACCCACATCTGAAGTAAATGAAGAAATACAGTGATGACCAAAGAGAAAGGGGCAAGGGGAGGGAGGAGAGAGTAAAGGGAGGATAAGTGGTGATGGAAAGAGACTTGACTTGGAGTAGTGAATACAACACAATATACAGAAGATGTTTTAGAGAATTTTTTAAAAAAATATTTTCATTTATTTCATAGAGGAAGGGAGATGGAAATATTAATGATGAGAAGATCATTGATTGGCTGCCTCCTGCACACCCACCCTCACCCCAGGGATCAGCCCACAACCCGGGCATGTACCCTGACTGGGAATCCATCTGTGACCTTCCGGCTCATAGGTCAACACTCATCAACTGAGCCACGCCAGCAGGGCATATTATAGAATTGTACACCTGAAGAAAAGTAAATAAATAAATAAATAAATAAATAAATAAATAAATTTGATTTTTTAAAAAGAGAGGAAGTAAATTGGTGTATGAAAGCCTCCGCCAGCTCTGTAGCAGACACTTCCTGTGTTTGTCTGCCCAGCATCCCTTCCTTTGGTGGAGTCATTAGGCCCCACCTCCTGTAAGGTTGCTTGGCTGTCAATCACCAGACACTTCCCCTGTCACAGGGAGAGTGTCTGACCCAGGTAGGAGCTACTGAACTCTTCCATAACCTCTAGTCTGTCCACTCCTCCATTAAAATCCTGAACAGAGAAGGCAGTGGGTTAGAGAATGGTCTAAAATTCAGTTGCCGTTGCTTGCAAACAAAGATCCTTAACAGATTCGCTCACCAAATACAGGCTGTTATCAAAGAGGTAGGCAGCGGAGCGGGAGCAGAGTGGAGCTGGCAGGCACCATGCTGCCCCCTGGAGAAGCAGGTGCTGCGGTACCTGGTGGAAGTGGAGGAGCTCATGGCGAAGGTGCTGGAGGACGAGGGGCAGGTAGACAACTGTGGACCTGGACACCGAAAGGAAACAGAACGGAGAGGGCCCTGCAGAAGGACCTCAGCCTCTCGGAAGATGTGATGTTTGCTTCAGGAACATGCTTATCAGCATGCTTCACCCGCGGACGAGGGAATGATTGAGAAAGAGAAGGATCATCTGGATAAAGAAATAGAGAAACTCTGGAAACAACTTCATGTGAATGTAAACCGCCTCTTTGAGTCCCTAGGCAAACTGGAGCTGAAGGGTTTTAACCTGAACCCCCTCACCCAGATTGGGCTACATGCTCTCAAGGTCATCTTGAAAGGATGAAATTCAATAAGCAAGAGAGGGGGCCTAAGACCAGCATGCCCTCTGGAGTCAGGGGGACCCAGAACTCTCCAACCTTGAAACCTGCAAGGACAGGGTCTACCCTGCGCGGGGACTGAGGGGACAGGCATCAGGGATCTGGCCTCGGCTCCTGCATGCAGCTTCTTTATCTCAAGCACTTGACTGCTCTGTGAGGGCAGGAGGAAGGTGAATGGGGTGCTAATATATGGTGACAGGAGTGATTTGACTTTGGGCGGTGGGCACATGGTGCAATACACAGATCTTGTAATATGGAAACCCACACCTGGAACCTGTATGATGGTATTAACCTATAGCACCCCAATGAATTTAAAAAAACACACACAAATAAATAGGTGGGCCCCGGGCAGGGAAGAAGGGAGAGGGGAAGGGTGGGAGTGTCATTCCAGCACTCCTCTCAGAAAGGGAGGCAGACATCTTCAAGCAATGTGTGGAGCAGAATTGGAATAAACCAGGAGGCTCTCAGGTGGCTTCTGAATGAAGGACAGGATCTTGGTGGTTCGTGCTTCACCACAACTGCCAGTGGTCTTAATCCAGCATCTAGAAGGGTTCAGGAATCTGGAGAAGCACTCTGTGTAACTTAAATAAGAGTCCAGAGACGAAACATAATTTTGGAAGGCATTATGGGTGCCAGAGGAGCTTGGCTAAAGAAACCAAGTTCTCCTTGTCTCAGGACCCCTTGCTTTTTATTAACACAAATTCTCCTAAGGCAAGGTAGATATACACTTCAAAGGCCAGGGTTTGGTACACAGAAAATTGCCTACAGCTGTTCAGGTGTTTGGCTAGGAGGAGGCAATACCATGTAGATTAAGATGCCCTCATCTGTCTGGCAGCAAGCAATCATTCATGCATCCCTTTCAGGTTTGGGGAAATGGCCTCAGCTATCTCCAGGTGATTCAGCCCTGCTGAGGTGCTGGAATTGGCTTCTGGCACACCTCCATCTGTGGAGCAGGCAGACCATGTCTCCCCTCTGGTTCTATCTGGCCCGTGTTGCCTGCTTGCTCCCAGGTGAGTCACAGCAGGTGCTGCTCATCAGCCTCTGGCAGCGCTTCTTCCTTGGGAAGGCCTTGCGGAGTCCTGCACCTGGGACGCGTGGGAGACTACCTGCTACCATGCTTTGTGCACTCAGGAGGCCCCTCCACCACCTCTGAAAGCAGGGCCAGGGCAATGCGGTGTCTTTCCTGTTCATCGAAGGCTCAATAACTATTGCCTCAAAACAACGAAAGAATAAAACAGTCCCATTTTAATTTGCCTTTCTCTGAATCTGGGTGAGGGAGAGACTTTCTTCATGTACGGACACAGACCACTTGTACTTCTTCTTTTGCCTGGTTCTGTACTTTGCCCATTTTTATTGGGGAACCGTTATTTCTATTATGGAGCTTTAAGAGCTGTTTATAGCCAAAACCGGTTTGGCTCAGTGGTAGAACGTTGGTCTGCGGACTAAAAGGTCCCAGGTTCGATTCCCGTCAAGGGCATGTACATTGGTTGCGGGCACATCCCTGGCGGGGGATGTGCAGGAGGCAGCTGGTTGATGTGTCTCTCTCATCGATGTTTCTAGTTCTCTATCTCTCTTCCTCTCTGTAAAAAATCAATAAAATATGTTTTTAAAAAAAAGAGCTGTTTATACATTAAAGTAGTGTTTCCCAACCTTCTCTCATGATGAGAGTCACCTGGTGGAGTTGTTAAAACACAGATTCCTGAATCCCAACTAAGAAGTGCTAAACTAGAATTTTTGAGAACATATAGGTAAAATTGCATACCTAACTTAGTGCTCTGTATATAAAATCTGTCTTAGAGCACTAGTTAAGTATACAATTTTACCTATATGTTCCCCAAAATTCTAGTTTAGCACTTCTTAGTTGGGATTCAGGAATCCGTGTTTTAACAACTCCACCAGGTGATTCTCATCATGAGAGAAGGTTGGGAAACACTGCATTAAAGCACATGTGTCAAACACAAGGCCCGCGGGCCAAATCCGTCCCGCCAGGCCTTGCAATGTGGCCCGCACCGCGCTGTCATCACTGCACTCTGCTGCGTTTCCATCACAATGACAGTTTATGACTGTTCAGTAAACCATTCGGCCCGCGATTTAGGCTGGATTTTAGATTTTGGCCCCTTCTCTGATTGAGTTCGACACCCCTACAAAGGTACTACTAACTTGTCGTGCACAAGAAGCAGTATGGGAAGGTGGTTAGCAGATGTAAGCTGGTGTCAGGCACACCTGGCTTTGAATACAAGAGTCCCCAGTTCAAGCTCTGTGATTCTGAATGAATTACTTACCTTTTCTAAACATGTTTGCTCTTCTATAAAATAAAAAATAGTAAGATAGAGATGATATTTATTTTATAGGATGGTTTTGAGAATTGAATCAGATGAGCTTGATATGGGGGGTTGAGAACAAATATGCAATACCTTAATTAATAAAGGAATGTTTTTTAAAAAGTGGATTTATGCTGAAGCCAGTTTGGCTCAGTGGTAGAGCGTCGGTCTGTGGACTGAAAGGTCCCAGGTTCGATTCCGGTCAAGGACATGTACCTTGGTTGCGGGCACATCCCCGGTAGGGGGTGTGCAAGAGGCAGCTGGTTGATGTTTCTCTCTCATCGACGTTTCTAGCTCTCTATCTCTCTCCCTTTCTCTCTGTTAAAAATCAATAAAAAATATATATATTTTTAAAAGTGGATTTATCTTGATAATTCCAAATGCACAAAATCACGGATTGATTCAGGTCAATCATCAACATCGCTTAGGAAAGAAGACAATGATCTGTGTTTGGTGGGATCAGGAAGGTGTGGTGTATTATGAGCTTCTACAACCAGGTGAAACAGTTAATACTGATTGCTACCAACAACACATAATCAATCTGAACCATGCTTTGATTGTAAAATGATCACAATGGGCCAGAAGACACAGCAAAGTAATTTTGCTTCATGACTCACCATCACACACTTCAAAACCAGTTAAAGGCACGTTAAAAGATCTTGCCTGGGAAGTATGAACCCACCTGCCATATTCACCAGACCTTGCTCCTTCAGATGATCACTTGTTTCAATCGATGGCACACACGCTTTGTGAGCAGCACTTCAAAACGTACGAAGAAATGGAAAATTGAGTCTCTGAATGGTCTGCCTCAAAACAAGAGAAGTTCTATTAGGACAGTATCCACAGGTTACCTGAAAGATGGGGGAATGTGTAGCTAGAGATGGACATTACTTTGAATAAAGGACTTGTGATGTTTCTCTTGAAGGGGAAAAAAAAAGATAAGCTTGATAAATGTTTAATTCTATCCTCTTCTATTCCTTTGTACCAATGTTTTCAGTTTTGGGGTAGTTAGCTCAGTCTTTTCATTTGTATTTTCTCCCTTTGTTTTTATGCTGTAAAGTCATTGTTACTCCAATGCCAGATAATTATTCACTATACTTATAATTATTTTGTGATTTTTAAAAATATATATTTTATTGATTTTTTACAGAGAGGAAGCGAGAGGGAGGGAAAGTTTGAAACATCGATGAGAGAGAAACATCAATCAGCTGCCTCCTGCACACTCTCTACTGGGGATGTGCTCGCAACCAAGGTACATGCCCTTGACCGGAATCGAACCTGGAACTCCCGAGCCTGAAGGCTGAGACTCTATCTACTGACCAAACCAGTCAGGGTTCATGTGATTTTTAATTTTTTTTTCTTTTAGAGAGAGAGAAAAGCATGGATGTGAGAGTGAAACATCAATTGGCTACCTCCTGCCAGGGATTGAGTTCATAACCTAGACCTGTGCCCTGAACTGGGAATTGAGCCGGTAACCTTTCAGTGCACCTGACAATGCCCAGACAGCTGAGCCACACCAGCTGGGCTCTCTTGTGACTTTGAAAACCATGTTAATTCTTTAACCCAGCCCAAATCTATTTGGGCATGGGGTGTAAGATAGGAAAATGCCTTTTTTTCCAAGTTATTAAGCAATTGTCCTAGAATCATTTAGTAAATAATTCAAACTCTTGCCATTGGTTGGCAATCACAGCTTTAGTCCATTCTATGTAATGGACTGATTCTGGGTTTTCTGTTCTCTTTCTGACTATTTATTCTCCTGCCTGTACTGCTTGTAATTGTTGCAGCTTCACAATACATTTTAATGACTGACCGTGTCCTATTAACCTTCACTACTCTGCATTTTCAAATCATTCATGTCACAAGTATTTCATTCTCCCATATGAACCTTAAAATCAGTTCCAAAAATAAATCTTGATTTTTGTAAAAAAAAAAAAAAAAAATCATATATATATATATTTTTTAATACACAAAAGAACAGTAAATACTTTTAGGTAGATATACACTTCAAAGGCCAGGGTTTGGTACACAGAATCCATTGTCAGATTGAGAAAATTGCCTACTGCTGTTCACCCAGATTCAACAATTAACATTTTCCCCCAGGTTAATTGAGATATAATTGACATATAACATTGTGTAAGTGTAAGGCATGCAGTGTAATGATTTGATATACGTAGGTATTATGAAATACCACAGTAAGTTAGGCAACACTTGCCTCATTCCACACAATTACCATTTTGTTGTCGTCATGGTGAGAGCATTAAAGATGTACTCACCATGCCTTCAAGCAGACAATCCAGTATTGATGGTTGTAGTCACCATGCTTGACATTAGATCCCTGGAACTTATTCATCTTATATCTGAGAGTCTCAAAATTTAACATTTTACACTTCCTTCATGTATATTCCTACCCCTTTGGGGCTGAAATAAATTTCAAATAAATCCAACGTGTCTTACATTTTACCCTTAAATACTTCAATATGAATCTCAAAGAAATAAGGACATTTTCTCACATAATCAGCATGTTTTCATCATACCTGACAAAATTAGCAGTGATGTCTATCACATCATATTCTCCTAGTATTCTGTCTTCCTGATGGTCTCCGAAATGACATTGTTCAGTTGGTGTGTTTGAGTCAGAATCTAAGCAAGGTGCACACATTGCATTGGTTGCAATGTCTTGCATATCTCTTTAATCTAAAGCATTTCCTCCAACTCCAACTTCTCTTCCTCCTCTCTCTTCATGCTATTTACCTGATGAAGAAAAAAGATGAATTGTTCCCCACAATGTTCCACTTCCCTTTCAACTTCCTTCTCTATTGGCTCTAGAGGCTCAGTGAGGTTCAAGTTCAACTACCTTGGCACAAACATGTTACAGGTGTGCCTTTGTCTTGCGTCACCTCGGGGGAAACATGGATTCCACCCACCCACTTCTAGCGTGGTGAAGATAGATGAATGCATGTGAGAGTGAAACATCAGTTGGCTGCCTGCTGCACACCACCTACCAGGGATCGAGTTCATACCCTGGACATGTGCATTCATATGCCCTTTCCTGCCCTCATTGTAAAGTTATGCTTTCCTAAACAGCAAATAAACTATGGGGTGATAAGCTGGCCCCCTGTAAATAGCCAGTCCCAGTCAAACTTTCACCTAATGATTTTTATTATTTTTTTATTGTTGACAGTATTACAGATGTCTCCCATTTTTCTCCCTTTTTGCACCCCTCCACCAAACCCCACCCTTCCCCACCCAAGCCTTCCTAATACTATCGTCTGTGTCCATGAGCTATGCATATATGCATATCTGTTCTTTGGTTAATCTCTACTCCCACTCTCCCTAATGATTTGGAAGACATGGATGATCATTGCCTGAATCAGTGATTTCATTAGTGGACACAAAACCCACCAGGTGTTTGTTTTGATTCTATTTAAGGTGTAAATTATGTTAGCCAAGATGAAAATCTTTACCTTGTGGAAGTTTCCTATTTCAAGAACCTTTAAAACTTTTTAAAATTATCCTATGTAATAAAAGACTAATATGCTAAGTGCTTGGTCATCCAGTCATCCATTCAACCAATCAAAGCATAATATGCTAATGATATGTATGCTAAGGCAGCTCAACTGCTCGCTATAATGTGCACTGACCACCAGGGGGCAGATGCTCCAACCAATAGGTTAGCTTGCTGCTGAGGTCCGGCCGATTGGGACTGAGTGAGATGGGCTGGACATGTCCTGGAGTCTTCCCACAGTCCCTCCTCAGCCCCGGTGGAAACCCTCTGCCTGGCCTGCACACTCTAACAATCTGGGACCCCTCAGGGGGTGTCAGAGAATCAGTTTCGGCCCAATCTTGCAGGCCAGGCCAGGGACCCTACTGGTGCACGAATTTGTGCACCAGGCCTCTAGTGTAAAACTTGAAGCTATACATATAAAACAGTCAGAGAGCTGACTCTCTTATCCACCTGCTCGCCCCCTTGTCCAATTTGATCAAAGTTTTATTATTTCTACATTTTCACAGAAGATCATATTTTGCATACTATTTATTCCACTTTTGCTTTGGAGTTAGTTCTGAGATCAAAATGTTCAGTGCTCAATGATAGTAATTTTGCTAATTTCCACAAACATTTCTGTCTTTCATTCTTTCCTTTTTATGCATGACACTGCATACCAAGCATGTAACAAGTTCTTGAATTCTATCATCTAGTAATTTTGATTAAGAGATACTAAAAGGGCCCAAACAATTATACTCATTGTTCTAACCCTTAGCCAGAAAGGACTACTTATGTCTGGCTACTGTTCTACACAGGTTACAGATAACTACTTACTACTTTTTTTGTTGATGGTGGTTCCCTGACTGGGTATCAAACCCAAAACCTTTCAGCGTATAGGCCGATGCTCATACCAACTGAGCCACACCAGTCAGGGCTATTTACTACTTTTTCATGGACAAAGCCCCTGACCTTCAAGAAAGCTTTAGGGAGGAAACTTTTTATCTCTTTCTTTAAAAATTGGGATCTTTATTACATCTGAGAGAGAAAAAGTAGTAATATATATTATTGTATTATTGATATATGTTTATATATGTTATTAATATCCTATATAATAAAGAGCTATGTGCAATGGACATCATGTCCTCATGCTATCATGCCATCATGCCATAATGGCTCAGACACTCAACGGGGAGGAGAGGAATGGGGA
The DNA here is from genome assembly GCF_014108245.1 of Pipistrellus kuhlii. NCBI lineage: Eukaryota > Metazoa > Chordata > Mammalia > Chiroptera > Vespertilionidae > Pipistrellus > Pipistrellus kuhlii. Next base: position 21,721,664 of record NW_023425562.1, read on the forward strand.
CCAGCCAGGCACAAATGAGCTCACAAGAGAGGAATGGGGACCAGCCAGGCTGCAGCCTGGGAGAGGGACAAGCTGCACACCCTGCTGGCCTGGGCGCCAGTATCTGGGGCTGTGGCTTGGGAAAGGGACAAGCCACCTGCCCCGTAATCCCAGGCACCTGCGGCAGCAGCCCAGATGAAGCCAGCCCAGGTCTTGGGTGTCTGCAGCTGGCTAGAGGAGGAAATCCTGGGTCCTGGGTATGGAGTGAGGTAGAGGTGATTAGGGGCAATCAGACCAGTAGGGGAGCAATTAGGAGTGATCAGGCAGGCAGGCAGAGATACTTAGGGGCTATTGGGCAGGCAGAGGTGATTAGGGGCGATCAAGCAATTAGGCAGGCAAAGGGGTTATGGGTGATCAGGCAGGCAGGCAAGCAAGCAGTTAGGAGCCAGTGGTCCCAGATTGTGAGAGGCAGTCGGATATCCCTCAAAGGGTCCTGGATTGAGAGGGTGCAGGCTGGGCTGAGGGCCCTACCCACCTCCCCACCCCCATGAACAAATTTTGTGCACTGGGTCTCTAGTATACTTATATTACTTGAGTTAAAAGGCATAGGAAACAATGTGTAACCATTAAATGTCTAAGAAACATGAGATGAAAAGATGAAATCTTTTGCCCTAGCTGGTTTGGTTCAGTGGATAGAGTATTGGCCTGCAGACTGAAGGATCCTGGATTCGATCCCAGTCAAGGGCACAATAATTCTCTCTCATCATTGATGTTCCTATCTCTCTATCCCTTCCTCTCTTAAATCAATAAAAATTTATATTTTTAAAAGATAAAATCTTTTTATAAGTTCTAAGTCTATACAACAAACCTAGATTTGCTATTCTCCAAAAGTAAAAGACCTGCTATATAATAGACAGAAATAACTTAATGCCTTTTCAGAGGAATATAACTCAAGTTTTGCAAAACTTTCCTATTCCATGGAGACATCTAAAAATGCCAATCTGTGGAACAGGTGCTTCTTTCTTCGTCCCCTCTCCATTTACGCAGTAGTTTTCATGGATTCCTGCTCAGATGTCACAAGCAAAGGCCAAGAGGTTAGCCAGGACCTCAGCTTGCTTTGTGGGAAGTGGGTCTGAAGGGTGGTCACCTTCTCCTGGGTGTCCTTCACTTCAGTGCTGCAATTCTGGGGATCCCAGAGCCTCAGCTTCCTTGACCTTGAACTCCATCCCCCTCTGCAGGCCGTACTATGCAATTTCAGCCTAAGCCTCTGACCTGCTTCAGCCTCAGTTCATTTCACTTGCTGACCTCCTATACCTTTCCCGCCAACATTTCTTGTATCCAGCATAGTGTGGATATTCCTTCACACCTTTACTCTTTTTCACCCATAAAAATATAGGCATATATGGAAGTTGTATGTGTTTCTCCTGAAATACCAAAACGTTGGATACCACTTTCCAATGTGCTTTTTTTCTACTGGTTAGATTTTATGGACATTTCCAGAAGCCAGTAAACTGAGATCTAGTGATTGTTGATCTTTTTCTAAGATATTTATAAATATAGTAGGATACATCAGAGCTTACGAGTTTTTTGGTGAAGCAATATTTATATTCTTTGCCTTGTCTCTCCTATCCAATCTCTTTATTCTTCCAACAACCACTCAGGAACCTATGTTGATATTATGATGTGCAATCTTCTTAATATAACCATAGCCATTTATGTAATGTAACCATATTAAAAACATACTCTCACTATGTGCAAGCATCTGATTTTAGACCCTCTATCCTATTTCATTTGCATATTTAACCTATCATGTTCTAACCACTTTATTGTAATTACTACAGCTTTAAAAGATACCTTGAGATCTGCTATATTAAAGTTTTATGAAATTGTTCTTATTCAAGAATATCTTGGCTATTTTGCCTTTTGCATGTTTTTATGTATATTTTACAATCATACAGCCAAGTTTTGGCTTACTTTTACAATAACCTTTCTGGGGGTTTAATTGGGATTGCATTGAATCTAAAAATCAATATGAAGGGAACTGGCTTCTTTATCATATTCAATCTTCCAATCCATGATTATGGTATACCTTTCTAATTAGGAGAGTTAAAAAAAAGGGTCTCTTACTAAAGTTTTATAATTTTCTCTGTAGCTGTCTTGCACAGAATGTATTAAATGTATTTATAAGCTCCTTGTGTTTTTATATAATTGTAAAAATCATTAAGATTTTATTTACTGGTTTACTACTCAATAATTAGTCTGTTTTTTCTATGTCTCAATTGAGACATATCTACATTTTAGGTTCTGTCCCTGGTAACACCCAACTTCTGGCTATTGGTTTCTATTACTCTCAACTTTGGTAGCTATGACAAAATTCCGACTCAGACTAGCTTAGGAAGAAAGCTAGTTTATTGGGTCATAACCAACTGTGGGTAGAGTGTGGGATGAACTGCTCTTAGGAAAAAGGGGAATGAAGGGTAGGCTTGTGCCTTCTGAATTCTCTCTCGCCACTTTCTCTCTGTTAGTGGATTAATTAGGTTCATTTTTCTCCCACAGTTGAACTCCTCCTAGGATGGGACCATCTCTTGGAGTTCCTGGGCTCATATCTATAATAGCATGTTAACCAAGAGGAGGGGTTTCCCTCCTCCCCTTAATGTCCATTCAAGTAATGTACTTCAATATACCTAAACTTTGCTGAAACCGGTTTGGCTCAGTGGATAGAGCATCGGCCTGTGAACTGAAAGGTCCCAGGTTCAATTCCGGTCAAGGGCATGTACCTTGGTTGCGGGCACATCCCCAGTTGGGGGTGTGCAAGAGGTAGCTGATGGATGTTTCTCTCTCATCGATGTTTCTAGCTCTCTATCCCTCTCCCTTTCTCTCTGTAAAAAAATCAATAAAATATTATATATATATATATATATATATATATATATATATATATAATACCTAAACTTCAATAGAGCGACAAGAACATACACCCTTACTTTCATGATTAGCAGTTCTCATTAGACTCTTCAGAGATAGGGTGCTCTTCTAAGAATAGATGATTTCTACAATATTTTCTACCTGTCACTTTGCTGGGTATTTTCTTCTTATTATGATTTCTAGGCATCATCTCCTTCCAGATATAGACGTCCACCTTTCTCATTACTTTTTTGGTGCATTTCAGAGACCACCCATGAAATGGCAAAATGCAATGATTAGCCATTAGACTTTTATGGCAAATTTGTCTTTTGACATTTGTTTGTTTTTTTGTTTGTTTGTTTGTTTGTTTTTAGGACCTGGAGAAAATGAAAGAGAAGCCCAACTTGATGCTGGGAAGGGGGGGTGTTAAACTGTTTGGGTGGGGCTGGCAGGACCAGGGAGGAACGGGAGAAGGCCTCCGTTCTGAAATCTGAACACAGGACCACTGACTTGCTGAGTAACCTTGAGTGAATTCTGTCTTTTCTCTGGGCTTCTCCTATCCTTTCTAAATATAAAGAATTTGGTGGTGATGGTGCCTCAGGGCCGGCAGCCCTGCTCCCCGTGAGAAAGTAGGACAGCTCTTGGCACTGTCATAGGTGGCGTAACACAGTGACTGTCATTTCCCTCTGTGAATAGTCTTTGGGAAAAGCCCCAAGGTCCCTCCCAGGCTGGGGGTGGGTAGTTCCTGGAAGAAACACAAAAATGTAGATCCTGTCCCTTGTAATACCACAGACCCGCCCTTGGCACCAGGCCAACTTGTGGCTACATAAATTAGGCTTGGCCTCAGCCCTTAGCCACACACCATCCCGACAACATGAGACCCAGCAGCTTCTTGGTTCTGGCGGTTCTCTTTGTCCTCGGCGTGCTGGTGGGACAGGCCGCTGTCAGGGGAGGTGAGTGGACAAGCGGCCCGGTGGGGCTGGGTTGGGTTGAGGAGGGTCTGTCAGGGGCAACCTGGGTGCTGACAGGAAGCACTTCTGGAGCAGCAGGCAGGGCTCAGGCCCTCACTTCAGCCTCTGGTCACCTCTGTTGTATCCAGATAAATTAGGAAGTTGTCTAGCTTTTCACCCCAGGACTGAGATAGGAAGACTGTGGAAGAAGTGTTGTCCTGTCCCCTTGGCCTCAGACAATGGGACTTCTGCAGAATGAAGTGAGGAGTCCCAGGAATCTGGACCCTGGGTGTAGGGTCTGTCCCCTGTCTGTCTGCCCTGTAAAAGCACCTGAGACTAGTGAGTCCTTTAAGAGGAGTTTAAGAACCTGCAGGGCAGCCCTGACTGGTTTGGCTCAGTGGATAGAGTGTATTAAGGGGTCCCATGTTCGATTCCGGTCAAGGGCATGTGCCTTGGTTGCGGGTATATCCCCAGTAGGGAGTGTGCAGGAGTCAGCTGATCGATGTTTCTATCTCATTGTTGTTTCTAGTTCTCTAACCCTCTCCCTTCCTCTCTGTAAAATATTATTAAAAAAAAAAAAAAAAAAAAAAAGAACCTGAAGAGCTTCGGAGAGCATGTAATTTGAAGAAGACCACCATTTTACTAAGGAGGACGTTGCGACCAAGAGAGGGTGCGGAATTGTCTAGGAAATCTCCAGAGCCAGGAGGAGCTCAGGTCTCCTGGCATGTGTCTCCGAGCTCTTCTCCCCTCGGAAGTCACAATATGTCCTCCTCACTTCTTGGAGTCGCTCCAGTCTGGCATTTCTCCCTGAGCACCAGACTTGGGAAGGAGGGATGGTAAAGCGTGGTCCTGTAGACCCTTCCCCAGAGCTCAGAGCACAAACCCCAGTTAGCCTTGGCGATCCTCCTCTTCCACGGGAGTGAGCAGTGACTGGACCAAGAATAAAGACAAGACCGCTGGAAGAGGGACATGAGGTCTAACTGCGGTACATTTCTTCTTTCTTTCAACAGTTCCTTATGGAGGTCAACAAGTGGAACATGTGATGGCCAAAGGACAAGGTTCATATCCAGCCAAAGGTTCACATCCAGCCAAAGGTCCAGTCCAACAACCACAAAAAGTCCCCTCGAAGCCTGGCTCCTGCCCCAGGGTTCTGATGAGGTGCGCCATGATGAATCCCCCCAACGCCTGCATGAGGGACTCTGAGTGCAATGGGAACAAGAAGTGCTGCATGGGCTCCTGTGGAAGAATCTGCACGAGGCCCAGAATGAGGAACTGAATGGAGGAAGAGGTAACTCCTGAGGGCACAGAGAAAGCTGAGCGGTGGGAAATGATCCTTGGTTCTTGAGCGGGAGGAACCTGGAAAGTGACGGGGAAACTGAGGTGTCTCAGAGGCTGTAACTGGGCTTCTTAGAGGAGTGACAGGTGAACTTGACCCTATCTCTCACTGCTTCTGAGTGCTTTGACCTGCCGACTCACAGCTCTGGTTCTCCTCTCTCCTGACAGGTGGAGCCTGTTCTTGCTGCACCGGTGAAGGCCCAAGACTACAGTCCCTGGTCCCTACAGCATTTGAACTCCTTTCCCACATGGCTCATTCTTCCTCTCATCGAGGATGCCTAAATTTGGGCTTCTTCCCTCAGTGATTTCTCAATAAAAGACTGCTTTCTACTCCATTTGTTTGGCTCCTATGACTTCTCTGCTCCTGGAAGCTCCTGGAGGTGGGTGTGGAGTTGGGACTCCTCTCTCCAGTGAGGGTGGGGTGAGAGGGCTCCATGTGAGCTGTTCCTGGTGTGAAGGAGAGCAAGGGGCAGGAGCAAGAGGCCCACTTCTAGGGATTAATATTAGAAATCCAATAAACATCCCAAGAACTATATTCTCCATATCACCAGGAAATGCAAATCTGGACATTTCACTTGTTCATGTCCAAGATGCCTCCATTAACACATATTCCTTTTGGATTAAGCAATATCCTCTCCCAACTTTACATTTTAAGATGTGAATGAGGAGACAAGACACACCAAGTCCTTAATCCTTTAGTAGGAATGTTGAATAGTGTTCTCTGGAGATATAAAGTTGGGGGTGGGGCAGATCCAAGTAGTGATGAGAATGGAGAGTATTCGTTGGGCAAACTTGAATGACCTCATAGCTCTGTTGTTGGCCTCACTGCCCCCCCTCCCCTGCACTTGGACAGGAAGCTCTCTGGAAACCAAAGCCACAGGAGGAGGGGGAGGAGGAGCATTTTGGGAGTCAGTGATCTGAGTTCTAGCCCCAGCTTTGGCACCTCTGGAAGACTCCCCAGTCACCATGGAAATGTCCCTAGAAAAGTGCCTTCTTATAACAAGCTAGACAGCAAGACTTATCTTCTGTCAGTTACTCCATCAGTTTCACAAGGCCACTTTTGATGAACCTCAATTATCTTCCTGCCCCTATTTTAATCACAGGTTACATTTTAGCCTTTTCACACTAGGCAGTACTATGTCTTCCCTTTCTGCAGCTTGGCATTTTTATGGAGACACATATCCATCCACAATGCCTGTGCTCCTGGAAGCTCCCACAACCTTTTACTCTCGAGTCACAGTGCAGCATACCATTGCTGCCTCTGGGCACTTCATTTGGTGTCGCATCCTGTCCAGCCAGCATTGCCATAGCCTTGGACATCACTTCCATGCCCCTTCCTAGAAGTGAAATGCTGCAGCCGTTGGATGCTGGATTATACCCCATCCTTCCTCCGTGTCTGTTTTTTACCATCACTAGTCCCCACATCTGTGACGGAAGCATGTGTTGTCTGAGCCAGTACATGTGCACATGGGGTGGCTGCAGAGGAGGCAGGGAGAGCAGGCATCTGGCCCTTCCAGCTTCCATGGTGGACATGGGCTCAGCTTCCCATTTCTGAGACTGGCATGGCGAATATGCTCTAATTATGGGAATTTATATACCACAGCAGTCAAGAAACGAAAGTTGGCCCTGGCTGTATGGCTCAGTTGGTTGGGTGTTGTCCCATGCACTGAAAGGTCCTGGTTTGATTCCCAGACAGGGCTCATGCCAACATACCAGGTTATGTTATGTTGATAATCAAGGTGCATATGGAAAACAACAACCAGTCAATGTTTTTCTCTCTCTCTCTCTCTCTCTCTCTCTCTCTCTCTCTCTCTCTCAAAATCAACTTTAAAAAATATATTTAAAAAAATGAAAGTTGTCTAAACCAATCCCATGCCACCTGTGACCACTGGGGCAGCTGCTATGCTCCCTCCCTCCATTTCGTCTTCCAGCCCCAGCTTCTGGCCTCTAGTTTAGCCTATGATGAAAAGGAAGGAAACTGGAGCTCGTAGGGCTTCCAAGGCCTCATGGCCGATATTCCCTAACCTCCCCTCAGGCCTCATAAAAGGCTTTTTCAGCTCTGCATGAAGTGGAGGGGAGAGAGCAAGAATGATGGGGAAGTGAAGTTCTGAGCTGCGTGTCAGTGAAAGGGCCACAGCTGCTGGCCGAAGCACCCAGGATGGTGCCTTAAGGTTCCCGGCTGTTTGGGAGCAGCTCAGTAGCTACCAGGCTCCTCCCAGAGACACGGGGTTCTCCAGCAGAGGAGCGTCTGCTGAGCGGTAACTCTGATGTTACACCTGCAAGCTCTGTTCTGTGTGCATCCTGGGGGGTGAGCAGCCAGAGTCACTGATAATGACTGGACATTCTTTGGCCTCTTCTGAGGCTCTCCTTGTCCAGAACCTCCTCAGATGAGGAGACGCTGTCCCAGCCAGCCATGTGTGTCTGCCCCCAGGAGTCCAGCGTGATGAGGGTCATGCTCACACCACTTGCTTCTCAGCCTGTCCCAGGGGCCTGAGCCACAGTCTTCCACTGAATTTGGAATTGGAAGTACCTGCTGACATAATCCAGATCTTCATCTTGCAGACAGGGAAACCGACTTCTACACGCGTCAAGGGCAGAGCTGAGGCTGGGAACTGCCTGGCCAATAGGCTTGATCTCTTTCTATAGGCTTGGTCAGGAGGATTAGTAGCCTTAAAAAAAAAAAAAAAAAAAAAAAAAAAGGCTCATTGATCTTTTCATTTTACCTGAACCATAAATCAAGTTCATAGTAAGAATTCCAGGATAATGGAATGATCAAACCAAAGTGGAGAATCAAAAATAATGTATTGGGGGAGAAGATGAGAACAATTAAACTGTAAATAGACACTCCATAAAAGGCCACGGGTTTTGCATCATTTTGGTGTCCTCTCAATAATCTTTCTGCTCCTCTCAATTGATTTACTCCTTTTACCAGAAATCAAGTTCATAGTAAGAATTCCAGGATAATAGAATGATCAAAACAAAGTGCAGGCGCTGTAAGTTGTTGGACTTACATAATTAAAATAATTAGAAAGGGTTGGGTTTGTGTTTTTTTTTTCCCCCCTTCTAAATTTGGATGGAAACACACAGAGGACAGGCCAAACTAGAGTTAGAAGAGAGCAATGTAGGTGCACAGTGACAAAACAGCAGGAGGTAGCCACAAGATTACAGTAGAAAGAAGAGGAACCTCATATCTGTCAAAATGGCTATCATAAAAAAACAAATAACAAACAACACGTGTTGGCAAAGATGTGGCAAAAAGGGAGCCCACAGAAAACAAAGAAAACAAAAACACTAATTCATAAAAATATATGAATGCCTATGTTTATTGAAGCTTTATTTATAAAAGTGAAAATATGAGTGCAACCTAGGTGTCCATCAATAGATGAATAGATAAAGGAGATGTGAGCTATTTATGTATGTATATATTATTTAGCCATGAAAACTAATGAAATCTGCGAAATCTAAACTAAACAAAACAGAACCAGATTCATAGAGACAGAGAACAAAATGATGGTTACCAGAGGGTGAGAGGACGGGTTAAAAGGTGAAAGGGAATAAGAGGTACAAACTTCCAGTTATAAAATAAATAATTCACAACATAGGGAATATAGTCAATAATATTGCAATAATTTTGTACAGTGACAGGTGTATACTAAACTTGTCATATTAATTCCTTTATAAGGTATATAAAAGTCAGATGACTTTGTTGTACACCTAACACTAATATAATATTGTATGTCAACTATACTTTAATTAAAATGAAAGAAAGAAAGAAGAAAGGAAGGAAGGAAGGAAAGAAGGAAGGAAGGAAGGAAGGAAGGAAGGAAGGAAGGAAGGAAGGAAGGAAGGAAGAGTAACTCTACCAGTTAGTGGGTAGAGTTGTGGTAGAAGAGAGCCTTCTTTTTCTTCAGCATCTCTCTGCCTCCCACACCTGGTACCAATGGTCCTGTGTGCATCCATTAATATGGTCTTGCCCTAACCGGTTTGGCTCAGTGGATGGAGTGTTGGCCTGCGGACTGAGGGATCGCAGGTTTGATTCCGGTCAGGGGCATGTATTGTACCTTGGTTGTGGGCACATCCCCAGTCGAGGGTGTGCAGGAGGCAGCTGGTCAATGTTTCTAACTCTATCCCTCTCCCTTCTTCTCTGTAAAAAAAAAAAAAGTCATAGTTCTTACCATGACTTAAGATAGGTTCCTCCTTTGCCAACAAGCAAGCAGAAGCAACACACACTTTTACATGAGCACAGAAAGAGCTAAAAGAGTTATTTGGCTGATGGTTCACATTCCAAAATGACCTCATTAGACTTTTAACCTTAAAAACAAAGGGGAGGGGGAAGATTAACCCAAGAATTTATATGCATATATACATAATCCATGTACACAGATAATAGTGTAGTGAAGGCCTTGTGGGGGGCACAGGGGAAAAGGGTTAATGGGGGGGAGGGGACATCTGTAATATGTTCAACAATAAAGGTCATTTAAAAAAAAATAAAGTAACTATTTCTTTAAAAATTAAAAACAAGCCCGACCAGTGTGGATCAGTGGTTGAGCATGGACCTATGAACTAGGAGGTCACGGTTTGACTCCTGGTCAGGGCACCTGCCTGGGTTGCGGGCTTGATCCCTAGTGTGGAGCACGCAGGAGGCAGCTAGTCAATGATTTTCTCTAATCTCTCTCTCTCTCTCTCTTAAATCAATAAAATATATATATTAAAAATAAAAATAAAAAGCAAAAGAAGTCTATACAAAGTCATGGAGACCTAAAGACAGGAGTTAAGGCAGAAAATATTCATCACACAACTTAAACTTGTGTCTATGCAGTCAGTTCACAATATATCCCCAGACTTGGTTAACTGATCTCCAATTCTCCATAATCTGAAAATGATCCTCGTAATAGCTCATTATCTTGCCTTCTCATCGTGCCTGTGAGTGTTTCAAGTGTTCATTTATCCAAAGTAAATTTTTCGAATGTCCCTGTTTCTTAAATCTGTTGGGAGATGTGTGGCTTACATAGTGAGGAGTGACGTGTGTTAGACCTGAGGAATGTCCTGAAAGGTAATTCCCTCTCTTTGCCTCAAACTCCACTGCAGAAAGCAAGAATTACGAAGGGCCGGGCCAGCCCTAACACTCCTTGAAAAAGAGGAAGCTCCTCTGGGCTCTCAGACTTATGCCCCAGAATTTATTCCAGCGCCTCTTCCCCCTCTTCCCGGGGTCCCAGAACGGAACCGCTGATGAGAAGAAAGGTCAAGTGAAGGCGCTGCTGACCTTGGGTCACAGGCACTACAGCTCCCCCTGCCGGCGGGCCCCTGCCATGGGCGATATAAACGTCCCGTCCCAAGGTTCACCGCTCTCTTCTGCAAGATGAGGCAGAGCAGCCTGTCCACGCTCACTGGGATTTTCCTCCTCCTCTGCCTCCACATGGCGCGTCCTGAAATGGGGAAGAGTGGGTATAGGGAGAGGTCCTGGGAGTGATGGGGTGGGGAATGCGTCCTCAGAGGAGTGGCTGGGACCGAGGCCCAGCAAGGACTCACAGCTGCCCCCAACTCACCCTGGGGCTTCCTTCCTCAGATGTGGAAAAACCTGGAATATGCCCGGAGTTCACAATCCACTGTCCCTTCACCATGATATCGCTGTGCTGGCGCGATAAAGGCTGCAAGGAGGACATGAAGTGTTGTTTCTACAACTGCAGAAAGCAGTGCATGACTCCGTGGCTGAGTCTGGATTGAGGTAAGAAATCTCCCAGCTGCTGCCATCCTTGCCCCTGCCCCAGACACGCCCCCAGGGAAGCAGGTCCCCAGAGGGAGCTGAGAGCCGCCGCCCGTGCCTTGGAAGTCGCTGAGATCAGAGCTTTGAAACTGGGGATCGGCCCTGAACAGTTTGCCTCCAGGACAATCAAGAGACCTCTCTCCTCAGCAAAGGCACAGTTCCTCGTCGTGGCGTGGGCGTCGCTGTTCCGTGAGTGACGGGGACATGTACCTCTAAACTCCTCCGCTGTCACTGAATGTTTATGATGGCAGGTTTCAGGTGCTCTTGCTTTTTTTCTCTTAGTTTATAATAATGAATCTCGTTCCTCTCCACAGGTAAACTGTGAAGTGAAGGACACAATGTTCTTCATTCCTTAGGAGGGCTTGCCTAGTGTTCCTAATCCCCAGGCCCTGATCCTTAGGGAGGGAGGGACTTAGCAGGATTCCGACCACAGCGGTTCTGGGACCCAGCCAATGTCCCCTGCACAGTTTCTCCCTATCTCTGACCCTGTCTTCTCTCCCCAGGTGGAAATCCCTTCTTACCCGGGCGGGAGAAGACACTGGTAGTACAGGCTCTGACTCAGATAACTGGGCTCCAGTTCTTCCATGTCCTCCTCATCCCCCAGACTTCCTTTATCAGAGTTCAACGCTTGTTACTATGAAAACAACACAAAGGAATAAAGTGTCATATGCCTAAAACAATTGTCCATGAAAATCTAAGACTGCCGGATCTCTCTGTGTTCCGCCTTTTGGGAAAATCCTTGAGGGTTTGTAAAAAAGGATGAGGCACCGAAACCGGTTTGGCTCAATGGATAGAGCGTCGGCTTGGGGACTGAAAGGTCCCGGGTTTGATTCCTGTCAGGGGCATGTACCTTGGGTGCGGGCATGTCCCCAGTGGGGGGGGTGCAAGAGGCAGCTGATCAATGACTCTCTCTCATCGATGTTTCTAACTCTCTATCGCTCTCCCTTCCTCTCTGTACAAAATCAATAAAATATATATATGATATAAAAGTCTTCACCTCTTAAAAAAAAAAAAAAAAAAGGATGAGGCTACTGTTTCCCATATAGATTTTTAAAAAGATTTTATTGATTTTTTTTATTTTTTTTTTTATTTTTTTTTTACAGAGAGGAAGGAAGAGGAAAGAGAGTTAGAAACATTGATGAGAGAGAAACATCAGTCAGCTGCCTCCTGGACACCCCCCACTGGGGATGTGCCCACAACCAAGGTACGTGCCCTTGATAAGAATTGAACTTGGGACCCTTGAGTCTGCAGGCCGATGCTCTATCCACCTACCCAAACCGGTCAGGGCTGTTTCCCATAGAGTTCTGATTGATTCCTGCATTTCTGTTTTCCTGTCATGTTCTTCTGACACTCAGATTTCCTGTTGGTCAGATTCCAAAACCTGACTTTGGGCCATGGGGCATGTGGAGTCATATTTTCTGAGTCTGGGTCCCATGAAAGGTGTATAGGTTATTCTGAGAAGGAGGAGCGACGCTTTTTGCTACACTTTCTCTGAGGCTGCTGCTGATGGCCTTTCCACACATCTTGGCGATTGTTCCAGGTTTCTAAGAAGCTCTCCCCAACCCCCCTCTCCTCCATTCACCCCAAAAGGCCCCCCAAACAGTGACCGTCCCCCTCCAAGTTCTACCTTTCCCTCTCTGGGCCTTGTACTCTTGCCTGGGGGAGAAAGAACCACTGACCCTCCCGGTGGTGAGGTCACTGTCTTTGCCTGAATTCCCTGCTTATGAAATAGCCGCTGGGATGGCTGGGGCAGCTCCGGTGGAGCCACACCCACAGCGAAAGGTATAAAGGATGCGGCTGGCAACAGCCACCACAGCCTCCTGCCCTCACCATGAAGCTGACCAGCCTCCTGGTGCTCCTGGCCCTCGGAATCTGTCGTCCGGGGCTGTAGTAGGTACTAGCAAAGGCGAGTCAGCGTCTCCCAGGCCATCCCGGTGCCTGGAAGTCATCTTTCCCGTGGTCTGGTCCACGGCCCCTAATTTCAAGCTTTCTTTCCGACTGTTTGCTCTTTTTCCCGGTCACGGCATTTTGATCTCCTGCTTCATTTTCCAAATGTTCCGCATCGCTTTTTTGGTGGTCACTTTATCTCTGTTTATCAGTTGATCTGCCCTCTTTCTTCCAGTCTCTGATGAGTTGTCCCTCCTGCCCCTCTCTGCCTCCCTCCCAGCCAGGATGTAACTCTCCCTCTCCCTAGGAACACCTAATGAGCTCTATGCAGCCGTGCCCTGGAGTTGGCTTATACTGGCTTGCAATGGCCAATTGGCAAGTTTCCAAGACTGTCATGAGTTAGTTGACATCATACTACTAGTTTGAAATCAATCATGATGGGAGTATTTACACAATGGAAATTGGCAAGTGCTGCAAAGGCTGCCTTCTCACAACATTTATCGGCACACTTCCATCTGTACCTTCTTTCCTGGGTTATTGACTCCCTCTTAGTTGAGTGCTTGTCTGAGCTTGATGCTGCCCCATAGCTGCCTTCAAACTGGAATCCTAACTGCTCCCTGCATTCATTTGGGGTCAGCCACCTGAATTTTCTCTCCCCTCCTGGGCAGTTGATTCCTTGTTCAGATTGTGGTCCTGACTCAGAATCAGCTCCTTCTCCCTCTTCTGTTCCTATCCTTCAGAAAAAGCTAAACATGGAGCCTGCCCCTCCATAAAGCCAGCCACGTGTCTTGTGTTTGAACCTCCTCAATGCCACAGTGACTGGCACTGTCCAAATAAGCAGAAATGCTGCCTGACCTTTGTGGCTTCCAATGCTTGGATCCTGTAGACTATCAGAGCCAGGTGAGGAAATGGGGTCCTGGGAAAGGGGACCAGTGAGATTTGAGCTTGAGGACATGCATCTTGGGGAAGTGGAGGGGGCTCCTCTGAAGTGGGCTGGAGGGTGGGGCAGAGTCAGGGCTTGTTCACTCCCATCCCTGTACTCTCCGGCGGTCGGTTGGTCAGTAGTCAATCTGTCAACTCATTGATTGCTGTCAGTCCATGAGTCCAACTGTCTGTCTGGCACTTACACTACCAGTTGGGGCTCCCTCAGTGGGAAGGAGTCTCCTGCAAGACATGCACTGGCCTCTGTTTGGGTGCTGAGGTGGGCGAGGACCTGATTTCCATGCATGAGATGGAGATGGGGATGGGAGCTGGCGTGGTCCCTAGGGGATCTAGCCTGAGTTGTAACGTTCTTCTCGCCAATCCTGGGAGGTGTCCCGTGGTCACTGGCCAGTGTAAGTTGTTCAGCCCCCCAAGCGACTGCCTGAACGACAGCCACTGCCAGAAGAGTCTCAAGTGCTGCAGGGGGCCGTGTGGGAACGTATGTGTCCACCCAGTGAAAGGTGAGGAGGAGACCTGGAGCGTTCCACTCCTCCCCACATCCTCAGGCAGCCTCAACCACCTATGCCCTTCCCTGCAAAGGAAGATGCTTGCTTCTCCCTGTCCCTCCTGCCACAAGCAGACCTTCTGCCTCCACACCGTTACCCCCAGGAATCCCCCGGGGTCCCCTGTGACCGGTGATGTTGGGTCCTGGAAGGGAAGGATTGTTGAAATAAGCCAGGAGGAAGGAGCCATGAAAAGGGGCAAGAGTTCTATCTTTTAGTATAATCTCTGCCTCTGACTGACTGGGTGACTATGAACAACTGACTGCATCCTTCATGGCCTCAGTTTCCCCATCTGTGAAATGGATGCATTTATACCCCCTGAAATACTAAATGTAAAAGTGCTTTTTAAGACTGAAGGTGCTCTGAAACCAAGACAAAATAATATTGAAAGTAAACTGCAATTGAGAAGTTAAAAAAATGATCAAGATGGTAAATTTTGTTATGTGTATTTTACCACAGTTTAAAAGAACGTAATTGTTAGGTTGTCCATCTCTGTGGCATATAGCAAGTGCTTGGTGGTCAGACAAACCTGACTCTACTACTTACCAGCTGTAAGAGCGAGGCAAGTGACTTAGCCTCCCTGACTCTCATATATAAAATGATGATGATGATGATGAAATCAAATTTTTAAAAGCTTTGCAAAGATTAACTGAGATAGTACTGTTTGTCGAATATAAATACAATTCTGAACATACTATCTGGCACATAAAATGTAAATAATAATAACTATGTTTTCTTGCTAAAAAAAAAAAAAAAAAAAAGTCTGGAGGTGCAATGTGCATTGACATAGTACTGCTATGTCTATGGCCTCGGTCGGCTGGGTCATCTGGAACCAATGGAAACCCTAGGATGATGCACAGATGTAGAGGCCTTTGCAGGGTCCTCTGACGTAGGGTCCTCATTTTACCAGAGGGAAGACTGAAGCAAGAGTCAGTGAAAAGTCTGGATTTGTTCTTGATCCCTAGACCAAAGACCTAGGGATCTGCAGCCTTTCACCTATTCCAGCACATGGTCTCTCTCCACTTATCCCAAGGGACTTAGGGCCTGGTGGCAGGAGGCTCCTCTCGGTGGGGAGGATGTAAGGATCATTTGGGTTGTTCCTGTGCTGAGGCTCTGTTTTATTTTCTTTCCACAGAATAAATCTAGATTAGCACTTCCTGCTATGTATGAAATTACTTCCTGGGATTCCTTTTTCTTCAAGCCTGGACAAAAACAGAGAACTTTGATGAAGATGTGGCTTTAAGATCAATACCTCCTTGGGGGCTAAGTTTTTACCTATTTTATCTATAAATCCTCAGCATCCAACAAGAGTCTTGGGCACAAATGGGAAATGTATGTTGATTAATGAATAAACAAATGTGCAAAGTTTTCTCTGTGTTTCCATCTTCCTTGACTCATTGAGTCTGACCTAGAATATGATAGGTGAGATGAAGAATGAAATGTCTGCATGTATGGGGTTTCTCCCACAACCCCTGAAGTAGAAAGAGGCAAGTGTTTGGAGTCAAGCAGATATGGGTTTAAATCTTGTGTCTGTAGATTACTGGCTCTGTAATTTTGGCCAAATGACTTTATCCCATTGAGCCTCAGTTTGGTTATCTACAATAGAGGGATGATTATAGCAATGCCGGTTCCATAATGGCACAATGATTGCATGATAGGTCCCTTTTCGGTTGAGTGTAGCTATATGACAGGGTTCTGGTCAATGACATGTGAGTGGGAGTGATGCGTCCAAATTCTGGACCTGGCCCACAAAACTTCTCTGTCCCTAGCTGTCTTTGCATGGAGAGCACTTGGAGGACCCAGAGGAAGGTGTAGGTGGAAGGAGCCTGGGACCCTGAATTTCCGTGTGGGTCACAGCTTCTCCTCCCCACTTGCCTGGGACTATGACATGAGCAAGAGATAAATTATCATTGTGTTAAACCACTGAGATTTGGAATTGGTTTATTACATGAGTAACACAGTCCCGACCACTGTTTGGAATCCGTTGGATAACCTCGCTTTGTTTCCTGCCCTGGAGTTCTGGGTGATGCCTCATTTCATCATGGATCCCACATGGACCTGTTTGTCTCTAGTCCATCTTTGGGTGGGGGTGGGGGTGGGGGTGGAGAATAAAAGCAGAAGGGTCAGAAACCTCCCTGCAGGAACACCATGTATAAATAAATTATTGTTGCTTTCCAGGTACACTGAATAGCAAGCAATTTTCTCTTACATATGCTTCTGGTGTTGGGTGGGGAAGGGAGAACTCAACTCTCAGTGCCCGTTGGTTCTGTGTGGTGGAGTGGTGGAGGTCCAGAAGAGAGAAGAGAGAAATTCATCTTCTTTGGTGGGAGAAGGAGGATAAGGATTGCCATCTCTCACTCTGGCTCGAGCCTACAGCTAGCTTACTGAAAAATCAAATATGTGAACCTGAAATATTACTTTTCCCTGAGAACCTCCCAAAGTCTACATGAGGGAATCTCATCTAATGCTAACCTTACGATGCTAAGAGAACATCTGCCCTTCCAATACTCTGACTACAACCAGAGCCAGGGATGAACCTGCAACCCAGGTACCTGCCCTTGATTGGGAATTGAACCTGAGATCCTTCAGTCCTCTGGCCCATGCTCTAACCGCTGAGAAAAACTGGCCAGGGGTTTGGTCTCTCCTTTTTAAAGAGGATGGTGAGGGAAATGCTCTTTCATCCGGACTCTTTTCAAACAGGTCTCCTATCAGGGAAGTTAGCTTGAGAGAATATCTCTTTCTTCCAACCAAAGCAAACTTTCATTCAGTCTGTCCAGGTACAGACAATGTGGGGGTATTGAGAAATCACTTGGCCAGGTTTCAAGAACCAAGAGGTTTGTTTCTAAGTCTGCTACTGACTCAGTCTGTGACATTGGGCATGTTCCTTGATTCTTTATTTGTGTAATTAAAGGATGATTCAGGTCCCATTTTGTTCTGCTATTAATGTAATGCTTCAGGAGAAACACCTTGAGGGACAGTCCCAGTGGGGTGGGTCTCCCCAGTTAGTTCTGTGAACTCCCTGTGACTATAGCTTCTCTCCACCCTTCAGCCCCACCTCAGCCCCATCTTCTCTAGTTGTGTGGTCAGCTTCCAGGGCACCTGCTTACCTGGTGACTGTGACTAATGGTGTCGCAATTAGCTTTAACTAGGAAGTGAAAGATAGTCTGTCTAGTAGCACCTTCTGTGAAGATGGGGAAACTGAGGCCCAAAGAGAAGTGCCCAACATCATACAGCCAGTCAGTGGTGGAGCTGAATATTCTTTACCTCCAAACCCCACATTCCTGTCCTTTGTTTTTCAAATTTATTTGTTCTTGGGGCTTTTAGAGTGGATGGGGTGGTGTGTTGTCCAGATCCCCATTTAGGGCTGAGGCACTCATAGCTCAGTCCCTCCCTGGGACTTTCCCTGGGCCAAAGTAAGCTGCTCCACCCACAATCACACCCCATTCCCTAGACTGTGAACCTGAAATATTACTTTATCCTTGGACTGCTGGATGTTAAGGTACAAAGGCCTAGCACCTTAAGGCCTAGCTCCCTTGTTTGGTTAGAGACACCTTGAAGGGCCCTAAGCCTCAGGATTCCCATGAAAATGGCTGAGACTTTGTTGCAACTGCATCACAATTCCACTCCTCTCCAGTCCTGCTCCTTACCTCTCACAGGAGCAACTCCTGCACATAAGTATCTGTCTCTGAGACTGTTTCCCAGGAAACCTGACCTAAGGACAATGATAAAAAGTGATCATACCTGGCCTGTGTTTCCCAATAGTTAGAGCGTTGGCCTGCACACCTAAGAGTCTCAGGTTCTATTCCTGGTCAAGAGCACCTATCTGGGTTCCAGGTTTGATCCCTGGCTGGTTGTACAATATTCGTGCAAGAATAGGCCTTCTTCCTCTGGTTTCACTCTCAGCTGCCCAGGAACCGGCACATCCCCACTCCTGGCCTGCCCAGGAGCTGACAAATCCTCGCTTCTGTCTGGAGCACCGCTTCTGTAGCTCCCTCCTCCATCCCCTTCCCACCCCTCATAGCAGGCATCCTGCCCCTCCTGGCCACTCTGAGCCTGCATATGCAAATTAACCCATCCTCTTTGTTGGATTAATTTGCATACTTGCTCTGATTGGCTGTGGGCATAGCAGAGGTACAGTCAATTTACATGTTTGTCTATTATTAGGTAAGATTCCATATCCTCTGTTCTGGTTTATGTTATAGCACAATCTCCCATGTTACACAAATTTCCTAAGCATCTTGATCATGAGAGCAGGGGCTGTGTTCACGACTTCAGTGGGCTCATCAGTCTTCTTCACAGCATGAACTTGGCATGGAGAGACCACCCAAGAAATACTGTTTAGCCGCAAATGGCCATATTGTTGCTCACATCAAAGCTGTAACTCCACTGGACAAACCAGTTATGACCAGTTCTTGGTTTCTATTGTATATTCTGTGCATATGTAAACCCTGTGCGTGAATCACTTTTTCTTTATCACAGATTCTTCTCTTAGGACCGATGCCTAGAATGAAATGTATTGATTTCAAGGGTTTGAATATTGTGAAGACTTTCAACACAAATCACACCCACTCTCCTCTTCTCCCAAGGCCTTTAGGAAAATCACATGAAGCAGAAGGTATACATTTTTTTGTGTTAAGAACTTGCAGTGTGCCGAAACCTGTTTGGCTCAGTGGATAGAACATCGGTCTGCGGACTGGAAGGTCCCAGGTTCGATTCTGGTCAAGGGCATGTACCTCGGTTGCGGGTACATCCCCGGTAGGGGGTGTGCAGGAGGCAGCTGGTAGATATTTCTCTCTCATCGACGTTTCTAGCTCTCTATCCCTCTCCCTTCTTCTCTGTGGAAAATCATATATATATATATATATATATATATATATATATATATATATATATGTGTGTGTGTGTGTGTGTGTGTGTGTGTGTGTGTGTGTGTGTATATATATATATATATATATATATATATATATATATATTTTTTTTTTTTTTAAAGAACTTGCAGTGTGTCAGCCCTGGGAAATGCTTCCTCTTTGAACAAGGGACACATTGTACTCACGTGTGCCTTTGCTATCCAGATCTAGAATGCAGATATGCCAAGCTTGTCCAACGTCAATGTGCACAAGAACCGTGGAATGCAGATTCTGATTCAGCAGATCTTGAGAGGGGCCAGTGATACTGCATTTCTCCAGCTCTCAGGTCTGCCAGTCCAGCTGGTCTGCGGTCCACACAACAGGCCCAAGAATCATAGACAAACACGTCAATCGAGGAGCGAGCAGGTATGCCACAAAGACACAACAGGCCCAAGAAAAGCCACATGCAGGCGTAAGTAAGAACCCATACATGCTCATGCTCTTACAATTTATCAGAATCTTACCAGGAAATAACAGGCAGGTCTCCAGGGGCATGGGTCCACGCTCTGTGGGAAACATTAGTACCTGCCCCGAAGCTAAGAAAGGTTACGCCCTGTGAGTTTTATTGAAACACCCACTGGTCCTTTCCCGGAAGGGGGAGGATGTGAAGATAAAACAATGGCCAGTGTTGGCAGTGCTGGTGTGGGGTAGAACAGAGGAGGACAGGGCAGGCCCATCTGGGAATTCTTTCCCTGAAACCAGTGCCATTCCTGTGAAACGGGGCTTGGATTCCTCCTGAACTCTCTGACCCAGACCGCTTTGGGACCCGGCAGCCTTCACGTCCCCAGTGCCGTGCCTGGCATAGCAGCACCCTCCCTCTCCGGCCCCAGCTTCTCAGCTGCCCCAGGGTCAGAAACGCAGAAAGCATCAGGGAGAAAAGCACTTTGGAGGGACGGCTCTGGTTCTGCTCCCCCTCTGGTGCCCTGGGAAAATGTGGGCCACACCCTTCCCCTTTCTGAGCCCCAGTCTCTCCATGTTCGCACTAGGGTGGGGATGTATCAGCATCTCTGATTTTTTTCTTTTTTTCCCCCCTTTCTTTTTTTAAATATATTTTATTGATTTTTTACAGAGAAGAAGGGAGAGGGACAGAAAGTCAGAAACATCAATGAGAGAGAATCATCGACCAGCTGCTGCCTCCTGCACACTCCTCACGGGGGATGTGCCCGCAACCAAGGTACATGCCCTTGACCAGAATCGAACCTGTGACCTTTCAGTCCACAGGCCGACGCTCTATCCACTGAGCCAAACCGGTCCTGGCTCTCTGATTTTTTCTTACCTTTCTCTCTGCCATCTGCAGACAGACATCCTGCACTTCTGCACCTTGTTTATTTTATAATCTAGGGATCTCGCAGTCCAGTCACTGCAACGTGCAGACAGGGAAACTGAGCCCCTTAAAGGAGGAAGCCCTGTGACTCCCCTGCCAGTAGACCTCGCAGCTCTGCTACCCCCCACCAGCCAGTGAATTCCCCTCACATGAGTTTGTCCAGCAAAGAACCAGCTCCACCTGTTATCTGAGACACTTAAACTACTTCAATATTTGCATTTCCTTTGGTGTGCATGCCTGCCTACTTTGGAGATTTTTCAAGTTTTTCTTCAATCAGTTTTTCATTGTCAGAAATATATAACTTCATATTTCTAATATGAGTATTTTTTTTCTAATGTGCAGACATTGATATATAATTTGCCAATATGTTCACTAAGGGTACATTTTAAATTAATCTGTTGACAAACATAACACAGTGAGAAAAGTGCCTAAAACATAAATATGCAATTTAATAAATTATTATAAAGCAAATCCCATGTAACTATCACTCTCTCTATCTTCCTCAATGCTGCACTCAGGAGAGTATCTGGAGTTTTCCAAGTATTTGCTTCTTAAAGAGTAAAATGGAGAATAGAGTTCCTTATTTGTGATTTTTTAATAAAAGCCAATTCCTTCCTGGTCAAAAATAAAGCCTGTGATCAATGAACAATGTTGGCCCCGGCACCAAAGGAGTATAATGATATTGTATGGTCACTTCTGTCCTGCACACCATGGGTTTGAAATCTTTAAGTCATAGACTGATAGGATGTGAAGGATGTCAGATCATCTAAACCAAGGGACAGCAAACGCCTGCCCCTGGGCCAAATCCTGCTGCCTGTTTTACTAAGTGAAGTTTTATTGGGACAAACCACACGTTCTTCATTTACATGTAGTCTGTGGCTACTTTCCCAGGCAGAGTTGAGTAATTGCGGCTTACTCCTGATCGAGACTAAAACTCCCATGTGCAGCAAGAGGCTGCAGCCCTCAGGAGGAGGTGCAAGCCCAACATGATGGGTTGCATAATGAGTTACGACAGCACCAAATTCAACTTTATTAAAACTGGCTACTCCCATGCTCATTCCCAGAACCTGTTTGCAGATGGACACTCCACCTTCCTAACCCGATCTTAACCCAGGATGAAGCCTACTTCACACACTACTTCTGTTGCCGTCTACTAAGAACTAGAGATTCGTTTATTCATTCAGTTCACTCACACAAAAATTATTCAATGAAGTCTTACCACATGCCATGCATTGTGGTAGGCCCCAAGGCTACGATGAAGAAGGCAAATGAGTCAGTACCACGTGGTTGCTAAGAACCTAAACTGGAAGAGGGTTAAGGGGGTCAAATATATGGAGACTAGACTTTGGGTGGGGAACACACAATGCAATATACAGATGATGTATTGCAGAATTGTGCACTTGAAATGTATATAATGTTATGAACCAATATCACCCCCAATAAATTTACTTTAAAAAAGAAAAGAACTTTAAGTCAGAGTGATTTGGGTTGGGAGAACATCACTGGCACAGAGTCACTGGTATGGTAGACATTGTTCTTATCCCATTTGCGCACACTGCACCTTAGGGGCACAGGGAGCACAGGCTCTCCCTGCACCGCGGTCCTGGGGTCTGGTCCCTCTTGCTTTGCCCCTTTAAGTGCCTAGAACTGCTCCTAGGGTATGTGTGGGCCTCTGTCTATAGAAACTATTTGATTTCAAAATATGTTACAAAAGTTCATGGGCCCATGTGGGTATAGTGGTTTGTCTACGAAGATCTGAAATAATGGAAGGAAAGAGGTGCTAACATATGTACATATTGTCCAGCCAGAGAGCACTAGAAGACTCTTCTTGGTATCGGGGCGGCATTTCTCCCTTGATGAGTCCAGAAACCAGATCCTTCGCGTTCTTTAGTGTCAGATGTGACTGTTTTCAAACAGCCCAGCACAAACGAAAGACGGCATTCCTGCTCTTCCTCAGAGTGCCGTGGCTCCACATTGTCTGTATTAATTTTTCGTGTCAACGTGGCGAGGCTCTACTGCTCTATTGTTTGGCCGAACACCAGTCCAGATGCTGCTGTGAAGGTATTCTTTCGATGTGATTAAACCCTTCAATCAGTAGACTTCGAGTCAAGCAGATTACCTTCCATACTGTGAGTGGGCCTCACCGGTTGAAGCCTGAAGAGCTAAAATGAGAGGTTTCCTGGAGAAGACAAAATCTTCCTTCAGGCAGAAACCTAGAAACCCGGCCTGACTTTGTAGCCTGCAAGACTGCAACTTTAGCTCTCACCCGAATTTCTAGCCTGCGCTGTGTGTTTTGTACCTGCCAGGCACCTAGATTGCATGAGCCAATTAGTCAATTCCTTACAATAAATGTCTGTCTGTCTATCTATCTATTATCTATCTATCTATCTATCTATCTATCTATCTATCTATCTATCTATCTACATTGCATATTGATTCTGTTTCCCTGGAGAACCCTGACCAGTACAACCTTCCCTTGGTGGTCCCTCTAACCACTTATTTAATGGCAGTTTTATCAATATTCCTAAGGCTGCGTTATTCACTGTCACCCCTCAGTACTGGCTTCCAATGACTGTTTCAGCCAGTGCAGCTGCTGGGAAGCCAGCGGGGCCTGGCAATAGGTGGGCCCGCCCTGCGGACATGCTGAGGAGTGGAGCAGGGCCACTGCGAGTCTCTGTGAGTATCCCCAGGCCTGAGGGGAGATCTGTTAAGTGACAAGTAAACAACACCAAGACAGATTGCAGAAGAAAGGAAAAAGTGGTGGGGATTTTTGTTTGGTTGGCTTTGAGCAAGGGACCCCAACAGTGTCATTTTGCCGTGGGTCCACAAATCATGTAACCAGCTCTGGAGGGGCTCAAGGCTCAGGGCAGGAGCCCCACTCGGCAGGTCTAAGGGAGATATGGTTCTGATTTCCCTGTGCTGATAGACAACACCTTTGCCCTTAGCTAAAATACACTATGTTTCTCAGTCTCAAAAAAAAAAAAAAAAAAAAAAAAAATCCCTTCAGAATCCAGAACTCAGGAGACCAGTTTCTCATGGCTCATTTCTATATGAATGAGGCAGCTGCTGCCTATCTCTGTGCCTCGGTTTCTCCTTCTGTCTCAAGACGGTAACTGTAAGAAACAAGGTCACCTCAGGAGCCTCAGGTTCTGACGTTTGCAGTGGCCTTTAGAACTTAACTTGAAATATTTCCTTGGACAAAACATATGAAATAGTCAACAATGACCTAACGGGAATGGAGATTCAGAAACCCGGAGGCCTGGAGAAGTAGTGGGCGGGGCAGTAAGTATTAGGGAAGAATACTGCTGAGAGGGGACAGAAAGAACAGACTGAGAAAGACCAAACAAGAGGGGTCAGGCCATTTCAGCCACCTCTGGAGATGCATGGATGACAGATGTGGCAGCCAGACCTCCCCACACCTTAGAGAGAAACAGATGGCTTAACCGCTTCCTTCTTAGCATTTCTCCTCCCGCACCCCCTCCTTGGGAACCCAACAAAGAGTGAATTTTTCAAGGCCTGGAGTTGAGTGCTTGAGGGACACAGATGAATCAAACCAGTTACCTTTAAAAAATGTGCTCGTACGAGGGACAACTCAGCTACTTTTCCATCCCAGGGAGGAGAAAGGGAATCTTTGGACCAACACAACCACACGCTCTTCATCCATTCATTCAACCAATACATGAATATATGTAAAACCTACCATGGGCCAGGCACTGCCTAGGCATGGAGTGTTCAGAAGTAATCAAGACTCGAAATCCCTGTCCTCATGAGCCATATATAAAATCAGGACATTATGTTCTCCGAAGAGCGGCCTACATTCCAGTGAGGGAGTTCCCATCCTCTCCAGTGGTGTTGGGAATCAGGTCATGGGAAGGGAATCAAACCCATGCTTCAGCACTGGGGACCTGCTGTGTTTTCTTCCCACCCTCATGGTTCTGTTGGATGGATGGAAACCCAGCACGGAAATACCATTGCACCCACAATCCTTCACACCTAACAAGGGCCGCCGCCTCACATGACTCCGAACGCACAACAATGTGAATCGTGCTGCTGTGGACATCTGGGCACAAGGATCTGCTTGAATACCTGTTTTCAGATACTTAGGATCAGAACTGCTGGGTCACGTGGTAATTCCATGTTTGACTTTTGGAGGAAGCACTGGACTGTCTTCCACAGTGGTGATCTCACCGCATAATGAATATTGAGCCATAAGAAGGAATGAAGTGCTGATGCATGCTACAAAGTGGGTGAACAGTGAAAGCATCACGCTAAGTGAAAGAATCCAGGCATGGGAGGTCCTCTACGGAATGAATCCACTTATATGAAACACCCAGAATGAGTCAGAATATAGAGACCAGAGGCAGACTAGTCGCTCCCAAGGCTTCAGGGCAAAGGGAGTGAGTGTGACTCTTAAAAGGTCAAGGTTTCTGTTTGTGGGGATGAAATTGTCTCGAAACTAGATAGAAATTTAGCACTATGAATGTACTAAATGCCTGTGAATTGTACACTTCAAAATAGTTAAGTTAAATTAGTTCTATAACTCTCACTTTAATTTTTAAATGTTGTTAAATGTGTTGTTGGACATTTTGAAGATGAAGCCTGTTTATCTGAGCCTTGCATCAAACTCATTTTATGTACTGTATATACAGAAAATATTATTTTCCCAGTTATAACCATTAGGTGTATTATTGTGTTTTGTTTCTTCAGGAATGCAACTATGATGTAAATTTAAGGTTTTTTTTTTTTGTTTTTTTTTAATCCTCACCCAAAGATTTTTTTTTCCATTGATTTCCAGAGAGAATGGAGGGAAGAGGGGGGAGAGAGAGAGAGAGAGAGAGAAAGAGAGAGAGAGAGAGAGAGAGACATTGACTTGAGAGACACATTCATTAGTTGCCTTCCACACAGGACCCTACAGGCTAGGGATTGAGCCTGCAATCAAAGCCCATGCCCCTTGCCTGAGAATTGAACCTTTGACCTTTCAGTCCATAGGCCAATGCAGGGAAGCTAATTTTTTGTTCAAAATTTTATCAAGAGCTGTTGACTATTTTACAACATGGTATTTATAATAGCAACACTTTTCATAATCTGCATTTGCATTTACCACACTTACATGTAATACAAGCTCTTGGCAACTTCATTACATCATTATAGACCTTATCAGTGGGTGGCAGAGGAGTGGAACTTCGGTCAGGACAATCCAGGGCTCCCTGGATCTTACCAGATATCAAGGCAACACAGGATACGGAGTCTTTAAGTTTTTTTTATTTTTTTTATTTTTTATTATTGAGGTTTTTTTTACAGAGAGGAAGAGAGAGGGATAGAAAGCCAGAAACATCGATGAGAGAGAAACATCGATGAGAGAGAAACATCGATCAGTCACGTCCTGCACACCTCCCACCGGGGACGTGCCCGCAACCAAGGCACATGCCCTTGACCGGAATCGAACCTGGGACCCTTGAGTCTGCAGGCCGATGCTCTATTCACTGAGCCAAACCGGTTTCAGCAGAACCCGAAATCTTAATTTGAAGTCTTGCGTCACAGCTCCTTGCGCAAAAGTAGAGATAGAAATGCCTGGCAGAGCCTCTTGGGGTGAAAAGGCGGGTGATCTCTTATCCATGGCCCAGGGCACCGGAGGCTGTGGTCCTAAGCGGGTGGCATGGGGTCAGCCTCCACACAGTGGGAATGCGTGTCTCCCCATACACACCCTGGCGGCACCAAAAGCCATCAGCCCTGGCCTCTTCTCACAGTAGTTTGGGGCTTGGGACATCTGCATACTTGCAGGCTTAATCACATCAGGAATGAGCAAGGCCACAGACCAACCCCATCATTATGCTTCGCTCCCACCACTGTGGGTGCAACAGTCTGAGGATTGCCTTCGGAATAAGCAACCCCCCAGGTGACCAAGGTTGGACTTTCCCTGCCAGGACAGCCCGTAACTTTAGTCAGCCTCTGTTCTGCTCGCTTCCGGTCAGTGCCATGAACTTATAACCAAAGCCAAGCATCTGGTTGCATCCATGTTACTTTATTCATTCTGCTCCACACGTGATGTATGCTTTTGACCTGAACGCTCACATCAATCTTCAATTCTGGAAAATCCTCTGCCATTTCTTTGAAATATCCTTTCTGGCTTTCTTTTCGAAACCCTATCCAGAACGTGAGCTATATGTATGTCACACCCTCATATTTTCCCACATCCACCTCTTCTTGTTTCATATCTACCAATGTTTATTCTGTATCCTCCTCTTCTCTTCCTATGAATATTATTCTTTTTATTCTCTCCAGGAGCTTAAAATCTTTATTTCAAAGTTATTTTGGGGATTGGGCTATTTGTACTCAGTCGTTTACGAGCTCATCGCCTAATTGAGCTTTTTTGGCTGTTTGTTCAAGGGATCCTTAATCAAAACATTCTCAGATGTCCAGAACTCTCTTTCACTCACAATAATACTGTTTTCTCTGTGTTGGTTTAAAAACAAATGAATAGATTATAACAACTTAGCTACTACACCAAGATTCACGGGCGTTTTTCATAAGAACCATCACTCTGCCCCTCATCACTGCCATACTTTGTGCTTTGCTTCTGTCTGCCCCTTAAGTTTCCTAATAAAAGTTTCTTTGGTAAAGCCCACATTTGTCCCTGATGAACTGAAGGATAGGAGTGTGAACGGGGCAGTCCTGGGACCAGGGAGCTCTGTGGTCATGGGCAGCAGGCCTCTTGGAGATCCACTTTTTCCTTCCATAGCTGAGGGTTTAAACATCTCAGTGCAGGTCGAGGGAGAGCATAACCCCTGGCAGGCAGTAGGTGTTTTGTAACTGATGGTTTGCTTCTCTCCCTTTCTCACTATCTTGAGTCCAAGAGTCGATAACCCTTGGAGAAACTGAAAAGGGCTGTTAGAATAGAAAGATAAAAGGCCAAAAATCAGGGAGAAATGGAAAGCCAAAGGACACAGAGAAAGCTGTAATTCAGAAAGGGAGTCAGGGGGACTGGCTGAGGCTGCAGGCCCCTCCTGCCCTGGGGTTTCCCACCTGGGACCAAGCCTAACACCTGTTACCGAGTGGAAGAAATCAGCTCCAACCCCTATGGAGGATAAATGGCCTTTTGAATATTCACATCTCCAGGAGCCAAGAGGGCTGAGGGCTGATCTTCCTTCTAGGGGATCTGGGCTTGAGTCCTCCAAGCCCTAGGAGGTTTGGCTCAGTGGATAGAGTGTGGGCCTGAGAACTAAAGGGTCCAGGGATCTCTTCCGGTCAAAGGCACATGCCTGGGTTGTGGGCTCAATCCCCAGTGGGGGGCATGCAGGAGGCAGCCAATCAATGATTTTCTCTGGTCATTGATGTTTCTATCTCTCTATCTCCCTTCCTTTCTGAAGTCAATTTAAAAAAAAGGAGTCCCCCAACATGTAAGTGCTCTGTGCCCAGTGTCATCCGCCTTTGGCCACCCGGAGGCCCGGTGGCTCTGTGCCTTCTCTTGACCTAAGCTTTCTTGGCAGTCACTCTCCTCCCGCCTCCTTTCCCCCTTCTGTTACTTGGGTTCTCTCTGTTCTTGGGTTAATGAACTGATGAGTCCTTTGTGGGGCTGCTTTCCTTAGAAGTAGGAGAGACGTAAACAAAGAAGCAAGGGCTAGCTGTCCACATGTGGGACATTCCTTCCTAACCAAAAGGCAAAAGGGGGTAAGAGGAAAGGGAAATGAGGGGGAGGGGGGGTTGGGAGATGGGGAAGGAAGGCAGCACCTCTCAAAGGATACCCAGCTGGTAAGCAGCGGGGTTGGTCTGCAAATCCAGGCGTGTGTGCTCCATACCTATGGAACAGAAGCCACCTCTCGCCTGGGGTGGTGGGTCGGCCAGTGTGTGTGTGTGTGTGTGTGTGTGTGTGTGTGTGTGTGTGCTGGGAGGGTTTGAACCGGGAAGAAGGCCTTATGGAGAAGGGCTAGCCTGGATCCTTAGTCCAAGTGCCAGATGCCAAGTGTCTGAGTTGGGACTCAACTCCAAGGCAGGGCTTCAGGCGCCATCCAGTGGCTATGGAAGAAATTGCAGGATAAGCGAGCAGATGAGAAAAGAAACCCCAGAGAAGGCAGTGCTGGCCATCGCCAAAGGAGGGAGCTCTGCCTTTGCACTCCTGGCCACCCCATCAGTTGGCATCCTCAATCCAATCAGACCCTCCTAGGCTGCTGCCTGATCCGGATGGGTTCCCCTCACTGTGTGACCTTGAGCAGGCAACTCTGCCCTCTAGGCCTGGCTCCCCAGCTGTAAAATAGAAGTTTGGGGCAGACGAAGTCATCCGTCAGGCACTGTGGCTTAGCACTTTAGCTAACATCCTCAAGTCCAGGTAGGATCTCAGTCACCAATTATCCCGTCCCCACATACTCCAGCCTCTCCTAACTGCACACGTTCATGCTTTGTTCGCCTGTAAAATCCTCCTTGGCCAGCTACAGAAATTCCAGCCACAGGGTAAGGCTTGGCTTGGAAGGTCTGCAAAAATGGGGATGATAGAAGCAATAATTCCTACCTCACACGGTTATTTGTAAGGATAAAAATGCCAATTCCTGCAAATCACTTCATCTTTGCATTTTCTTACATGCACTTGGGAAATGGTACTACTGGTCTGTGCTCTGTACCAGAGGGCTGGTTTTAGGGTTTTCTGTTTGTTTTGAGGAGCAGAGGCAGAGAGTGTGGGGCACAGACTGGGCAGGCAGTCCTGATACCCTCTCTTCTTCCTCCCTAATGCAGGCGGGAGATGAAATCCAGGTGAAACCCATCTCTCCGTCCCCACCCCGTCCATTGAGGGACTCGGTGACTGCCTCCAGCTTTCTCACCAACGCCCCCGCCCAGTTCCAGCAGCTCTTCAGGCAGGTCTGGGGGCACCATGAGATGGGTACGGCCAGAGAGCGAAGCGTTGGATCCGCTGCGGAACGGAGGGGGCGCAGACTGGCGCAGACCCTCAGGGCTCCCCCCGCAGCCGCAGCCGGTAGAAGGAGCCGCCTGCTCCGGCTGAATAAACAAGGAGGGGGAAGCGGAGCCCGGGCCCCCGCCCCCCAGCCCGCCCCCCGCACAATGCGCCTTTCTCCGCGGAGACGCCGCTCGGGCGCCGCAGAAGCGCGCTCCGTCTGGCTTCCCCTCCCCCTGGCGGCATAGCCAGACCCACAGACGGACCCCAAGGAAACCAGATTTTTTTCTTTTTTTCTTTTTTTAAGAAAAAGAAAACAAACGAACAAACAAGAAACCCAACAAAGGACTGAGAAAGCAGAGAAGCGAGCGGGGAGGGCGTGCGGATCTAGCGCCCCCCCCCCCGCCCCCGTCCTCCGCGGTCAGGCTGGAGATCCAGGCGAGGCCAGCTCCGCGCTGGGAACCCGCCAGCGCCCGGTCCCCGACGGCCCGAGCTCCAGCGGCCCAGGCTCCGTCCCGCCCCGGCGCCCCGAGGGCGCACCAGGGCGCATACATAGTCCTCGGGGCCTCACCCCCGCCCGGTCCGGGCCGCAGCGGGCCTCACACGTGGGTGGCCAGCTGGTTCTCCAGGTCCTCCAGGCGCGCCGTCAGCTGGGCGAGTGAGCGGTTAAGGAAAGCGGTGGGGGTGGCGGTGGTGGGGGGAGGAGGGGTCCCATCCCCTCCACTCCGGCCGGCGCCCCCAACTCAAAGGATATGATTCTGAGTGAGACTCTCGAGCGCCCCCAGCGTGCGGCCCTGGAACTCCACGAGGCTCTCGCATTCGCAGGGACTCCGGAGCTCCGTGCCTGCGCTGATGCCCTCCTCTGCCGGCCAGGGACAGAGAGGCGGGGGGATGAGAATCTGCAGGACCAGGGGTCCCTGGCCAAGGCCCCAGGCTAGGGGTGTCGAACTCAATCAGAGAAGGGGCCAAAATCTAAAATCCAGCCTAAATCGCGGGCCGAATGGTTTACTGAACAGTCATAAACTGTCATTGTGATGGAAACGCAGCGGAGTGCAGTGATGACAGCGCGGTGCGGGCCACATTGCAAGGCCTGGCGGGACGGATTTGGCCCGAGGGCCTTGTGTTTGACACATGTGCCCCAGGCTATGCTTCCACCCAGCCTGTGGTGGAGTGTGGGGGCTCTGAGTTCAAACAGACCTGGGATGAGTTCGGCTACATAGCTGTGAGATACTGGAAACCTCACTCAACCTCTCTAAGCCTCAGTTTCCTCATCTGTAACAGAGGGTGCGAGAAAATCTATTCATTGGCTGGTACTAAGGATTCCATCATGTGTGTATGTCTATACGCACCTTAGGAGAGCGTTTCTCAAAGCCTGGTGCTCAGAATCACCAGGAGATCTGGTTAAAATAAAATAGATTCTCATTCAGAGTGGGGAAGGCGCTGAGATGCTCCCAAATGCTGCTGACGCTGCTGGCCCCTGGCCCACACGCCGAGGGGCCAGAGTTCACAGCAGCACTCGCCACGTGAAACTTTACGCAGTCGTGACATGTTCCGTGTCTGCCCTGTCCCGTGTGGTAGCCACAAGCCACGTGCGGCTATTTAACCCTTGAAATGTGGCTTTGTGTGACTAAAGAACTACTTTTTTTTACTTTAATCGTAATTAATTTAAATTAAGTGGGCACATGTCCCCGGTGGCTACCTTATTAGGGGTGCAGAACCAGAGCACCACCTGACACAGCCAGGGTATTTCAACTAGACCCGCGGGTCTCCAACTACCCCAGGACAGAAAGCATCAGCATCATCGGGGAAGTTATTAGAAATGCAAATTATCAGGCTCCACCTGGATCAGAAACACTGCAGTTGGGACCCAGCAATCTATGTCTGAACTCAACCGCTAGGCGAGTCTGATGCAAAAAGTGCCTTATAATTAAATTTGGTCCCCATTTTGTTCTTAGCTACATAGGAAATAATGGTGTTGCCCTAACCACTTTGGCTCAGTGGATAGAGCGTCAGCCTGCAGACTGAAGGGTCCCAGGTTCGATTCCGGTCAAGGGCATGTACCGTGGTTGTGGGGACATCCCCAGTAGGAGGTGTGCAGGAGGCAGCTGATCGATGTTTCCCTCTCATTGATGTTTCTAACTCTATCTCTCTCCCTTCCTCTCTGTAAAAAATTAACAAAATATATTTTTAAAAAAGAAAATAATGGTGAATTTGACAATGGATGGTACCTTAGATTCACCAACATTCTGTAAACATGAGGCATTTTTAATGACAGCACAATGCCTGGGCCTCCAATAAAGAACTGCTGTTATGATTTTAAAAGGTTATTTCTTAGTCTTGTATGCATCCTCAGCAAACTGCTGTATGTCATGCCATTAATGGCATTGGTGACTGTCCCACAAAGACTCCTAACTTTGCAGATGAGGGAATCAAGGGCCGGGGGTAGGGGAGAGGATCTGCCCAAAGTCATACAGCTAATTGGTGAAGAGCCTCAACCACAGAGCCCAGATTTCTCTTAGAATTCTAGAGCTGGAGACAACCTGGGTAGCCAGCACCCTCCCCAGTTACAGAGGGGAGCTGAGGTAGGGGTAGGGACTAAGTATCTTATCCAGTGTCACACTGTGCGGGACACGAGAGCCAGGACAGAAAGGGCCCTGAAGGAGCAGCTATCCAGTGCCTCCCCAGTGCGCTGGCTAATTATTAGAATTAGCCTGGGTAGTGTATGTGTGCATGTGTATATATGTATATGCATATACATACACACATATGTATGTATACACCTACATGTATGTATACACAGCTGACCCTTGAACAAAGCTAGGATCCACTGCATAGTTGAAAATCTGCAGATCACTTAAGCCAGCCCTCTGCATATGCAGATTTGTTGGCCTATGAACAACATGGATTTGAAAGGAGCGAGTCTACTTATAGGCACACATTGTATCCACATTTAAGTGGACCCATGCAGTTCACTTAAGCCGTGTGTGTGTGTGTGTGTGTGTGTGTGTGTGAGAGAGAGAGAGAGAGAGAGAGAGAGAGAGAGAGATTTCCCAGGCCCAGCCTAGCCTTCCTGAACCTCGCTCTGGAAGTAGGGCCTAGAAATCTGAAAGAAGAGTCACATCTTAGGCCTGGGCTAGAGTCTAAAGACTCTATGGTAAAAACTACCCCCCAAAACCCCCTGTATGGCCTATAAAGTACAGTTCACAAGGTTCAACAGCTCTCTCCTCCTTCACAACATTTTTTCAGCTGAGCACCGTGAAGTACGGGTTGCATTTATCGGCTACATTGTTCAAACGAAAACACATAGCTTTGTGCTCTTGAAACACTCTGTCCTGCCACTTTGCCAAGTCTGCAAAATTGAATTCCAAGTTAATGAACTACAGAAGTGTTGTCTGGCATTCCTCTGAGAAATGTCCCCCAAATTATTCTGCACGCCCACTAGTTTGGGGGACAGGAATAGCCTCGTCTAGTACTTCTTAAACGTTAACATGCATGCGAACGCATTTGGTTCAAGTGCGAAATCTAATCCATTTGGCCTGGAGAGAGTTGGAAATGCTGCTGTTCTAACAAGCCATCCAGTGAGGGCCTTGTGGCTGGTCCCGGGCAACACTTAACAGCAACAAGGCTCTGTCTAGCGAGGCCCACGCCCTGGCTGTAACCCCAGGAGGGGCTGGAGGTGGACAGTAAGGAGAGAGAGCAGAGGGTGGGCAAAGAGAGGAGGGGCGGGGCCGAGCCGGAGGTGCTCACCGGGGCAGATGCTGCCTTTGAGGTTATCCAGCAGGTGCGTCATGGTGCTGAAGTCCGGGGAGTAGGACACGTGCAGCTCAGCGGGCTCCGAGGCGATCTGGCGCAGCTCCTCCTCCACCGCCTTGCCCACGCCCACGGCGTACATGACGATGCCTGCGGAGAACACAGGGGGCGCCCTGGACCTCAGGAAAGGCACCTCCTCGCGTCCAACCCAATCCCCAGCCCCACGCCAGCGCGTCCTCGAGCCAAGCCCACCTTCCTCCTTGGCGCGCGCAGCCCACACGGAGACGTCGTCCTGGGAGCGGCCGTCGGTGAAGACCAGGCCCACGCGGGGCACATTGAGGAAGCGCGACCGCGCGCCCTGCGCCTCGGAGAAGCTGTGCTCCACCATGTGGCGCAGCGCCAGCCCCGTCATGGTCCCGCGCTCCATGTACTCCACCGCCAGGACGGCCTGCTTCACCTCGGCCGCCGTGCCGTAGCGGCCCAGCGGGAACTCGGTGCGCACCCGGCTGGAGAACTGCACCATGCCCACCCGCGTGCCCTCGGGGGACACGTCCAGGAAGTCCACGATCTGGTTCACGAAGCGCTTCACCAGCTCGAAGTTCTGAGGGCGCACGCTCTTGGAGCCGTCCACCAGCAGAACCAGGTCCACGTGGCCCTCCCGGCACCCTGGGCAGTGAGGACAAGGTCTTGGATGGAGAGCCCAGGATCTTGGCTGGCTGCAGCCATCTACCCGGCTCAGCATTCATTCACTGATAACAGATGGCACGTGTGAAGGCCTGCCTGTGCCAGGCCCTGCATGATGTATTGTTATTATTAGTATCAGCATCATTACAGCCTTCGCCATTTATTGAGTGCTGAGCACAACAAACCAGGCAATATGCGAAAAGCATCTTAACAATAACAATAATACCCACAACTACAATAGTTAGTGTTTATTGATCATCTACTATGTACCAGACAGAATTCTAAACACTTTACCAGTGTTAACGATACTAAATAAAAACAAAAGCATTATTACTGGACAGCTTACTGGGTCAGGCACTGGGCTAGGTGCTTTATATGTTGTTTCTCAATCTTCCCCATAACCATGGAAATTATAACCATTTTCTGGAACCCGAGGTTCTGAAGTAGAAAGTGTTTTGCTCTGGATTCCATAGCCAGTAGTGGCTGAGCCAGGATTTGAAACTAAGTCTTGTCTGATCCCAAAACCCATGCTCCTAAGCACTCTGCAATGATGACTCCCCTGTTCTGAGCCAGGGACTTTGCTAGACCCAAAGGTGTTTCAACAATAAATGTAGCATAATCCTGATCCATAAGGCAATCAGGAGACGTGCCCTGCATTACAGCAGAGAGCCTGAGGTAAAAATAACTCATTCTTCCTAGAGATGGTGAGGAAGGCTGCCTGGAGGTGGTGACATTTGGCTTGGTCTTCAGAGAACAGTGGGCATTCTCCAAGGCTGGAGGGACATTCTAGACGGTGGGAGCAGAATGTGCAGAGGCGTGGAAGCGAGGAGCTCTCGGACAGGCCAGTCTGGCTAACGTGACCACGACCCACAGTAAAAACAACCATAATAATACATCATGATGAACTACATATGCTCACATACAATTAAAATCACATTTCATGAGACAATATTTATCCTTTCTACATGCTGTAAACTCTATTTTTTTTCTTTCTTTCATGTTAATGATGGTTGTAACCCCCTAATTTGATTTCATTATCCACAAATGTGGTTGTACCCCCCATTTGAAAAACTCAGGGGTAAGGCATTCTGTAGGCACTAGTGAGCCACAGATGGCTTTTGAGCAAGGGAAGAATGTGATCAAATACAGGAGTGGAAAAAGTAGGTTATAGTTGTTTGTATGGAAAATAATACAATAATCAACAAATAATATAAGAATAAACTTTGTGTTTCACATACTCACAACTGCAAACTTACTTCTGCCCACCCATGTATGTATTTTTAAAAAATTAACCTCAGCCGGCCAGTGTTGCTCAGTAGTTGAGAGTTGAGCTATGAACCAGGAAGTCACAGTTCCATCCTGATCAGGGAGCATGCCTGGATTGTGGGCACAGTACAGGGGGTGCAAGAGGCAGCCAATCAATAATTCTCTCTCATCACTGATGCTTCTATCACTCTTTTTAAAATCAATAAAAATAGCCAAAACCGGTTTGGCTCAATGGATAGAGTGTCGGCCTGCAGACTGAAAGGTCCTGGGTTCGATTCCGGTCAAGGGCATGTACCTTGGTTGTGGGCACATCCCCAGTAGGGGGTGTGCAAGAGGCAGCTGATCGATGATTCTATCTCATCAATGTTTCTAACTCTTTATCCCTCTCCCTTCCTCTCTGTAAAAAAATCAATAAAAATATTTTAAAATCAATAAAAATATATTGGCAACAGGGTAAAGAATTGGAGAGAAAGAGATAGAGGCAGGGCATGGCACACCCTCCAACGGCGTCACCACCCCCTACACTCACACATTCACACCACACCCACACCAAAGTCAACGATGCTCAGAATGTGAGCAGTGGGGGCAGGGACAGTGTCCCCTCCCACCCATAACTCACGGTTGCAGCTCTTGCCATCTGCCTGGAGTTGCCGTCCATCAGGGCACAGACAGCGGTAGGTGAGGCCGTCACTCACACACTGGAACTCACATCCATGGTCTACACCATTGCAGAGATCCCGAGCTGAACGGAGAGGCAGGTCAGGGTAAGTCAGGGTGGACTCCACCAGCTAAGACCCCTTGCCCCTCTGCACGATGCAGGAGACCCCTTCTCACCATGACAGCTCCTCCCATCAGGTAGCAAGTCGTGGCCTTCTCTGCAGCGGCACCTTGGCCCAGCAAGGGTGCTAACACACTCATGCTGGCAGCTGTGGTTCCCAAAGCTGCAGTGATCAATGACTGGTGGGAAGGAAAAGGCAGCAAAATATCGCTTCTGACTGGAGCCATTAGAGACTCAGTCCAGGGTGCTAGTGTGTGTGTGTGGGGGGGGGGGAGCTCGCCCTGCAGCTCCTCTGGTCCTGCTGGAGTACAAAGCCAGCTCTGAAGCAACAGAACTAGGAACCTGGGAAACTGACACAATGGTGCTCACAGGCATGAGTCCCTTCAGTGCACAGGTCAATGTCTGAGGGAGAGGGGAGGCTGGCATATACTATAAGGACTGCACTTCTCAGCCCTGACAGCACAGCTTTCAATAAATACCCATAGTTGAGTGTCAACCTATGTACCCGGAGGTTGATTCTAGATCAGGGCACATGCCCAGGTTGCAGGCTTGATCCCCTTGGGGTATGCAGGAGGCAGCTGATCAATGATTCTCATCATTGATGTTTCTATCTCTATCCCTTTCTCTACTTCTCTGAAATCAATAAAAAAAATTTAAAAAAAAATTTAAATCTATGCCTTGCCGAAACTGGTTTGGCTCAGTGGATAAAGCGTTGTCCTGTGGACTGAAAGGTCCCAGGTTCGATTCCAGTCAAGGGCATGTACCTTGGTTGCCGGCACATCCCCAGTAGGGGGTGTGCAAGAGGCAGCTGATTGATGATTCTCTCTCATCGATGTTTCTAACTCTCTATCCCTCTCTCTTTCTCTCTGTAAAAAATGAATAAAATATATTTTAATTAAAAAATATATGCCTCTACTGCAATCCTCAACTATCCTGATTTAATTAATCTGGGGTGGTAACCAGGCATCTGTGATTCCTATACACACAGGCCACCTTGCTCTGGGCCAGGTGGCCCTAACAATCAGGACCCAGATGCATCCCAGGGTGCACCTTACTAAGCCAGGATGAAGACCAAGAATCCACAGTTCGGAAAACAGGACCCCTGCCCTGAAGATGCTCACTGACTGAAACAGGGGAACTAGATCCCGCCACTTCACCTGCCTGAGCCTCCATTTCCCCCTCTGCAAAATGAGGAAACAGTGGAAGAGAGAGCAATTGCTATTCACAGGTTCCTTCTGGAGGAGGTGAGCTGTTGCCCTGCTGCGTATCTTGATGGCTGAGACATGCAAAGATGGCCTAGTGCTGCACTGGGGACTAAGCACTGGAGAGGAGTGAATTAACCTGCATTTAAAAAGTTGAGAATTTAGGGTTTCTAGAAAAGAGGGGGAAGAGGAGAGAGAAAGAAAAAGAACAAGACAAATGGTGTGAAGATAAGTGACTGTGTGGGTGGAGAAGCCAGTAAAAAAATCCTGTGCCGTGGGTGACTGAGAGCTTTCAGGGTGAAGGGTGCTTAGTTTTCAATTATTTTTTTTTTTAAATGGGTGTTTCAGGGGATGCCTGCAATACTTTCAGCAATAAAGATTTTTAAAAAAAGGATGTTTCCTTTGGGGTGTGTATGTTTGGCTTTATGCAATTCACACCTCTGTCCTCCCCATCTTTAGTGAAATGGACATATGCACACACTTACAAATACACACACACATGTCGTTGTGTGCACAAGTGTGTGAACCAAGGAAGAGGCTGATTTATGCGCATGGAACAAGGGCAGCCTGTGTGGGGCTGAGAAATTGAGAGAGGAGTCATAAGCTGGCTGAATTCTGAAGAAGAATGGAAGCACTCAGGGAGTTCCCAGAGATCTGGGGGAGGGGTTGGGATGTTCGCGGGTCATCTCATGGGGCTTCAGATCCGTTTTGTCAACGTTCTAGAAACAAGAAACCCCCAGCGGACATGATGGGGATCACATGACCTCATTTTCCAGGTTGTGGTGAGGCTGGGGGATAATGTATGCAGTGCTCCAAGCACACTGTCTGATATTAACTTGGCACTCAGCAGATGGCATCTGTCGTTAAGATGAAAGGAGGGGACACAGATACACATGAAAAAGAAAGTCCCGATTGTACAGGCAGAGCATTGTGTGCCGTAGCTTTTCAGGCGGCAACAGTAAAGAGCCGGCCTTGAAAGACCTGCAGGTGCGGGAGGAGCAGGGAGAGAGCCAGGCGAGCAGCCCCGGGGAGATGCGGAAGCAGGAATGACAGCATGGACGCGGCAGGTGGTGGTGTACGGAGTGAAGACTCCCGCAGTATCTGAGTTACAGGAACTCCAACGATGTGCCCGCGAGAAGACACAAACACATTTGGAAGGTGTGTTGGAGCCAGGCAGGAGACGGCCTGGACGAGTGGACAGGAGGATGCAGGAAGCACACGGCATGATGGGGTCACGGTTTCTAGCCGTGGTCGCCTCCAGGACTTGTGTGGCTCCAGGCACACAGTCCCTTTCTCAGACCTAGAAGGGGAGGGAGCTGGACTTTGCTTCCAAAGGCCCTTCCAGACCCATTGGGCTGATGCTGGGGCGATGGGAGCCTCCGAAGGCTCAGGGTGGCAGGCCGGGATAGTTCTCACCCAGACAGCCCTTGTGGTCCGCCGCTAGCTGGTAGCCCGGGTTGCAGGTGCAGTGGAAGGTGCCAGGGGAGCTGACACATTGGTGCTGGCAGCCGTGTCCCCCGTCAGCACACAGGTTCTTTCCTGAGGACACACAAGAGGAGAACAGCAGGGGACAGATGGGCAGAGCCCTCCCACAAGAGACAGCTGGGTGCCGGCAAAGGCAGCAACCACGACCAAGTATGGACTTAGGCGGGAAAGGATTCACTGGGAGAAGGGCCGATCCAGGTGGGAAGGCTTCGGGAAAGAACAGCCCCTGTGAATAGGCTCCAAAGAGGCAGGCCCCGGCCCTGTGTGTCCATGGGCTGGGGCAGGACTGTGCAGGGGTGAGGCGGAGAGGCGGAGAGGCGGAGAGGCGCTGGACCAAGGTGGGCGGAGTAACTCTAGCAGCTTGGAGGAGGGGCTAAAATGCGAGCGGGCAGGGCCATGCCAATGTGGGCGAGACATGACTCTTTGGAGTGGGCATTTGGCTCTCACGTTTGAGGGGCGGTGCTTCCAGTGTTGAGGGGGCGGTGTTGGAGGTGACATTAAGCCCATGGTTAAACCACAGCCCATCCTAGTTGGAGAGCTCGACAAATGTTGCTATTGGTGCGTGAAGCCTAAGCAAAAGTGGCCGGAGCTGGCATGGGACACAGCGTGGCTGCATGGCGTGCGTTAGGCCTTGAGGAAGGTGACCAGACGTCCCGATTTTTAACCATTTGTCTGGTCACCTTAAGTGCCTCCGCTCTCTGGTAGTCGGGCCCCCGCCTTGGGGGGATGGAAGAGGTAGGAACGGGAATCTGGGCAGATTGAGCCTCGCTCCAGCGCGTCCCCAGCTCACCGCACAGCCGGCCCTGGAACTGCAGGCCGAACTCCTGGATCAGGTCGAAGGACTCCACCAGGAAGACGTGCTCGTCCAGCGGGGGCGATGCCATGGCGCGCAGGGAGCCCACGTCGGCGCGCTGCACCCCCACCGCGTAGATCTCGATGCCGCGGGCGCGCGCCTGCGCCGCCACCTCGGCCACCCGGTCCTGCGGCCGCCCGTCCGTCACGATCACGGCCACGCGCGGCACGCGCGCCTCCGGCGGGCGCGCGCCCTCGGCCACGCTGAAAGCCACGTTCATGGCGTACTGGATGGCCAGCCCGGTCATGGTGCCCTGCGCCAGCGGCACCAGCGCGCGGACGGCGCGCTCCATGTCCTCGCGGCGCGAGAAGGCGCCGAGCCGGAAGACGCTCTGCACCTGGCTCGAATACTGGATCACGCCGACGCGCGTGGCGTCCGGCCCCACGTCCAGGCGGCGGAGCAGGCCCACTAGGAACTGCCGCATGGTCTCGAACTCGAAGGGGCGCACGCTGCGCGAGCTGTCGATCACAAACACCAGATCCAGGGGTCCGGTGCGGCACCGGGGGCCTGCGGGGAGGTCAGAGAGGGCTTTCCTAGGCCAGGCAGCCTCCTCTCCGAGGAGATCCCCAGGGAAAACCAGGGTGGAATGGCACTCGCCCTGCATAACAGCGCCCTCAGGAATTACCCCAGCAACTGCAAGTCAGATGCCTGCTCTCCTCCAGCAGGTGCTGAGGGCCTGGGCCAGGAGATCCACCAATCCTCTATCCGACAGCTCTGAGGGCTGTTCGGAGGAGGCATTGCCCCTTTGGGACAGGGAGAGGCAATGTGGCAATTCAAATGCCCGTAGGAGCCAGGTGGGCAGCATAGAGGAGTGGGCCGGTGGGATAGAATGGCGGGCACCCAGAGAGCCCGTATCCCTCCCTCCTAGAGTGGGCAGCTGCAGCCGAAAGTCGCATGCAGCATGCAGATGCATGTTAGCAGATCCTTGGATTTTTAAAAAGAAGTCCCAACTACGGATTTTCATGTGAAATCTCTTGATTTTTTTCAATTAACTCTGAAAATTTTAACACCAAATAGGCATTCTGCATGAGCCCAATCTTGTTATCTCTAAGTCACGTCCTACAGATGGGGAGACTGAGGCCCAGAGAGGTGAAAGGTTACATTTGAGGGGGGAGAGGGGGAAAGGGACACACACTTCCAGCGTCTTGCTTTTCTCTCCCAGCAGGCCTAGCTGGCTGCAGTCAGAAAACCTGACTTGTTCCTCTCCCCTCGCTGGTCAGGGCTGGACTCCCTCTCACCTTCGAACTGGAGCTGGGTTTCCCAGGGCTGGAGGAGGAGCAGCAGTATGGGCAGTGGTGAGCGTGGAAGGCCCCTCATGGCACTCGGGGGGGACAGAAAACAGCGTGTCAGAGCCTGGAGGGAGGAAAGGAAATGGCAAAACAATAGGATCTGCAGGACTCTCGTGCTGGGTGCTGGGCACCTGGGGTGTAGGAGGTTCCTGGGTTTATTTTACTGATCTCTCTGCTTTTGTGTATCTTTTCACAAGAATTAATTTTCATTACAGTGAGACTGCTGAATTCCTTGGGCTGGACACAAGGTGAAACGCTTCTCATGCATTGTGGCATTTAGTCCTCTCGACAAGCTGGCAATTCTATGAGAGGGTCTGTCACTGTTCCCACTGCATATAGATGGAGAAACAGGCCCAAAGAATGTAAGCGCGGGTACCCAAAGTCTCGCGACAAGAAAGCGGTTGCACCGGGATACAATCCTATACCTAGGGCAGTGGTCGACAAACTCATTAGTCACCAGAGCCAAATATCAACAGTACAAGGATTGAAATTTCTTTTGAGAGCCAAATT
This sequence comes from Pipistrellus kuhlii, assembly GCF_014108245.1. Taxonomy (NCBI): domain Eukaryota; kingdom Metazoa; phylum Chordata; class Mammalia; order Chiroptera; family Vespertilionidae; genus Pipistrellus; species Pipistrellus kuhlii. Next base: position 21,762,896 of record NW_023425562.1, read on the forward strand.
TTTTAAACTTGAACTATACAGATAGGTACATTGTTATTAACTTATTTAGGGTACTCCTAAGCTGGCCTTTGCTAAAAACAAAAGGGGCCAAAGAGCCGCATGTGGCTTGCGAGCTACAGTTTGCCGACCACTGACCTAGGGGACTGGTAGTTCCACGCCTTCATTTCCCCGGGAGGAAAACCTCTGCTGAAGGAAGCCATTCCTCACCGCCTCACCGGGGGTCCCTTTTCCTCCCCACACAAGGCGCCTCTGTGTGGCTATCCACACACACACACACACACACACACACACACACACACATACACACACCCGGCGCAACGACAGGCCTGGGGAGGGCCTGGCGCTCCGGATGGGGAGGATTGGGAGGGTGAGGGGTTGGGCCCTGCGCACTTGAACTCGAAGCTTAGGGCCTCGACTGGCCTCCAGCTCCCAGGAGAAGCCGCCAGGGGGCGCCCTCCCGACTTGGCCTCATGGGCTCGGTGGCCGTGGGAAGCCACATCTGCCCAGCAGGTGCCCCTGCCCAGAGCAAACAGCGGCCGGGAGCCCGGGCCTTGAGATAAGGCGGGAAGGGGGGGGCGAGGGGAGGCTATATCCGGCCTGAGGGCCCGGAGCGGGGCGCGCAGGGTGCTGAGGGCAGCAGCACGGGCCGCACCCAGAGGGCTGAGGGAGCGGCTGGCGGCCTCGGGACGCGGCCATGGACCCTGTGGGGGCAGCAGGTGAGCGTTTACCCCCGCTTCCAGGCGCTGGGCGAAGCCCCTGGAGAATCACGAGGAAGACTCCCATTGCACAGATGGAGAACATGAGGCCCAAGCTTAAGGTGAGCAGACGTCCCGATTTTGAACAATTTGTCCCCAAGTGGGGACTATTTTAAAATGCCGCGGGACGCGGGGACAAATTGTTCAAAATCCGGACTGTCCCGCCAAAAGCAGGACGTCTGCTCACCTTACCCTACAAGCTGGCAGTCCACGGAGCTGCAGAGAGACCTGGGACTCCTGGAGTTGCTCCCCTTCTTCTTCTTCTTCTTCTTCTTTTTTTTTTTTTAATACATTTTATTGGTTTTTCACAGAGAGGAAGAGAAAGGGAGAGTTAGAAACATCGACCAGCTGCCTCTTGCACACCCCCCACTGGGGATGTGCCCGCAACCAAGGTACATGCCCTTGACCAGAATCGAACCCGGGACCTTTCAGTCCGCAGGCCGACGCTCTATCCACTGAGCCAAACCGGTTTCAGCCATTTCTTCCTTTTGAGTTGCCAGGCAACCCGGTGTCCAGGGGCCCCTGGACCTCTCTTCTTTGCATCCACGCCCTCTGCTCTCTCCCACTCCCGTGCTGGATGCGTTGGCCATTTTTCTCTGCCGCCGCCTGGCAGAGGGGGCCAGCCGCCCCCGACCCAGCCGCAGCCCCGCCCCTTCCCCCAGCCGTGAATGGGCCTATTCTGAGCGAGGCCGGTGCCTGCCGCTCGCTCTAGGCGGCCTTCCCGTCCCGGATCCTCCCAGGCCTGTGGAGGAACAAAAATCCCTCTGGCAGGGACCGTCGCGGAGGGTGACTGAGCCAGATGTGCCAGCTGCTGGAGGTGGAGACGTGTGGAATGCTTTCTCCAGCTCGGGCCGCAGCTGAGGCCAGGATCCCCAGAGCAGGGAGGTTTAATAAGCTCGAGGGGTTTTTGCCATCTCTCAACCTTTCCTACTTTCAGAAGCCTCCAAGCCCCCAGGCCCCCCAATCTTTTTTAAATATATATTTTATTGATTTTTTACAGAGAGGAAGGGAGAGGGACAGAGAGTTAAAAACATCGATGAGAGAGAATCATCGATCAGCTGCCCCCTCCCCCCACCCTCACTGGGGATGTGCCCGCAACCAAGGTACATGCCCTTGATCGGAATCAAACCCGGGACCTTTCAGTCCGCAGGCCGACGCTCTATCCACTGAGCAAAACAGGTTTCAGCGAGGTCCCCCCAATCTGATTAAGGTCCCCTTATCCTGCTCTCTCATCTGGCGCCCTACCTGTACCCCAGGAACCCTAGAAAATCAACATAGCGGCCGCCTCGGAGTCCATCCCCTCTCCAGCCCCCTCCTCCTACGGAGGAAGGAACTGGGTCCAGAGACAGCCGTGTCTCTCCCCAAGTTACACAGCAACGTGGTGGCGAGGCTGACGCTAGAACCCAGAGCTCTTTGGCAGGGGGGCGGGGTGACTCAACCCCCCAAGATCTGGAGATGCCTCTAGGGCGAGCCAGCTCCAGAGGGAGGAAAGTGCTGTGAGTGATTCCTCCAGAGCTGGCTGAAAAGCGAGCACCTTGGGGAGGTTCCTGGGGTTTCCGAGGGGAGAGGGTTGGGGAACACGTCCCCTCCCCTTTTCGGGGGGCTTGCTGGTGTGGGCTCCGCTTGGAAAGGACCCTCCAGACGTGGAGAGGGCACCGCGGGTCCAGTGCGGACACAATCGGGTTGCAGCTAAGTTAAGTTTGGTGCCCCCCCCCCCCCAGAGCCCTCGGCGCCCCCCGGCCCTCTGACTCACCTGAACCTGCGGGACCCCCCGGAGGCGCGGCCGCGGAGCGCAGCGGACGGGCGGAGCCCGGCGGGCGGCTGGAGCAGGTAGCGGCGGGCGGCGGGCCCGAGGCGGGAGGCCAGGCGGCTGCGGCGGGCTGCGGCGGCGGCGCATTTAACGGGGCGGCGGGTGGGGAGGGGGAGCGCAGGCGGCGACCCTCCCACTGGCGGGCGAGCCCCTCGCTCCGGGGCGGGGCGGGGCCTGAGCGCGTCGGGCTCCAGCCGCCGGAGAGCCGCCCCGCGGCCCCGGGGCCGGAATTCGGTGCCGCCGGAGGCTGGGCGGCCGCCCCTCGGCGCCCGGAATGCGTGGGCGGCCTCGCGCCGCTCCCCGGGGGAGCTCCGAGGGGGAGCGGGCTTGGCGGGTCGCGTTTGCAGCCCGGCTTCCCAGGGCGCGGCAGGCTCCTGGCCTCCGCTGCCTCCTCCAGGGGTGAGGATCGGCCCTGGACTCTGGTCCTTCGAAGCGGGTAGAGGATTCGGAGCAGCCTTGGTTCAATGGCTCTCCTGGGCCCCACTGGTAGTCCTCCAATCTCTGCCATCACGGACTCCTGTGTTCTCTGCAATTGCTTAAGTCTTGGGCCCACCCACCCTCACCCACCCACCCTCACCCACCCACCCTCACCCACCCTCACCCACCCTCACCCAGCAAAACTCGCAGGCTGAGAAGCCATCAGGCCCTAGGCGCTGCCTGGCCCACTCCACGTGGCAATGGAGGCCTTGCCATCAAGGAAAGTACAACTGAGACAGGAACAGGCCTCTCTCTCCAGAGGAAGGAGGGAGGGTTAGTTTGCAGGGGAACAGTGACCTGGTCTCCTCCCCCAATCCCAGGAGACTGCGGACACGGGTTGGGGGCCCTTCCGTGTTTGCAGGTGTCTGCCAGCAGGCGAGAGAGCACCCTGCTCCCTGGGTCCAGCGAAGGTTACTGTCCCCCCGCATCAAGGTCCCCTCAGAGTGCAGGGAGAGCCGGGTGCCCTCGCAGAGTCCGCCTCCACCCCAAGGCCAACACAAGTTGGGTCTTTGTGCCGCTGGGGCATCGCCGCAGGGTGGTGTGTGTGTGCCTGGGCGGTCCAGGTGGGCTCCAGGCAAACCTCACTGAGAACCGTGCAGCCCAAGTATTTAGCTCACGACTTGCATGCGCCCACCAGTGGTCACCACTGGAACTTCATTTCATTCAACACTAAGGTGACCAGATGTCCCCCTTTTGGCGGGACAAGTTGTTAAAAATCGGGACGCCTGGTCACCTTATTCAACACACGTGTGCTTTGAGCTCCATGCCGCCTCACCCTTTGATGCTCCCGCTGTGGGCCTCGCAGGGCCTCCCCGGAGCACACCACTGTCCTGCGGGAGGGCGTGCGCCGGTGCCTGCAGCAGCAGTGCGAGCAGACGGTGCGGATCCTGCACGCCAAGGTGGCCCAGAAATCCTACGGAAATGAGAAGCGGTAGGTGCCCCGCCCGCCCCTCCCAGGTCGCGTGGGCATTTGACCCTGCAAGCTCTTCCTCCTGTTTAGCATCTTTTGGAACCTGAGCAGGAATGGGGCTCAGCTGTTGGCTGATCGTGGACCTTTTCCTTCAGCCACCAACAGGCCCCACGTTGGTCTTAGCAGAACCTCCCTGGGAATCTGCGGTTTCCATTCATTCACTCACTCACCCATTCATTCACTCACTCATCCATTCATTCATACTTTCCTTCAACAATAGGGACTGAGTGCTTGTCATGTGCCAGGCTCTCTGGGCACCGCTGGGCACTGGGCGTATGGCTGAACAAGACACATACGGTCCCTGCTCTCATGGCATCTTCATTCTAGGGAGGAAGAGAGACAATGAAGTCCCCACAATCAATGAACGAGATTCCCAATGAAAGCTGGAAGGGAGTGGATAGTGCACTGTGATAGAAACAGAAGGGAGGGAACTTTTGCTAGAAAGGTCAAGGCAACGTCGGATCTGAGTCTCGAATGTGGAAATGGAGCCAGACAGGAGAGAGCCTGGGGGAAGCGTGTTCCAATGGGGAGAAAGAGGAAATGCACAGACCCCGTACCAATGAGGCCTGTTTGAGGTACAAAAGAAGTGCCGTGGCTGCAGTTTGAGAAGGGAATGGGGATGAGGGAAATAAAGTTGGAGAGGTCAGCAGGGGCCAGATCAGATGAGGACCTTGAACGTAAACCACTGGAGGATTTTAAGAAGATCAGTGACATGGTTGGCTCGTGGTTTTACAAATACAGATGTGGAGCTGCCAAGAAGCCAGTGGGTTCTGAGTATGTTTTAAAGGTGGCGTGGAGGTGGCCCGGATGTTAATGGGGTTCACAGTCTTGGAGGAGCCTGGGGAGTGGGGGTGGGAAAGGTGGAAGGGCATTCTTCCAGGTTTCTGCTACCTTTGAGACGCCTACAAGACAGAACAGGGGAGATGATACACAAGCTCGGCGCTCACATGTCTCCGCAGGTTCTTCTGCCCCCCGCCCTGTGTCTACCTCGCAGGTCCTGGCTGGAGGGTGAAGCCGGTGCCGGGCCAAGGTGAGGACAGACCCCAGGACAGGTCGCCTTCCTCGGGAGGGGACCACGCTGTAGGGATTGGGAGCGGGGAGGTCCGCAGGCCCAGTCTCGCTGCGCCCTCTGGCGGCGAGAAGTAGGCCTTCCCAGCCCCGGAGTCCCTCCCGAGCCCGCCGGCGTCCCTTTCCAGCCCACCTCGCCGGGGACACGGGGCCCACCGTCTGCGGCTACATGGGACTGGACGGCGCATCCGGCAGCGCAGCCGAGACGCAGAAGTTAAATTTCGAGGAGCAGCCCGACTCCAGGGTGAGAGTGCACAAGAGGGGGGTCCCAGTCCTGCTCCCACCCCTGCCTCTTCCTTGGGGAGGAGAGCTCGTCTACTCCGCTGCAGAGGCCACCCGACAGGTGGGGAGGGGAGCCTGGACCCCGAGGATCCGCCGGGAGGGCGCCCCGAGAGCTTGGACTACGCCGCTTCCGTCACGTCTGTCCGACGGGGCGGACGTCAGATAACGGGGGCGGGGGGAGGAAGGTTCACCCCGAGTCTGACAGCTGAGATGAGCCGGCCCCACCCCCCTGAGCCCCGCAGGAATTCGGCTGCGCCAAGACCCTGTACATCTCAGACGCAGACAAGAGGAAGCACTTCAGGCTGGTGCTGCGGCTGGTGCTCCGGGGGGGCCGGGAGCTGGGCACCTTCCACAGCCGCCTCATCAAGGTCATCTCCAAGCCCTCGCAGAAGAAGCAGTCGCTGAAAAACACCGACCGTGAGCGGGGCGGGGCTGGACCGTAGGCGTGGCGGGGGGTGGGGGGGAGAGGTTGGGAGGGGGAGAGACCTGGCTTGTAGGGGTGGGGTCAGAGTGGAAGAGGCGGGGTCTGAGCCGAGCGGGGCGGGGACCCGGTCTGGCTGAGCCCGTGGAACTGAGCTCTGGGAATAAGTCAGAGAAGCAAGGGCAGAGTTGAGAGGGACAGACACCTGTCTTGAGTGTGTGAGTTAGGGACGGGGTAGTTGGGGGGCGGGGCGGGTAGAGGTTGAGGGGGTTAAACGGCCAGCAGATACTGAAGTAGAGACGGATTAAAAGTGACAATAAAAAGAGGAAATTCCGTTAAAAATATTTAACAGAGGAAATTCAGTTTAAAATATTTGCTCTAGGCCTGGCTCTGTGCTGGGTGCTGGGTCCCTATAAAACAAGGACAAGTGTCTATTCTAGAGGAACACAGTCTGGCAGGGAGAGGGGCATGCATAGAGGATCAAAGAGAGAGTCTGAGACAAGTACTGTCCTGGGTGCCAAGTACTGGAGGATCTGAGACTATAAGGGGGTGGGGGGAGCCTGAATAACAGTGACATCACCACCACCATCCCCGATGGGAGGGGGGAGGAAGGGGGAGGCGAAGGGAGGGTTAGCTTTCCTAGAACACCTTAAATGCACCAGCCTATTTGATGCTCACTGTGTCCCTGTGAGGGAGGTACTGTCACTGTCCCCATGTTGTAGATGCGGAAAATGAGGTTTGGAACACTCATCCATTTGTCTGAGACACACTTGGGCCTAGCATATTCCAGGCCAGCTAGGAAGCGGTCCAGCCAGGATTTGGACTTGTGTTGATGTCACTCCGAAGAAACCCCGAAGGATGTCTCAGATCCACACTCGGCTGGCCCTGGGTGTCAGGACGGGGCCAGGGAGGAGTGTTACAGTGCGGTGGGTGCAGTGCAGATTCTGGAGCCGGGTGGCCTGGCTCTGAATCCTGGCTCTGAGTCCAGTGGCCCTCAGCATGTTGCTCTCCTCAGTGGAGATAATATCTCCGAGGGTTGCTGAGAGGTTCAAAAGAACTCATGCCTAGAAAGCATTTAAAACAGTACCTGGCACACAGCAAACTTCAGCTATTGGACCATGGATCCGAATGTGGGCTGAGTGTATGCCTAGTGCTGTGAAGGGAGAGAGGGAGATGGCCCGAGGTGTTCTCCCCGGGTGGTCAAAATCTACCGGTAATCAGAAAACAAACAGTGGCTCTTCCTACGGGAGAGGCTGGAAGAGATCGATGCCAAGCCCCAGACACGTTGCCCTGCTGCTTCACACGACAGGGCCTCTGCTTATGCAGCCCCCAAGCCCTTCTACCTACTTCACGCTCCCCAGCTGAGGGCATCGCCTCCTCCAGGAAGCCCTCCTTCGCCCAGTCCTTACCCACCTGACTGAAATCTTATATTTATGTCCCTGCTTCCTCTCTGAGACCCTGAGCTCCTCCAGACCAAGCCTACATCTGATTCTCCCTCTGGGGCCCAGCACCCTGCTCAGGGCCTGCCTCAAGTAGTGGGTTCTTCATGATCGTGTAGGGAGCTGAAGGACGCCCAGGCAGCCAAAGTGAGCAGGCGCACGTGCAGGAGCGGGACTAGGGCGGGTGCTGGATAAATGGCTGTGACATGTGAATGCCCACTGTGTCTAGGCTGGCGGGCATTGGAGCCAAATGGGCACAGGGGACAGAGAGTGGAAGCGTCTGGCATGTCCAAGGGACCCAGCCAGGCCGGGGCACTGACTCCTCCTCCCCTCTCAGTGTGCATATCCTCGGGCTCCAAGGTCTCCCTCTTCAACCGCCTGCGCTCCCAGACGGTCTCCACGCGCTACCTCTCGGTGGAGGACGGGGCCTTCGTGGCCAGTGCGCGCCAGTGGGCGGCCTTCACCCTGCACCTGGGTAATGACACCCGCGGGCGGGGGCGGGCACTCGCCTTCACTCACCCAACACTTCAGGGAAGGTGACCTCCGCCCCTGGAACGGAGACTTTGAAACACAAAAAGACTTGCCAGGGGTGCCAGTGAGTTGGTGACTGAGCCATGACCTGTGAATCCAGTGTCCAGCCCAGGCCCTTACCTCAGCCCCTGCCCCAGGGGTCAGACCTTTGCAAGGATGGCCACGAGGGACCCCTTCGGGAGGGGAACCTTCAACCATACCCACAAGACCCACATGGGGCGCTGACGGGGTGGTGGCAGAGGCCAGAAGGGCAGGGTTTGGAGCAGCAGCATGGGGCCCTCTGAGACCCTCTTCTTCCTTCCTTCCTTCCTTCCTTCCTTTCCCTCCCAGCTGATGACCACTCTTCCCAGGGGGACTTCCCCCCTCGAGAGGGCTACATCCGCTATGGCTCCCTGGTGCGGCTGGTCTGCACTGTCACGGGCATCACGCTCCCTCCGATGGTAGGGAAGGGAGGGTCCCCGGAGCCATGCAGAGGGTGACCCACGCGGGCAGGGCTGGAGGGGGAGGGCCTGAGGCATAGAGACACCTGTAGAGCTCTCACCCAGGATACTCAGTGCTTTGCGGGGCCGGATAGAGGCAAAGGGCTGGCATTGGGGGTGGGGGGTCTGCCAGTGCCCACATGGCTACGGGAGGAGCAGAAAGCTGGCAGGGAGGGTGGCCTCCGGCACCCAGACACCGTGCGGTCACACTTCCTGTCACCTTGTTGCTGTAGATCATCCGCAAAGTGGCCAAGCAGTGTGCGCTCCTCGACGTGGACGAGCCCATCTCCCAGCTGCACAAGTGCGCGCTCCAGTTCCCCGGGGGCCCTCCTGGCGGCGGGGGCACCTACCTGTGTCTGGCCACAGAGAAGGTGGTGCAGTTCCAGGTGAGGAGCGGAGGGGATCAGCACCAGGCCTCTTAGAGTGCGGAGAGCCACGGCACGTTAGACCCGCGGTCGGCAAGCTGCGGCTCGCAAGCCACAGGCGGCCCTTTGGCCCCTTGAGTGTGGCTCTTCCACAAAATACCTCGGCCTGGGCGAGTCTGTTTTGAAGAAGTGGTGGTAGCAGAAGCTTAAGTTTAAAAAGTTTGGCTCTCCAAAAAAATGTCAACCGTTGTCCTGTGGATATTTGGCTCTGATGGCTAATGAGTTTGCCGACCACTGGGTTAGACCATCATTGTTGTATGAGCTCTCCTTCCTCCCGGGGGATGCTAGAACCATAGACTATGAACACAGAATCAGAGAACATAAAAATAAAAATAATAATAATAACATTACTGAGCAGTGCTCCTTCCCACAGACTATTAGAGTCTTAGGAGGCTGGAATATAAAGTTGCAGGCTGAAAATTAAAAAAAAAACAAAAAAAACAATAAATAAGGATATTGAGTGTGATGGAGCAAAGACCATTCGAATCATAACATTGTAAGTCTCAGAACTGTGGAATGTTGGGGCACAGAACTGCAGTGTTAAACATAGGATTCTAGGATCCTAACAAAATAGACCTTTGGAAGCCAGCTCACCCAGCGAACTTATTTAACTCGGGGGGGGGGGGGGGTTGAGGGGGGACGGAAGGGCCTGGTCTAAGCTCCAAGGGCAGGCATCCCGCAGCGCCTGGGACTGGAACCCAGAACCCGGAGCCCGGGCGCCGCCAACCGGAGCTCCTGCCCCTCCCCCCGCGCCTCCGCCCAGGCTGCCCCCTGCCCCAAGGAGGCCAACCGGGCGCTGCTCAACGACAGCTCCTGCTGGACCATCATAGGCACCGAGGCGGTGGAGTTCTCCTTCAGCGCCAGCCTGGCGCGCACCCGGGAGCCCGTCACCCCGGTGCCCCTCGTCAGCGCCCTGGAGGTGAGTGGGGGCGGGGGTGGGGGGAGGATGGGCGCTAGGAGGGAGGGCGGGGGCGGGCTTGGCCACCCTCCCCCACATCTCCGGTCCCACCCTCTCCCAGCTCAGCGGCGGGGGAGACGTGGCCACTCTGGAGCTCCACGGGGAGAACTTCCACGCGGGGCTCAAGGTGTGGTTCGGGGACGTGGAGGCGGAAACCATGTACAGGTAATGGGCGGGGAGCGGAGGGGGCTTGTCATCAGCCCGCCCGGAGGTCTCTGCAGCCCTGACCCCCACCCTGCCCCCTGTCCCGCCCCAGGAGCCCGCGGTCCCTGGTGTGCGTGGTGCCCGTGGTGGCCGCCTTTGGCAGCGCCTGGCGCTGGCTGCGCACGCCCATCACCGTGGCCGTGAGCCTGGTGCGCGCCGACGGCCTGCTGTACCCCAGCGCCTTCTCCTTCACCTACACCCCCGAGCTCAGCGCGCTGCCCGCGCCCCCGGGGGCGCCCGCCCCCGCCGCCCCCGCCGCCGCCGACGCCGACGCGCTGCTGGAGAGCATCCACCGCGAGTTCACGCGCACCAACTTCCACCTCTTCATCCAGACCTAGGCCCCGACTCCCCTCCCACCCTCTGCCCGGGCGCCCGGCGCCCCGCCCTCTGCCCCGGGTGCCGCGGAGGCCGGGGGCCGCCGGGCCCAGCAGCCCTGAAACCCGGCCCTGCGGGCTTGCAACTGGCTGCTCCTCTGACGCCCAGGAAGATGCTCTCTTTGCTGCACTCCGGGCGGCTCTCCCGCCTTTGTCTACGGTTCACTCTAAATCACAGTCTGTCTCCCTCCCTCGGTACCTTTGTGGATGTCTCTCTGTGTGCCCTGTTGCTCCATCTTTGTCTCTGTCTCACAGCGTTTCTCACGCCCAGGCCTGGCCTACAGACCCTGGAGCACCGGGCCCTGATGGGAGTATGAGATCTGTGGGGGTTGTCAGGTCCCCCCTGAGCCCCGGGTCCCACCTGGAGGCAGGTGCTGCACCTTGGCCGGTGCTTCCTCTTTGGCTCACGTCTTTAGTGGTTGGGCAGGTGCCTGGGCACTGGGAGGGTCTTGCCATCTTCACTATCCACCAGGCCCTTCTCTTGTAGGCCCATGAGGATGCAGTACTGAGGGCCAGGGGTCACTCTGCTGTGCTAGCAGCACCTCCAATCCAAGTGAGACTCTAATCTGTACAACCCACCTGTCCTTCCAGTGTGCTTCCCCCGCCCTCACAGGGGGGAGGAAGCACGCCACGGAGCAGAGAGCCTGTCCTGTGGGCCCCTCCTGGAGAAGAAGCCAGCAGCCCTGGCCGGATGCCGCCCCTGGGGGCCACCTGTTCACGCTGGCAATGAGTTATCCTACCAACAACCCCACCCCAAGCAAAGATGCACCCCAGACACACAGGGAGAACACAGGACACAATAAAACGTCCCCAGGACACCTCCAGACACATCTGAGATCAACCGGGCAGTAACCCAGCTGCGAGAGAAGCTTCTCTGCATGAGGCCCGGAGACCAGGCCACAGCCATCCCTGCGCAGCCCGCCCGCCCTCTGCCGCTCTGTGCTCTCCGGGAAGCAGAGGGCCCGGACAGGGTCCTGATTCTGGCTGCTGGAACCGGGCACACCTATCACAGGTACCAGCGGCCTGTACCAGCTCCTCCTGGTGCCAAGTGGAGAGAACCAGTTTGAAGTGCTGGTTCAGGGTTCTCACCTCCTCCCTGCCTGGACTTCCCTTGAACTCTGAGGAGGGGCTGTTTTCTGCAGAAACTCCTCCCCCAGAACATGGAAAGCCCCAGGAGAAAGAAGATGCTGACACTTCCCAAGAAGTTTGCTCTTTAGACTCCCCAAAGCCTCGGTCAGCAGGGTGAACCCCCTCCCCCATCCCAGGGAAGGAGCAGCTGGTTCCAGGCCCCTCCTAGCCAAGGAATGCAGGGCACAAGCTGAAGGGGAAATGCCCCCGAGGTGAGTGCTCACCTCAGGAGAGCTTGGGCTCCGTGCCTGTGGTGGTGGTGAAGCCGGAAGCCACTCCTGAGGAGGCTGAGAGGAGTTTCGTAGCCCACCACACAGGAAGTTGGGGCTCAAGGGCCCATCCAGCCCTGCCCTCAAGGACTTCCTCTGCCACTCCACAGGCAGGCCTGCTGGAAGCCAAGAATCTGGCTGGCCTGAGAGCCCTGGCCCAGCTATGCAGCTTCCCCAGGGCACCCTAGATCCCTGGGTCCCACCCGCACTCCCTCCTGGAAGTCTATGACCTCAACGCTCCAGCCCGAGCCTGAGTTCCAGCTGCTGGACTGTCCCTGGAGGTCCTCCCAGCCTAAGCCTGAATCCATGGAACATCAAACTCCCCTCCCTGCCCGACCCCTCTCACAGCCCTTCCTCTCTGATCTCCTTCCCCCACATCACCCAGTTCCCAAGGCCTAAGGACTGACTCCAGCCCTCCTTCCACACTAAAATAGGCCTCCTTCGCTCTCCTGCCACTACCACCCTGTCCTCCAAACCCAGCTCAGATGCCACTGCCACCAAGGTCTCCCCAAGGCAGGATCAACTGCACAATGTGTGGGGCCCCGTCCCAAAGTTATTCCGAATTCCAAGACAGTGACAGCGGAACCTGAAATCAAGGCAGGGCCCTGCTAAGCACAAGGCCTAGTGTGACTGTACATGTCACCAGGCCATACAGCAGGTCGTGTGTCCACACGGTGGAAAGCCTCACTGGGAGCACGCCCCCCTTGGAATAAAGGGCTTTGTGTACATTTCAAGTGTCCCCTGTAGACCACGAGCTTCAAGTGGAAAGGAGCTCGTCGCTGTATATCCTGGAGGGCGCAGTACAATGCTTGGTTATTGAGTTGGGCTCAATAAATACCAAATTGCATTCCATTACATCTGGAGCTTGCAAGTGCAAAGTGAAACCAGCAAGTGGCACTGCCCCCTTCCTGAGAATTTGAGTTTTCCTCCTGCCAGGGTTCCTCAAGATAACCACTTTTTCAAGCTCTCAGGATCAGAACCTTCCAGGGTTGAGATACATTGCTCCCATTCCCATTTCCTCCTCATTTTTACCAATGGGGAAACTGAGGCTCCGAGAGAGTAGGCCCGCGAAGTTCTCAGAGTAGGTTGAGGACAGAGTCTGATTTGAATTCTATACTCCTAATGCTAAGTCTGGTGCTCTGAGGTTTTTTTAATTCTCTGCCTAATAGTATTTAACACTTTAGTTTGCTGCTAGCTGTCGGTAGTGTGTGTGCATTACAAGGGGCAGAAAGCAGGCGGCAGAGCACATAGTGAGAATAAAGACAACATTTTTTTGTTCCAAAATCTCCCAATTGACCAGCTTTCATGCTACCTGAGGTTCTGCCATGAACAAACTAGCTTTCTGGCTTAAGCATGGACCTTTGGGTCTCTGTCTCTCTCTGTCTCTGTCTCTCTCTCGTTTAAATTGGGTTTCCTCCAAGAGAACTCATAACCACAGTGGGAAATTCTCAGGTATCTTCCCCCCTGGGGAGGATGGGGACTGCTCAGGCCATAGACCATGAAGATGGTAAGAGAGAGAGGAAGTGGCTTTAAGGGGAACGAAACCAGCAACACAATGAGTTTCACAAGGGTCAACATTGACCATACTCACCCCAAAGGGCCCCACCGTGAGGCTTGGCTCTGTTCCAGGCCCCAGTTGACAAAAGCAGGCGGGGCTGCGGTGACACAATACGCCTTCAGTGGTGAAGTGGTAAACACCTGCTCTAACTGGCTGCTGGCCACCTGGGGCAGGGGTGGGGGGATGGGCGGAGCAGGCAAAGTCCTGGGGAAAGGCTCGACCTTGTGACCAGGCTCCAGGTGGACGCAATCTGGTTACAAAGTGTTGAAGTGGGGGCCACCCTACCAAGCTCACCCCCAAACCCCTGGTGATTCAAAACGAGCAGCCCGTTTGAACAGATGTGAGGGCGTCTTGCAAGACTCCAGTTACAAGGAGCAGAGGCCCCTCCAGCCTCCTGGGGCTCAGGAAATCCCAAGGTGGCAGGGGTCTCAGAGGGGATTTGAGACCAGGCTCCTTGCCTCAAAGGGGGCGTGTCCCCAGTGAAGGGACGCTGATACAAAGCCTTGGACATTGTGGACGTGAGCACTCTGGAGCCCACCGGCCGGGGTGGGAACTCATGGGCAGTGTGTCCATTTGGGCGAGTTACTTAACCTCTTCGCTGGATTCCTCATCTGTAAAACGGGGTGCTAACAGGATCTTATTGTGCGGAATTGTGACGAGTGAGTTCAGGAGTAAAGCACAAAATGGACTTCCTGGAGGTCTGGTAGATAAGAAGGATCTTACCCAGCTCCCAGCATGGCTGTGAGGATCAGAAGTGTCCAGAGTCTGCCGATTACAGTGCCCGCTGAGGCCAAGCTGGTGACGTGAGTGAGGCTGGTGGACAGTCTGTGGCCAGGCCGAGAACCACCATGTAGGCAGGCTCCTGCCTGGCAGCAGCTAATTGCTGCCACGCTACCTGAAAGCTGTCAAATCTTTGTCCCCAAGAGACATGAGGAATCTGGATTTTTATGGGAAATGGCCTCATTTCTAGTTGGCAACTACTCCAAGGACTTTCTTACGTTTGTTTTTTAAACACGATCCTATCTCAGCAACACAGAGGTAGGCGTGCATGCCCCACAGGCCTCGGCATGCACCCTCCCACTTCTCCCACCCCCTCCGGGCCTTTGCTGGCTTCCCACATCTCCGCCTCCGCTGTCCGCCTCCCCACGGGCATGTAGGCAGGACAGTCATCTGAGGCTCCACTGAGGCCAAGGGAACCAGAGCCCAGAGAGACCTTATGAACTTTAAAACCACAGAAGCGGGCCAAAGCCGGTTTGGCTCAGTGGTAGAGCGTCGGTCTGCGGACTGAAAGGTCCCGGGTTCAATTCCGATCAAGGGCATGTACCTTGGTTGCGGGCACATCCCCGGTAGGGGGTGCTCAGGAGGCAGCTGATGGATGTCACTCTCTCATTGACGTTTCTAGCTCTCTATCTCTCTCCCTTCCTCTCTGTAAAAAATCAATAAAATGTATTTTTTTAAAAATAAAAAACCACAGAAGCGGGCGATCTAGAAAGTACCAGGTTTTATTATCTTTTTATCAAAAAGTCAGTAACAGACAACAGTGTGAGGGGCTACAAGAGGCGCTCACTTCCAACCCAGCCAGAGGAGAGGGCCCGGGGATGGGTGGGTGGGGGATGGAGAAGAGGACCCAGCCAGCTGGGAACCCTGGGTTGTGGGGGTGCAGGGGACAGGAAATGAGGCTGATTCCCCCCACCCCAGCCAGTGGGGTCAGAAGATGCAGCCTACCCAGGCTAGGCCGCCAAGCCCTTCTCTCTGGAAGGGGAAGGTCATGGGTAACAGGCTCCGAGCTAGGGCCCAATCAGCCTTCCCCAACCTGTCCTTTGCCCAGGAAGACAAAGGTCACGCCAGCAATGCTGGGGCTGTGACTCGCTAAGCCAGCTTAGTTCTCCAGCATTTCTCCAACAGACGGAAACCGCCTCCACCTGCCTGCTCACTCCATCGGCCACTAGCCACGCATAGCAGCTGAGCCCTTGAAATGCGGTTAGTGTAACTGAGGAATGGATTTTTGACTTGATGAAATTCTAATTGGCGTGGCCACCTGTGGCTGGTGGTTACTGTATTGGCGAGCACAGCTCTCCAATTTTCTCTTCAATTTGGAGAAATGAGGAACTCAAGCTGAGAAGAAGGCAGAACTATCTTCCCTCAACTAGTCTAGCCCCGTGAAAAGGCACCAGGACCGGGCAAGAGATACAGGCAAAACCCCCCTCGGCCACAGAAAAATTCACTCACTCAACCGCCCAGCCAACTTCAAATGGGAATATCACACTACCTCCTGAAAAAATATATTCATCTATTTTCCTAGAACCAAGAAAGGATAATAATAT
The DNA here is from genome assembly GCF_014108245.1 of Pipistrellus kuhlii. Lineage (NCBI taxonomy): Eukaryota > Metazoa > Chordata > Mammalia > Chiroptera > Vespertilionidae > Pipistrellus > Pipistrellus kuhlii. Next base: position 21,778,368 of record NW_023425562.1, read on the forward strand.
ATTACAAGAAAAGAGACACACATATCCCACCATCCCTTACATTATATTTTGGGATCTGCTAGATAGAAAACTATGTCTCCGCAAAAGCCACTTCTTAGAGGAAGCAGCTTCGGAAAGGGTCCAAGTCATGAGCAGAGGACTGTGAAGTCTGTTTTATAAAACTGGGAGGGGACCTGAAGGAAAACAGGAAAGCAAGGCCCTGTCGGAAGCTATAAATAGTAAAAAATAAAAATAAAAATCATATCTCCGGCTCTTCTCTCAGTTTCGAGAAACAAAAACCAAGAACAAAACCAAACGACCATTAAATACAAACTTAGCGGGTACGGTGCACGAGAGCAGAGAGCGCCCTGGCACCTGTGCACTCCTGCCCAGGCCTACACAAAGGAATGAACTGTTGAAAAAAACAAAACAAAACAAAACAACCCCACTAAAAATAGATTTACAAAAATTCTACAAATCCATTTCAATATGAACGTTAGGCTCCCCCACCCTCACCCTCCCCAAATAAAAAAGGTGGATTTCCAAAAGTCACTCAAAGAGCCCAAGGGCCCGAGGTGTGGTATACCACACACTCCTGTAGTGTGGACACAGTGCCCTTCACGGCACATCTCAAGGTGCGGGTGGTTCTAGCTCCTTCTCCAGGTTCCTGGCAGGGGGGCCGGCGATGAAAGGGAAGGGCAGAGGGGAAGGCGCTGGAGACAGGCCTCCCGCGGGACTCATTCGGCAGCCTCAGGGGGGCTCCGGTGAGGCGTGGTCAGTACAGGCTCTAAGCAGGGCCTAGATTCTAAACTGGAAGATGCAGAAATAACACAGCCCTAGACTTGCCTTTGGAAAGGCCACGTGGAGCCTTGTTTCTCCGCTGGGACCACGGAGACCCAGGGAACCCAGAGGCAGGCAGGAACAGAAGGTGCTGTGTCTCCCGCCCGTACAATGTGTCCAGAGCTGAAGATGCTGACAGGTCAGGATTAGGTTGTCCTCCCCCTACTCTAAAGCCCACCCTCCACAGTCCCCCGGCTTCTCGCCCCCCTCAGGTCCAAGCCGGTGTCCACGGGGAAGCTTCAGGCGTAGAACTCGTTGGTGGGGGCTTTCTTGTAGATGGGCTTCTTGCCCAGGTCGTAGCTGCCTTCGTCCTTCTTCTTCATGCGGTACATCAGCAGCAGGACCAGGAAGACGGCAAAGAGGATGCCCACAGTGCCGCCCACGATCAGAGCTGGAGGGGAGAGGCACAGCAGGTGAGAGCGGCTCCTCGGGCCTCCGGGCACCCTCCCACGTCTACGGTTGGCTCTCTTAAGACGACGAGACATCCTCACCATCACACCGCCCGTGCCCTGCACGCTGAGGTCGTATTTGATCCTCACGGCCTCACTTATGATAAGGGGGTCATGGCGGTCAGGAAGACCCTAGGGCCGGAGTGGCAAAGCCACCATTCCAACCAACACCTGTCCGAGTCCGAAGCCGGCTCTTTCCAAACGCCAGGTAGACTCCCCAGGAGCAGCTGAGCCCTAACTGAGCCAGAAGCAAGAAAAATGGCGGCTGTGGAAATGGTCACAGTCCTCTAGCTGTCCCTGTGTGCCCTGTGCTCATACCCGCCTACACATCTATAGACAGTGTCTATGCTACATGCACAGGTGCAACACACTCGCATGTCCATCCTATGTCCTAGAATGTTATTAGTCAGTGGCCTATGATCAGTGGTTAAGGCTGGTGTCTCCTCCCACCCCTCCCACTTACAAGTTGTGTGATTTTAAGTTCCTTCACCTCACTCATTGCAAAATGGAAATCATGGTACCTTTCACATGTGTGTTCTAAGAATTACATACATTCGTCCACGTAGAGTGCTTAGAAGTGCATAGCACATGCTTCGTACTCACAGACTGTACATGTTTGTGGTTTCTGTCTGCCTCCCTAGCGCCCTGAATCATGCCTGATGCGACGCTGACAGCTGGGCTCAGAGGAGAGCAGAGCCGGGGCCGCCGGCCAGGGTCAGGCAGATGTGGGCTCCCAACGCCAGGATGCCCTCTGAGCTCTGCCAGGAGGCCGGAGTGGCTCCTTGTGTTTGTGGAGGGGGCAGGGACGTCACACGGAATCCTTTCTGTGGCAGATTGAGTCCCCTAATTCGGACTTACTCAGGCTAAGAAGATTAATGTTCCGTCCCTGCACAAAGCTAGGCGGAGAATGGGGCCACGGGAGCCGAGGAAGGTCCTTTCTTGGCTAAAACTCTATGAAAAGCAGCAACAAAGGGGCCCCAGGAGATGCCAGGAAAAGGATTTCGAGTGCCAACCCCATTCTTGTCACCCCTCAGATGACCCCAGCTCCTCTCGTAGTTCTGTGCTGGGACTCCCCACAAGGTCCAAGTTCAATTACAGTCTTAGAAGTGACTGTGGTCCTGGACTCAAATGCCAGGTCTACCACTTTCTGGTTTTATGACTTTGGACAAGTGACTTGGTTTCTCAGAGACACAGTTTCCTCCTCTGTAACGGTGTCGATAACCATACCCATCTGATAGGATTGTTGTGGGGACTCTAATGAGAGGAGTACACGAACCACGTGGCACATTGCAAGCACTCGGTAAACTCCCAGGTGCAGTTTAAAAAGGTGGGATGGGTCCTAGCTGGTTTTGCTCAGAGAACAGAGCGGTGGCCTGCGGATTTTGAAGGGTCCCGGGTTTGATTCCAGTCGAAGGCCCTTGCCCCGGTTGTGGGCTCGATCCTCAGTAGGGGGCGTGCCGGAGGCAGCTGAACAATGATTCTCTCTCATCGTTGATGTTTCTATCTACCTCTCCCTTCCTCTCTGAAATCAGTAAAAATAAAGTAAAATAAAAAGGTAGGATGGGAAAGCCCTGCCTCAGCTAACTGGACAACATAACTTCACATGAAGACCATGTGCTCGTATCTTCCTCTGCTGCAAGAAGGAAGAAAGGACCGAACCTCAGCCTGCCGCTCGCTCCGTGGCCCAAGTGGGTGCCTTCTCTGGGCACCAGCCTTCCCATGGATAAGAAGCAGTTGCTTACAATGGACCACTGGCTTTTAAAACCACCTTCATGGTTTGTTTGTTCTTTTAAAACCATGAAGGAAAAAAGGAATAGAACCCTTAGCTGGTAAAAGCAAAACCTTCTGGGAACCCCATACGAGCTTCTGAAAGTGAAACTCTGTGGCTGAAGAAAGGTAAGGGGAGGCTTTAAAACAGTTCAGCCAAAGGGCCTGAAACCTGAAAGACTAACTGGTCTCTAAGGGCTCCTCTAGCTCTGACAGCACCCCCACCCACCTGCATCACTCAGAAAGTGGTGAAGGAAAAATAAAAAGGGCATTGGCTCAGTACCAGGGGCCCAGGGGCAGGGCTGAGAGGGCCCAAAGTCACCTGGGGTTACATTTCCAGGAGCCTCACCTGCCAGATGCAGGCAAGATCCTCTATTTGGCCCGGCCGGTGTGGCTCAGTGGTTGAGCGTCAACCTAGGAACCAGGAGGTCACAATTTGATTCCGGGTCAGGGCATATGCCTGGGTTGTGGGCCTGGTCCCCAGTAGGAGGTGTGCAGGAGGCAGCTGATGGGTGATTCTCTCTCATCATTGATGTTCCTATCTCTCTCTCCCTCTCTCTTTCTCTCTCTGAAATCAATTAAAAAAATTTTATATATATATATATATATATATATATATATATATTTTTTTTTTTTTAATGGAGCCAGAGCTGCTACACTAGAGAAACTGCCTTGCCCACATCTGCCTGACCCTGGCCGGCGGCCCCGGGCTGTGCTCTTCCTTGAGCCCAGCTGTCAGCGTCCTTGACTGTGGCATCAGGCGCGATTCAGGGAGGCAGATAGAAACCTTTGGAATGTTAAAAATCTTTGGAAGGACTGGGCCTTAAAGCAGCATTGTATTCCATACAGCTGTTTGCAAAGATAACAGGAAAACAGGTATCATGACTAGAAACGAAAGACATTCTTTAGAATTAGCATCTCTTTGCTATTAATAGTTTATCGGTTTCTATGATACCCATAGGAACGCCTAACTTCTATTCATGTCATTATTCCCTTTCCCTTTTTCATAAATACCCCTTGCTTTCACCGTCTACTCAGAACACTATTGGAGCCTGAATCGTTAGACCAGCCTAAGGAGGTGTCTTTGTCCCCACTTAGAGAGGAGGACACTGGGGCCCATCTCCACTGAGGTTCCAAGGCTTCTCAGCCGAGGCCAGAAGCCTGTCGCCTGTCAGGTGATAGAGTCCGGAGTCAGGGGAGGAGGTAGGTGGAGGCGGGGAGTTAGCCTAATCCTAAGGAGTGTCTGGGCTTTCAAGGGAGGTTTTCAAAGAATGTTGACTTTTAATAATTAAATCCCTAAGTACCAAACCCAGGAGGTGAAAATGCTTTGAAAATAAGAGAAGGATTTAAGGCAAGTGAGTGACTCAGCTCATCTATTCTTCAGGAGACTTTGATGTGCCATTATTCTCCCCCTCCGTCAGCGGCACAGTCACAGCCCCCCTGAGCCCCACCTTCAAGGTGGGACGCCCTGAGTGTGGCTGTAGGGTGCCCCTGCCGGAGGCACCGCCCCCCACCGAGCCCTCCCGCTTCTGTGAGGAGGGAAGCCTTACCCGCCAGGACCTCTTTTCTCTCGAAGATGTTGCTGCTCTGGGCAGTGCTGGACATGGACACCTTGTTGGACAGGTCCTCGTTCCCTTTGAGCTGTGGTGAGAGGCCCTTGGGGATGACCTCATTCTCCTCCAGCTCCTTGGGTTCGGTGGGGACCCGGCTCCCAGGCCCTGCCCTCTCAGGAATGTGGTTATCTATGGGCACCTGGATGGGGCAGAAGAGGAAGGCTCAGTACAGTTTGGGGAGAGACCCGGACAGAGGACAAGGGCATTCAGCCAGGTGGGGAATCTGGTTCTGCCTTCTCACTGGCGGAACCATGTGGCCCTGGAGCAGGAGTCGGCCACAACCTCAGCAACTTTCCCAGTAAGTCTCTCCAAATGGGAATGAACGGGACCAAGGGCACAGGGAAGTAGGTGTCCCACGCATTGCCGCTCAGTGGGTATTTTAAGGGTAATCAGTCTAAGTGGGTATTTTAAGTAACCACTCTGAAGGGAAGGTTAGCCAAACTGCAGAAATTGCTTGCCCACTGAGGCAACCATTTTGCCTCTGGGACCCTGCCTTAAGATGCTAATCAGATAGCTGTATCGAATGTTTGCTGTAGTGATATAATTTCAGAATATCAAAAAGTTATAAACAATATGTACACAGGTAATAATTTAATAAAAAAATGTTATAAACAACTTTTTCCATCCATCTGGGGAGCTGGGGGAACTATAGTTATGCAGCCTCTAGCAAGAGGAAGAATATTTAATTGCGTGGGGAAATACTCATGACCACTTTAAGTGAAAAATGTATGACACAGAACTCTCTATCTTTGATATTCATGTTGGGAATAGCTATAAAAGCACTTGAAAGGGGCTGGAAACACACCTAAATGTTGACAGTGGTTATCCTTGTAGGAAAGATGGCCTACCCCTGACCCACGGTTGTGCCTGCCCCCAAGGATCCCAGGGTCACAAATATAAGTCTTCTTGCAGAGTGAGGCCACACCCTCACTGATTCTGCCCCTCTCAACAGCTGTCACAGAGGAGAGGGGGAGAAGCAAGGCGCGTGGTTACTTACCAAGGGTTGGATCACTTTGGGGAAGACCTTGGGGTCCTCTGAGTCATCTGTAAGTTCAGAAAGACTGTGTGAGTGTGAGGCCAGTTACCCCCAGATCATGACCCTCTTGCAGCCATGGCTTCTGGGAGTGCACACTTTATCAGCAGCTCCCAAATGCCCTTTGTCCAGCAAGGGACCAGTTTCCATTCCAGCCTCAGTCATCTCATCTGTAAAATGGGGGTCCTAACACCTGCCTCCCCCGCTCTTTCCTGGAATAGTGAGCTGGTAGCTGGACAGGTGCTTTGGCAACTCCAACCCCTTGCTCAGTAAAGGGTGGATCCAGGTACCAACAGCACGCCTGAGGGACCCACTGAACCAGAATCTGCATTTTAACAAGATCCCCGGGGGCCTTGTTTGAAAAGGCAGGACTCCAGATACAATATTAAACATTAGAATTGCTATATTAAAACATTTCCTTAGCACTTGGTATGTGCAGAGCTTCGCGTGAGTCCAGTGCCCAACACAGAGATGTGACGTCATTTCTCTTCCCGTTTTACAGACTTGAAAACCAAGGCTCAGAGGCCAAAGGCTGACAGTGTGAACTCAGGACGACTATGTGACTCCAAAGCCCAAGCTTGGAATCATTCCGCCACCCTGCACACAGTAGGGATGTTTCCTCGCAGCTCTGTCTAGTCCAGAGTCCAGGGCCAGGAGGTCACCAAAGACCACACAAGGCCCTCGCCCCAGGTCCAGCCCTAAGAAGCCGGGGCGCCTTCATCCACTCCCCCTTCCTCTGAAGCCAGGGCTTATTCTTGATTTCCCACCCACCCCTCGGCCCTGATAGACCCCCAGGTCTTTTTCCTTTTCAAAGGAAGGAAAACACTCAGTTCTCCCCACCCCACCCCACTCTCACTAGTCCTAGGTGGACAGGTCCAGACCGCTGCTCAGAAAACCTAGAGCCACAAATGCCCAGCCCAGGGAGGGTCTCGGGGGTGGGAATGGCTGGTCCAGGTACTTGGCTTCCTCCTATTTGAGCAGGGAGGAGCACGCTGGGAAATCCCCACCGAGGTCACCCTCCCGGGAGCAGAGTAAACATTCCTGCCAGCCCCGGGCCCCGGGCCTGCCCACCGCACCCTCCGTACCCAGGTCTCCGGAGCCAGACAGCTCCAGGTCATCGAGTTCCCGCCCAGGGCCCCCTGCGTCCTCATCATCTGGCAGGGGTCCGGAAAAGAACCGGCCTTCTCGGAGATCTTGGGGGTCGATGACTTCGGTCTCTCGGATCTAGGGTGAAAAAAGGAGACAGATCAGCCAATAGCCCCCAATAGCCCCCTGAGCCCCAAAAGGCAGTAAAATGGGCATTCAAGAAGGTAAACTGAGCCAAAACCAGTTTGGCTCAGTGGATAGAGCGTCGGCCTGCGGACTGAAGGGTCCCGGGTTCGATTCCGGTCAAGGGCATGTACATTGGTTGCAGGCACATCCCTGGTGGGGGGTGTGCAGGAGGCAGCTGGTCAGTGTTTCTCTCTCATCGGTACTTTTGCTCTCTATCCCTCTCCCTTCCTCTCTGTAAGAAATCAATAAAATATATATATATTTTAAAAAGATGGTAAACTGAGGCGCTAGAAGGGGGGCAGGCCAGAGCCTAGAGTCCTGGGTCTGGACTCCTCGTGGCCTCTAACGTGCTGTGGGGCCTTAGGCAAGTCTCCTTCCCATAAATAACAAAGGTGGCAATAATCATAATGTAAATACAGCACCAGGCACCATTTACTAAGCACTTGCGATGTGTCAGGACCTGTTCTCAAACCTTAACCCTATTTTACAAGCAAGGGAAGTGGGCATTAAGGACATAAAACCATTTTGTTTCGGTGACAGAGTTGCAGGTGGAGGAGTGAGGATCCCACATCGGGCCGCCTGGCTTCAGAGTCAGTGCTCCCACCCACACAGGCCGGCCGGAGGCCGCTGGGCTGATTCACCCACGGCGGAGAGGGCTGCTGGCTCTGGGACCCCTTTCCCAGCTGAGTCAGACTTGGCTGGGGCAGGCAGGGCTGGCTCTCCCACACCCTGGGACAGCCTCAGGTCAGGGCGTCGCCCAGACCCAGTGACTCAGGAGTGCATAAACATACTCCTGTGTTCAGCCTTCCAAAGAGCCCCCACCGGCCTCCTCTGCCACCAGCACTGTGCAGGACACGGGGGAGGCACCGTTCCTGCCTCAGGGACCACCTGCTCCAGCACCCATCAGTGTCGCTCAGCCCCTACCCATGGGGACCCATCTGGTCACAGCAGAATCTTAGGTCCACCCCGACAGAGAGAAGCTTTTAAAAGGAAAGTAACAAAGGCCTAGCCAGGGAAGCAAAGAACCTTCTCAAGGTCCTACAGTACATCAGCTATGGGCTCCGACCTTCCTCTTAGCTCCCGGGCTAAGGTTCTGTCTGCCCACGAACAGCAGTCCTGGGCCAAGTTCATGATTGCACTAATTAATTCAAATAGTAAAGTGCCTACTACTTGGCAGAAGGGTTAGGGTTTCGATTAAGTTCAATACACACACACCCACACACATCCCCACCCCTCCAACAGTTTCTCATCTTTCCCAGAACCCCTAACTGCAGGAGCTCAGGGCTCTGCTCAGAACCACAGAATATCAGCTGGAGAGAGGCCAGGGACGTCCAGTTCTCTCATTTCACAGAATTTGAGAGAATACTAGCCCCAGACAGTCAGTGACTGGTCCAAGTTTACACAGTGAGTTAGCTACATAGCTCAGAGAGGATGCCCGAGCCATCCTGCATCCACCAATCTGCCAGGGGAGCCCAAGAAGGAGTACTGGTTCCTAAGACAAGGTTACCAATGCAGGAAGGGCTGGGAGCCTCCTGCACTCCCTCGGCTGGCTTCCGGGGAGAGGCAGGTGGGTGGGCGGAAACTGCCAAGCCCTCTTCCCCTCCCACGAGGGCATAAGCTGGATTCCGGGAAGGGAGCGGGCCAGGCTGGGAGGAAGGCATGGGGAGGCACCGCACCTCCCACAGGAGAGGAGAGTCTTTGCTGACCGCTGGGCACACAGCGGGGTGGGGAGCCAGGGGGTTAGGGATGACTTCATGACTGGGGAATCGGGAGCTGCTGAGCCGCTGGCGTTGGAATTCCAGCCCCTGCGCACACTGCCCTGTGCCTGCGGCTTCGGTTTGGCAGCTCAAGGCTTCGCGGTGATTGCACATGTGCCAGGCCCCGGGTGGGGTCCCTGTCTCTGGGGCCCAGGACCTCCATGGCTTACCTAGCTGAGCACTTAGCATGAAGTGGTTCGGTGAATAGATTTTTTTTTTTTTTTCACAGAAGTGGGAAGGGGATGAGGAGAGGGTAAGGTAAACTCACTTGCCCAAGTTCACACAGGCAGAGAATGGCCATACTGAACCAGACCCCAAGCATGGGTCTCCTGAGCCTTTACCCCCATACACACAGACCCACATGCATAAACACACGAACACACAGTGCCCGCCGACCCAGGGGGCCCTGCTCCGTGGAGGGAAAGATGGTGCTGTGGCCACTTGCTGGCCCGGCCTGGAGACCAGACTGGCTGTGGGAGCCAGAGCTCCAGGCCCTCAAGACAGCGGCCAGGGTCTGGACAAGGACTATTTCGGGCGAGATCCGCCCTCCCCTGGGCTTGTCCCCGGGAGCCATATAATGTTGCTTCTGAGCCTGCTTTCCAGTATGTGACAGTGTTTCAAAACAGCCAGGGTTAGCACACTGATTGGCTGATAGCAACTACCCCTGTCTTACGCTGGTAACATGAAGACTGAGGGGGTAGGCATGGCATTCCTGCAGCCAAATCTGCAAAAAACCAGGCTGAACCAGATTTATTCCCAGTTCAGCCCTCTGTGATCACCTGGCCATCCGTAACCCTTCCCATGCACACCAGGTTCCTGGGGAGGGAAAAGCACTTGTCTGAGATCACACCGGGGGCCAGGTGCAGGGTCAGGATTTGACCCCGTGGATACCTGTCCTAGCTCTAAAAGGACGGGGTCCCGAAGGGCTGCATTAGGTGGGCCTGAGCGCACTCCTACAGCACGTCAGGTGACCTAGCAGGACTGTGAGGTGTGCTGAGAAGAGGAACCAGGAAACTACATTCGTCTTCAGCTCCAGAAGCCCTCTCTGGCTCCCTCTCTGCCCAGGACCCTTTAAGACTAGGCCAGCATGACAGGACTGAGTTGCAGGGGCTTGTGGGTAATCATCCCTTTGAGGGCAGAGGTGGAGTGCCAACAGCCCACCCTCTTATCAGCAAGACTCATGCCGCCTGGGGTATCTTTGACGAACCAGGCCACCCAGCAGCCAAGCCCAGTCCTGATCAGAGAAGGACCCCACCCTGCTCCTGGCTAAGGATGTGGTCTGTTCACCTGAGCTCACCCCATCCCTGCCCAGGGAACATGTATCCACACGTGTGTTCAGGCCCAGGGATCCATCCTCTCTGGGCCCGCAGGTCTCCCCGCCTTTTGTCCTTCTCACAGACACACAGGAGACATCACCAGGGAACAAGGCAGGGGCCTGGGTCTCCCGGGCCTGCTGGCCCCGAGGCTGGGGCGCCCCTGGGGCTGGGGCCTGGAGGGTAACAGGGGCTGAGTGCCTCCCCACGCTGTCCATGGGAAGAGAAGTAGGTGCTGCTTTGTTCTAAGGGACTAGCACCTGCCAACAGAAGGTATCTGAGGCCACTGAGCCCAAGCGTCTCGTGTTATAATCCAGCCGACAGATTAAAGGCCCAGGGGCTTTGCCAAGGTCACCCAAGCAGTTGGCGGCGGGGCTGGACTTGGAACGGAGGTCTCCTGGCGCTCGGGCTGCACTTGTCCTCCCTCGCCCTTCCCGGGATTTGGCTGCCCCGAAAGGTCTCAACAGGTCCACAGGCAGTGGCTGTCACTGCAGATACACCCTCTTCCATGCCAGGCATGAAGCTAGGAAAAAGTCCCCAACCCTATCCCAAATGCTACAGCTTTTGTCACAAGCCTGGCGGCCGGGGCGGCTAGCACAAGTGCCCTCTGCCTGCCGGGCCCCCAGCCGGGTTCTTCTCTCCAGGAGTTCGTTTTGTTGGCACAAACTGGGAGGGCGTTCTACCCATTTGCAGGTTCGGTTGAGTCCATCCGAAGTCACAGAGCTAGAACGTGACCGAGCCGGGATTCCATCCTAGATCTTTCTCAAGACGATGCCTTAGCCACAGCCAAACTTCTCACTGCCACCCACGCGTCACCTCTCCACCCTCTGCACCCCGATCCCACAGCCCACACTGCCAGGCCAGGCCTCCAGGGCACCCCTTCCCGCGGCCGGCGGGTAAACAGAGTTGAAAGTGATATTGCTTAAACAAAAGAGCAGAAAGTTGGCTGGGGCACCAGGGAGAAGTTCAGGGTCAGGGCTTGGTTAACTATGAACTGGTTCGAGGAGGGAGAAGAGCCTTCCCCCACCTGCCTCTTCCCCATGGGAGGTAGGGTCGGGCTCAGGGACACACCTGGCCCTTCTTTCAGGAGGTGAGAGCAGAAGAGCAATGGGTTTGGGGTGGGGGGCAGGTTAGTGAGCACCTGGGCAGAGTGATCCTGGCAGGAGATGTCCCGAAGGGGACCACTGACACAGTCACTCCTCCCCCACCTCCCTTCCGAAGGTCAGGCATCCCCCCCAGATGGAGCAAAACCTGAGGGCCACCATCAGGACTCTCTACACCTGGCTCCACCAGAGTAGTTACCCAAAAAGGCAGACTCGTAAGCAAAACTATAGGAGCCTGGGGCTTATCCTTCACATCTTGAACCCTCGGTCTGCTCTTTCGGTGACTAGCGCTAGGAGCGCCTGGCAGAATGAGGGGGATTACGTGAAATGCATTGGTGTGTGCCAGGGACCCATCATGGGGCCTGGCACACAGCAGGTGCTCAATGATTAGCGGCAGTTATTAAGCCCCACCTGTCTTCCTTCCCCACTTGTTTTCCTTTTGGGTAAGGGGATTAACGGCCAAAGGTCAGAGGACCTGGGAAAGGTTGTTGAAGCAGTTCCATTGCTAGGAAGAAGGTGGTTGGAGATCATTTGCAAACTGGGGAGGGACATACGAATCCTGGGTCAGAGACTTTTCCACAACCAATCCCGCCCCCTTCAGGCTGTGCCGGGGAGAGAGACCCCACGATGGGCAGAGACCTGCCCAAGGTCACACAACTTGGAGCACCTGTCCTAAGCAGATAGATGCAGAAGTAGGCCAGCTGTGTTTTTCCGAAAAGGACCAACCTCAATGAGGACGGATGACTGAAATTCGATGCCAGGGTATGTCCTGACCAACCTTGGGGATGAAAAAAAAAAATATATATATAAAAGGCAAAAACAGCCACACACAAATACACAACCTGGCCTGTGGTAGCTGAAGGGTTAAGCCAGGTCTGGGGGTGGGGTGGGGGTTCGAATGTCAGCTCTGCCCACTCTGAGGTCAGGTTACTGGAACACAATCACTCAGGAGAGTAGCCAGGCCTGGCACTACCAGCAGCCAGCTTTCCACCACGCCCCTCCCCGCCTCCCACCCCCTCCCCGCCTGGGGCAGCCCATTCCCACAGCAAGGGCTCCAGGATCCTGGGGTGCCAGCTGAGAATGGGGCAGGGGTAGGGAGCTTCTAGAGCCTCTGGACGCCCCCCTGTCAGGAGCTGACGTCACAGTCCGTCACTAACTCCCTTGGGAGACTGCCTCTCTGGGCCTTGGTTTCCCCACCCCCGAAAGACAGCTCTCAAAGAGACAAGCCTCCCTCTGTCTGAGGCCCCGTAACCAAGCTGGGCGCTGCTCCGATTACCGGTGGAGATAGCGGGAGGGGTTGGCTCCCGCAGGGCCCTGGAGACGGAGGTGCATTGAAGCTGGGGTTTGTAATCGAGGCAGCGGATCCTGGAGCCGAGGGCCCTGCTGCATGGCGGGGAAGACGGGAGCAAGCCTCCCCGTTCTCAAGAGCAGAGTCGACAGCCTTGTCTGGGCTGATGGGATCAGCTCTGGGCCCTGGCTTCCTGCGCCTCCGAAACCTGCCTCCCCTACCACTTGGGAGAGCCACCGCTGCGGAACCAAGTCAGCCGGCCCCAAAGACATCTCAGCCCAGCTCTCCCCGACTCCTGTGACTCGCCCAGCCACGGGTCACCCCTGCCCCCATGCCCCCGGGCTGGAGTGGTACAGCCAGTCTCTGCAGGCCTGGCCATGTCCAGCAGGCTCCACCAAATCACTGTTTCCACACGTACCAGCCTCTCCCTGCCTCCCCTTTCCATTACCCCAGGTGTCACCTGACTAAGCAGCCGCTTCTGCTGTGCCAGGGAAAACTGGGGCAGCCCTGAAGGACTGGGGAGGGGACGTGCAGCGTGGGGGGTGGGGCTGAGCTGGAGGGCCTGGAGGGAGGTGGGAGTGGGGAGTCACAGGGACACAGGGGTGGGTGGGAGCTTGGAGGGGTGGGTAGGGGGACTGCAGAGGGCCAAAGCCAGAAAGGACTGCTCAGGTCGGAGTGAGCTTTGGGGGACTCCTAGAGCCCTGTGGGGGGGGGGAAGCAAGTTTTGAACCCCGAGAACAGTAGCCATCGGTTAACATTTTCAAACGTGGGTACAGGCCACCTTGCCAAAGCCAGCCTCTGGCCAGGCTGAGAGCCCTTGTAACAGTAAACTAAACGCAAGCCAGCACTTTACAAGTTTGCCAAACTCCGATTATGACCCGCGAGCGACACAGGTGTTCTGAGGAGGACACGGGCTCCCACCGGCAAAGTGACTTATTAACTAACGGCGTGTCCCTGGAGGGTGAGGAGCAGCGGGGATGGGACGCGGCTGCTCCGGCGGGGAGGCCAGGCGCCCAGCCTCCAGCAGACGGGCCACAGGCCAGGCGGCACCCAAAGGTCAGCGGCGAGTTAATAACAAACCTGCCCGAGAGGCGGGTTTGCCGTGCGCCTTTCTAGGGTTAAATCACGTCCCAGCTGCTGACAAATGCCTCCTCTCCCATCCTCTCTGGGCTCCAGACAATGAAAACACAGGAAAACTGGCTTTTCAGAACACTACTCTTTCTGTCCACCCCACCCCCCCCCACACACACACACACAAACACTCACACCAAAGCCCAGAGCCAGACCTTCCCTCGGCCTCTAACATGGTCCTCCAAGTTGGGAGGGGCACCCTGAGTCCTGGGCAGTGTCCCAGTGGTCTGGCTCTTACGAACCCCCTGCCCCCTCTCCTTCCAGGCTGCAAACTGCTCAGCAAGGGGTTCCTACAGATCAGGATTAGGAGGGTGGGGCTGCCGGGAACTGGTTCTTGATTAAATATAAACCCATCTGATAATTAGCCAACAGCCCGCTTCTAAGATAAACACATCAGATTTGGGCTCCATCAGCCGCACCCTGGACTCCTCCCTCACCACCTTGTGGCTCTGGGTCAGAAAGGCAGGAAGGGAAAAGCCTCCCAGAGACCAAGGAGGTGGGTTCCTCAAAGGCACCAGGTAGCGTCCAAGTGGCCTGGACAAAGAGGGCACTGCCACTTAGCACACCTCCGCCCTCCCAGGCTGGCTGCCGGGGGTGTGTGTGGGAGGGGGCGGGGGGAAGAGAGGGCTTTCTTTGCGGTCTTGTCGCCTCCTACAAGCCTCACCGCAACCCAGATCTTCTTACAGACGGAGAGGCTGAGCGGGTGAGGGGCCCGGGCTGAGTCAGGTAGGACTTCACACCATGGGAGTCCCGTCTGCCTAACGCCACACCAGTGTTCCAATGCCCTCTCGCCAGTCTCAGGAAGGGAGGAGGGGCGGTCCAAAACACCAGAGACTCCTGGGGCCAAACCCCATCTGGACTAGACCAGCTTTGCTCTATAAACTCAGAGCAGTTGCAGCCTTAGTTTTGCAGAGAGAGAGAGAGAGAGAGAGAGAGAGAGAGAGAGAGAGAGAACTACCTGCTCAGCAGAGGCCAACTAACCAATTTTGAGGTCGGGCTGAATTCTCTTCTTTCAAAGCCCACACACAGGGCCAGGCACTGCAAAGGACTGCGTGTCCCCTCAAGGCCCTGGGCACCGAGATGCTGACTTTTTAACCGGCTCCCAAAGGACCAGGGGAAACTCTGGAGCCCACGGCAATGCCCACCACAGAGCCACCCGAATGCCAAGAGGCAGAAAGGAACGGGTGACTCGGGCACGCCAGGCCAGCTACCGCTTTCCTCCGGTGACTCACAGAGCCCCGTCCAGGCCCTTTCCCCAATTTTAAACGTCGTTTGGAAATCACGCCCAGCAGTCCGGGAGGCCGAGGACAGCTAGGAGTCAATCCCTCCCCGAGGGAGCTGGGGCGGGCAGCCCAGCCTGGCTCTCCCGGCCCCGCATTCAGGCCGCTCAGCACTCCGAGTCCTCGGAAAAGCCCTCTGTTTCCAGGAGCTGGGGATGGCAGGAGCTGAATGTCCCTCCCCACCCCCAGCTTCTCTTGTTCAGGCTCTTTCCCAGGAAGGCCAAGAGCCCGCTCCGCCCCCTGGCAGCAGGCTCTCAGGACAGGAAGGACCCTGAAGGGTGCTGGTCCAACCTCTTCGTTCTAGAGGTGGGGACCCTGAGACCCAGAGAGAGGGCAGATTGCCCAAGGTCGCCCGGTAATTCCGAAGTAGGACGACCTAAGGTGTATCTTCCTTCAACCGGGGCCCGTTTCCTGATCTGGAATGTTGTCTGAGGACGGTCAAGGCAAACATCTAACTATCTAACGTTGTCAGACAGACCTTGTTCTGACCTCGGCGAAGCACTCCATTCCTCTGAGCATCGGTTTCTCGTAAAAAGGGAGATAAGCATGCCTACCTCACAGTACCCCAGGAGGCATTCATATCAGTGTTAAATGATCTCAGAGCACCCTTTAGAACGAAGTTACATGCCTGCATATTTCGTGTTCATTCATACAGACACTTCCTGAGCACTCACTGCGGACAGGTGGCTCACTGGAAGGCACAGAGCTGAGTTCCGGCCTCCGTGTGTGTGGGCGGGAGGGTGGGGGGAACAACTCAGAATCTGGTGAAGCACAGCATTCCCTCACCAGACATAACTTCTTTAAGACGTCTTCGATAGCTCTATGGTTTCCAACGCCCTTTCAGAGTGTGGGCACTTAACCATCCATAAAGCACCCGAGTCCCAAAGCGCTCTGGGGGCCATTTGGTTCGAATCCCGTTTTACAGATGGGGGAAGTCAACCCGGAGAGGGAGGCGGACTCGGCCTCATGGAACTCCCCAGCCCCCATGCCGTGGCCCCAACAGTCTCCTGGGTGCTTGGTAGCTCTCACTGGTCACTCGAGGGTCTCAGACCCCTGGGCTCCCTCCCCAGCCCCACTTCTATGCAATCAAGGAGAGGCTTCTCAAGGAAACCAGAAATATCTCTAAGCTAAAGTCCTCTGGTAGGTGGGGGGGACAATTCCCCAGAACCAACTGGGCCTGGACAGCCCCCCCTGGGGCGGGGGGGTCAGACTCCCTACACAAGGCCGCCTTTAATCGGCCCGGGAGGGAGTGGCAGGAAGGCGGCTCAGGGGAATGCTCCCAGCTGGACAGGAAGAACAGGTTTAGGAGAGCAAGCCCCAGCCACATGGAGAAGAGGCAGGGTGCTCAGCCCGGTTCACTTCCCAAAACTTGTGGCACGGAGGGGGGGTGGGGGGGGGGGAGAGAAACCACCCAGAGGGGAGGGCAGGCCTTTGGCCTGAACCTAAAATTTGGAGAGCGATCCCAGTAGCACTATTGGAGGGGCTACTGGGCAGATTCTGATGGTCTAGAATAGGGGTGTCGAACTCAATCAGAGAAGGGGCCAAAATCTAAAATCCAGCCTAAACCGCGGGCCGAATGGTTTACTGAACAGTCATAAACTGTCATTGTGATGGAAACGCAGCGGAGTGCAGTGATGACAGCGCGGTGCGGGCCACATTGCAAGGCCTGGCGGGACGGATTTGGCCCGCGGGCCTTGTGTTTGACACATGTGGTCTAGAATCTAGACCCCAGATGCTCTCTGCTACCCTGAAGTGGTACCCATTTTACCCCGTTCGGTCCCCACGGGCTCTCCATACACCCAGCCTGGCAGCGGGAAAGCACCGAGCAGATCACCACTGCTCTTAGCGAACCCTTCTCCCCCGGCCCGCTTTCTGCACCTTCCACACAAGGGCTGATTGGTCACACCCCACTGGGATGAGGTCTGGCTTTTCTGGCCACAACCCTGGCAGGAAAAGGGTGGTGGGGTCCACCCGGTGACAGGCGGAGGTCTGTGGCATCAGCCAGGAAGCGGAGCCCTCGGACGAAGCAGAACACCTCTGTCAGGAAGCAGCGGCTCAGGCCCGACCTCTCCCCGAACTGACGGGTCACCCCTCGCAGGGCTGACAGCCCTCCCCAAACCACATCCTTCGGAGACACGGGTGTCTGCTCCTCACTCGAGGACTTGCAGGCTCAGCAGCCCCTGAGCTGAGACTGGCAGGTGATCGCGCAGGCACCGGCCTCACCACCTCCAGGATCTTTCCTCGCCTGTTGCCCAGGCCCACGGGACCCAACGTGGCATTGCTTCAGCTGCCGGACTCCAACACAGCCTTCAGGGCCCGTAAGGACCTCTGCTCCAGGGAGCAGCAGGCTTGGGATGCAGTCCAGGCCCAGCCACTAACTTTCTGGCCAGGTTGCCCTTAGGTTGGGGGCGTTATCAGCTTCCACCTCAGCATTCCTTGAGGCTTGTCAACCTGAGATCTTGAGACTGCAGATTAGTCTCCAGTTACCCGTGAGGATGGGACACAGCAGCAGCCACTCAGAGTAGCGTCAGACTACAAGCGAGGATGAGCGCTGGGAGGTTCTGCTCAGCCCCTAATTAGCTGTGTGACCCTGTACAAGTTCGTTGGCCTCTCTAGCCTCGAGGCCAGCTAACGTGTGCAGGGTCACACAGCTAATTAAGAACAGCAAACAGGGTTGTCAGAATTAAGGTCGTTGCTGGAGCCATTAGAACAGCCATTAGACGGCGATTAGGACGCTGCAGGCACACCTGCAGCTCTAAACTGTGCTGGAGGGCTATTGCTCGGGGTCTTCTTCATTCCTCACCCGAAGCCTGCCCGGCAGGAACGCCTCTCCCCTAAAGACCAGAGGAATGGGAAGGCCGTGCAGGAACTGGCAGCAGGGACTCGTGGTTTTAGGACAGGAAGGGGGCACAAAGCCCAGGCCCTTGGAAGTCAGTGGAAAGCTGATCACTTCTTCCAGCGACTCATTTGCCCTCAACTCCCCAGAGATCGCCCCCCTCCCCTCGCCCCCAGCTGGCTGCTGGGCTGGAGCTTCAGGTGGCCCTGGGCTCTGTAAACCAGGACAGGGACCAGTGGGCTTCTCCCTGCCCACGGAGGCCCCCTCTCCCCAACTCCCTTCTCCTCACTCTCACTCAGGGTGGGTGCTTCGATTTCCCAGTCTGCATTGAGTAAAACTAAACACTCTTTTTGCATAAAGCCCAGGGGAGGCCGGGGACGTGGAGGACTTTGGTGGGGGGGGGGGACATGAGGGGGGGGGGGCGCGGAGAAGTGCTGAACCCCAACCATCTCTGCCGTCCCCCTTGAAAGATTAGTCTCAACTTTGTAAAGACTGACCCTGAAGAAGCACTGTCACCTCCTGCCCGACTCCCCCAAGCCCTTGGTGCTGATGGGGACACTGAGACTCAGCGGGGGCACGGCTTTGCCCCCAGCGGCTCCGCGGCCCCGAAGTGAGGCCAGGGCTCCGTCCTCCACTCCCCGGGGAGTGTGTGCAACCGGGCGCCGCGGAACCCCAACTCCCCCCTCCGCCCGGGGATCGCAGCCCCCTGTCCCCAGGCGTCCCGGGTTCTGGAGCTGCTCGCTCCCGGCGCCCGCCGAGGGGGCGAGGAGGAGGAGGGCTCGGCCTCCGGGCTTGTCCCGGGACCTCCAGGGAGGGCGCGCGGAGGGGGGTCCTGGAAGGAGGGCGGGGAGCGGGGAAAGGTGACACGGGCTTAGTCACGTCCGAGCCGGGAGCCTGCCTGCAGCGGGGCGGAGGCCTAGGGGAGGCGGGAAGAGCAACAGGGTTGGTGCGCAGGGCGAGCGGAGGAGCCCCCCCTTCCACCGGAGTCTCGGTCGGAGCCAAGTTTCCAACAAAGTTTCCCCGGCCCTCGGCATCATCTCCTTGGGGATGGCGCAGCCTTCCCGATCCCGGGCTCCCGGGAACAAAGGGGACCCCGGCCCGCCCCCTCGGGGATCCCCGAGCTCCTACCGACTCGGCGTGGGCGGCGCGGGCGCCCGCGAGGAGCAGCAGCAGCGCGAGCAGGCGGGCGGGGGCCATGGCGTCGCGGGCGGAGAGGCGCGCGGGCGAGTGGCCGCGGTGCGCAGCCCGCCCTCCTTATAGGCGGCGGCCGGCCCCGCCCCGCCCCGCCCCCGCCCCGCCCCGCCCCGCCCCCAGGAATTCCCCGGGAAAGCTGGGCCTCCGGGGCGCCGCGCTCCGCGGACATGGAAACCCCAAGGGACCCACCCTGTGCGCGTCAGCCGGGTCCCCACCGACCCGAGCCACGGCCCTCCGGGAGCCCCAGCCCCGTGGATTGCCTCGATCCCCTGCCAGACAGGCCCCCGAAGGTCATTGCGTCTGACCCTCTCATTTTACAGGGGGGACACGGAGGCCCGCGGACAGGCAGGACTTGCCTAGGGGCGTCCGTTTGGACCGGCGCTCTTCAAACCGGGAACGCTCAGAAGACATCCCAAACCATCGCAAACGGGGCGCGAACACCGGCAGTGAAAGGGTCGGGAAACTTCAGGGGAGAGCTAAGTATTTCAGTCTTTGCCCGCCACAGGGCCTCTTGTCACCATCAGTTAAACTCCGGAGTTGTAGCTCAAAGAGCCAATAAATACCGCAAAGAATGAGTGTGGCCGTGTCCTACTGAAACAGTAGTTATGGACACTGAAATTAGAATTTTATAAAGCTTTTACCTGCCGATAAATAGCATTCTTCTTTTGATTCTGCCCCCAACACTCCTCTCCCCCCCCCCTCCACACCAATCATTTAAAAATGTAAAAACCATTCTTAGCAGTGAGCTGAACAAAAATAAGTCACGCTATGGGCAGACTTCTTGGTCTTAGGGTAGCTGAGCTCTCTTTTAAGGGATTTGTTTTTCCCAGATTTGGAACTTCCTAAGAACTTGGATCTCTCCGAGAACTGGTCTGCAAGTTTATCTCCATTCTCAGATATAGTCAAAGTACCAACGGTGCCTAGACTCCTTAGCTCTTCTGTATTTTATATAGTATACAGATATAGCCGGGACCAGTTTGGCTCAATGGATAGAGCGTCGGCATATATACAAATATATATATAATATGTCTTTAAGAAAACATGTGTATCTTTCTAAGGCTGAAGCCTGGATATTTTGGCCTCTGTTGGCATACTATGAATTCACACACTTTGTGAAGAGTTGGGAGTGACTTCCCTTCTTCCGTCCCATCCCTTAATGATCAAAGGATTGGAATCTTTTGAGGCAGACAGCCTTGACAATAAGGCAAGCTTCAAATGCTGCTCAGGTGTTTTCCCCACGGATTTAAAGGTAAGCAATTTTTTTCAACTTGGGTTTGGAAATAAACTGAGAAAATGAATGAATTTCCGGTAAGAATAAGAAATCCTTTTGCAAGTCAGATGGGTTTTGCAATCTTTGCTGCCCACAGAATTGAAGGTGGTTTTAATCTAGTTGTCAGTAGATATATCATTAAAAATAATTTTTGATGATGGATCACTATGCAATTTCCGTTATCTATCATCACATTGCTATAACAAAACCCCTTTCGTTCCCAACAGCTTCTATAAGTAAAAAGGGTTTCTCAGTACTTACAGCCAGGGGTGCACTGGTAAATATTTAACAAACAGTGGGGTATGGGAGAGACAAAGGGGAGAGTCAGGAAGTGCTAACTTGTACCACTTGCCAATTTCTGGGTGTAAATACTCCCACCATGGCTGATTTCAAGTTTCCAACGTGATGTCACTGAATTTGGAGTTGGTTTAAGGATGAGCAGTATTTCTACCCCACAAATACAATAGGTGCAAATAATATCAAGAGCATAAATAACAATAAAATGTAGACAAATAATTAGGCAGTGATAAGTTTTGAGTACTTGTTTTCTTTATTTCTTTTTTAGTTTGTTTAATTGTAACTTTATATAATTTAAATTTTAGTAATGATTATGGTTAACTACCATCCAAAAAAAATTCCCAAAACTTGAACCAGTACAAACTGGTTTCAGCATACCACTGCTCAACAGCTGTAAAAATTAGGAATGAAAGTATTGCAAAAATGATCTCATTCTAGCACAAACAGTATTCACCCAGGGATATGTGAACTAACTGGGGAGGAAAAACACCCAATTTTACCTTTTCAGTTTAATAATTACTTAGCAAAGTTTGGGGACTGGTTTCATAAGCATATACATAAGTCAAATTGTACACTTTAAATATGTGTAATTTATTTTATGTCAGTTGTATCTCAACAAAGGTGTTAAAAGTTTTGGTGGGGCATTAAAAAATTGTAATGTATTTACATTATTTTGATCAATTGCATTCTTATCCTAATATATAAAAACCCAGGTCCTTAACGACCAAAGGCTGGACTGAGCGGAAGTCAGTGCTGCAGTCAGTGTTGGTTTGCCGCTGTGGGTGCAGTGACCCATCACTGACTGCCAAGGGGGCTGCAGATCAGGCCCTGAGAGAGGCCTGGACAGAGAAACAGCCTTCATGGCAGCTACTGATCAGCCCTTGCCTCTCTCTTTCTCTTTGGGCCTGGCCAGCAGCCCCTCTCTTTCTCTCCGGGCCTCTGTGGAGGCTGCTGATCAGCACCACCTCTCTGATCAGACATGGAGAGAGGCCCAGAGACTGTCTAGCATAGAAACTGACTAATCAGAACCTAATCTGGGTGAACTGTGAAGGCAGAACCTAAGGTAGGGGCTGAGGAGAGGTTTTAAGGGCAACAGCTATTTGGTGTAAGGCGTAAGAAAGAAGTTCAATTTTTTAATGACTGGTTTGGCAGTATAGTGAGTGCATATGGCTGGCTATCAGTCCAGATATAGGGATTATGTATTTTTGTCTGCCAAGAGCTTCTCCTCCTACTAAAAAAGGCTTTTCCCCCCATTTAAGAAGTCCTATCCTATATAATCTATCTATACTAATAAAAGGGTAATATGCTAATTAAACCAGGTCAACCAGCCATCTTTTGGACATCCAACTTCCCTCTGGACAAAGCCATGGTGGTGGGGGCTGTGGCAGAGAGGGCAGTTGGGGGTGAAATCAGGTTAGCAGGGGAGGGCCATTGGGGGCAAGATCAGGCTGGCAGGGGAGAGCAGTTGGGGACAAGATCACGCTGGCAGGGGAGGGCATTTAGGGGCGATCAGGCAGGCAGGCAGGTGAGTGGTTAGGAGCCAGCGGTCCCGGATTGTGAGAGGGATGTTTGACTGCTGGTTTAGGTTTGATCACACAAGTATTGGGCCTAAACTGACAGTCAGACATCCCCCAAGGGGTCCCTGATTGGAGAGAGTGCAGGCTGAGCTGAAGGAAACAGCCCCTCCCACACCTGTGCATGAATTTTGTGCACCGGGCCACTAGTGATAATTATAATGATAGAAAAATTTAATATCTAGTCTTATGATCATAGGAAGTAAAATAATGATCTAATATTAACATATATTTTTAGACAGAGGAATATGACAGAATTATCAATAAGCTATCCAAGCATAAAAATACATATGGTAAAATTTTGTGATGGAACATGGAGTGGACATTGGAGTTCGAGTAGAAAAGGGAATGATGTAGTGAAAAGCCAGTTTATGTACTTTTTTTAAAAAAAAAAAAAAAAGCTTTTAATACAGTGGGAAGTAAAATGCTGTACACTGTAAGAGATCCAGAAAACTAGAGCTTCACGTCTTTTTTTTTTTTTTTTAAAAAGTCATTAAGCTTCACTGAACCACAAAGTCTAGAGTACAAAACTACACTGAGGGCAAAGGTCAGGCCTTGGCATCCACCTCCCAAGCCTTCACGCAGAGCAGCAGCCTACTCAGCAGATACCACTCTGACCTGCTGAGTGGACACAAGCAGTGTGTCCATCCTAGAGGGGGGCTGGTGGGCTACATCTGGGTATTCTCCAACTGGAACAGGACACATCAGACCAAGAACTGGGAAACAAACAAACCATACAAAATCAAAAAAGATCAAGAATCCACTGGCAAGAAGGATTAAGTTGGAACGTTCCCCGCCCCCACTCGATGTAGCCACAGCCTTCAACTTCTGGGTTTGGTTCTTCGTGGGAGCTGTGCTGGGTTCTTGTAAGTTTACTGTTCAACACTGTCCCCGGTAGGGCCTTGCAGCGTGGTCCAATGGCGATGACTTCTGTAGGCCTCTGGTGTCCTGCGGTCTCTTATTTCGCTGTGTGCTGCAGATGAGCCATTTAGCTGACCTTCTCGTACCATCCCTGTTGACTTACCTACCCCTCCTGGGCGTCTCACAGGCCAGCTGCTTGAAATATCCTGGAAAACCAGTATGTTCATCTCTATAAGGGACGCGTAAATCCCTGTTTCCCATGCCTTCTTAAAGCTTCTTGAACTTCTCTATCTCCTATCCAAACCAGTATGAAATGTATTACATCAGATTTATGCTTGACAGCCTGCAGGGAAAAGGGCTTGGAAAGTGGTGTCATCCACAATCTGGCCACACCCTGGGGAAGACGTGACTTGTTTTCATCGAGTTTCTGAATCTCTCTCATAACTTCAGCGTTCCTGAGCACATGCTGAGAGCCAGCTGGATGAAAGACAGTGCTGCCAGGGTGGGTGTAGGCCCCAAGGACGTGTAACACGGCTCAGCTCCAGCTTCTCTTGGGCCCATTCTAGCACCTTCTGTTCATCAGTGAGGTCAAGGGGTTCACGTTGTTTTCCCTGATCTGCTGCGTACAGTCCCAGGAGATGGTTGAAATGTGTGGTCAGTACCAGGGCTCCACTTTTCATTGGGTGAAGCTGCTGTTTTCGAGTCTCCCATCTTTGAGTCCATGTCATTGAATACTGCATGTAAACAGTCCTTGAAACGTGTGGGTCAGTCATTACTAGCCCGAGGAGAGAGTTCCTGAATAAGCTCACAGGCAACATGAGTAAGAGCCTTATCCTCGTGGAGACATTTCTGAAATTTTTGCTCTCCTCATCGTCTACAAGGTCAAAATCAGTGACAGCATCCAGTAAGGCCTGAATTAACTCCTTCCAGGATTTCAGGGCTGGAACCTAAGGTGCAGCCACAGCACTCATGCCTGTTCCAATCACCAGCACAAGTTCCCAAGGCTTCTGACGTTTTAAACTTGGAGACAGTGTCCTGGGATTTTTTTATTTTTTTTTTTTTTTAGGAGTGAGGGGAGTGGGATAGGGGAGAGCATCACTGAAGATTCCCAAATGTTATCAGAGGCTTGGCTCCCTGTAAATGTCATGAAGTTTTGTATCTGCTCCAAAAGCTGCCACCGCTCTAACTCTGTTCATGTATTTTTTAAGTGGATGGTTGTAAGTATCAAATTGCTAGGATATTAATTAACTAGATAGATCTTAAAGAGTTATATAACCATTTATTTTTAAATGTATGACTTCACAGTGTGTCAGGAATTACAACCTTTGTAACTATGTCAACTTTTTTACTTTTATTTTTATTTTTATTGATTTTAGAGAGGAAGGAAGAGGGAGAGAGAGAGAGAAACATCCATGATGAGAGATCGGCTGTCTCCTGCAAGTCCCCCACTGGGGATGGAGCCCACAACCTGGGCATATACCCTTGACCTGAATCGAACCTGGGACCCTTCAGTTCGCAGGCCAATGCTCTATCTGCTGAGCCAAGCCAGCTAGGGCCTATTGTCAACTTTTGATGACAAAGGTTAGCTGTCAACTAAAAAGTGTGCCAGGAAGTACATCCGTTTTCAATAATCATTTAGAGAGCACACTAACAAAAAAGATCAAAGACTCCTAGTTGAGATAGTTACTGGAAGCTCTTCTATAAACTTTGCCAACCCCCTGAAATTAAAAGAATTAGCTTCCCCTTCTCCAAGTTCTGAGGATCCCTTTGAAGGAGTGCAGTATGTTTGAGTACAGCTAGTTGCAGCCTTGTGGGGTTTTAACCTGTGCTCCTTGGGTTTGGGGCAAAGGAAACATGGGTGGTCACTTCTTTTGGAGGGTATGCCTCTATGTAAATTTTTTTTAGGGCAAGAATCTTCAAATCCACAACAAGATTATGACCTCCAAAGAGTTAAAAACAATTTGACAAGACCCTGAGGCCCTTTACAAAGTCCTAATGAGTTCTTTTTTGTCTGCCAGAAAACAAAATGCAGTAGTCAACGTTTTGTAAAACTGAATTGAGGTCCCCAAGTCTCTGTCTGAGACTGAAGTAACAAACAAACAAAAAACACCAGAAAAACAAAAAGCCTTCCAACAAAACAAACACCCACCCAGGGTTTAGGGTAAGAAGTTCTTGATTAAAATCCTGGTTCCATCACCTACTTAAAGAAGAAAACAGAGACAAAGAAGGGAAAGAAAAGGAGGAGAAGGAAGAGGAGGAGGAGGAGGAGGAGAAATAAATAAATTATAAGTAATAAGTGACGTTTAGAGGGAAGTTTGAGAGTAACTTTTCTCCTCAGTAAAATGGGGTTAAAAAGCCTAGTTCTTGGGGGTAATTAGGAGGATGGAATAAAGTGATGGCCAGGTCCATAGTACGTGCCCCCATGTTGGTTCCCCACCCCTTTCTTATTTTCTACCCCTGAGATGGAGTGAGTCTGGGGGATGTTCTTCCCCCAGCTTCCTTTCAAGCAAAGAAGTAATTTAAGGAGTCAACAAGCACCCACCTCACACAGCTCAAAAAAGGAGATGAAGCCGAAACCGGTTTGGCTCAGTGGTAGAGCGTCGGTCTGCGGACTGAAGGGTCCCAGGTTCGATTCCGGCCAAGGGCATGTACAATACATTGGTTGCAGGCACATCCCGGTAGGGGGTGTGCAAGAGGCAGCTGGTTGATGTTTCTCTCTCTTCGACGTTTTAAGCTCTCTATCTCTCTCCCTTCTTCTCTGTAAAAAAATCAATAAAATGTATTAAAAAAAAAAAAAAAAAAAGGAGATGAAATCCAGCCATCAAGGATGAAGCTGCCCCTTTCCCAGGCCCCTCAGGCAGAGCTAACTGAAGCTGGGTGTATAAGGAGCATCCAGAGACACCAAAGCCAAGTGGCTACAGCTCAAATGCCTCCTCCTCTTGGAAGCCTTCTTAAATCCCTCTGTCGAGCTCTCATTTCTCTTTCCTCCTGAGACCTCTGGTGCTCCATCTGTCCCTGTCCTTGAGCAGACATTCCTTTCTCTCCAAGTCACAAAAGTTAAGGGTGTAGGCTTCAGGGTCAGAGAGAGCTGGGCTGAATCCTGGCTGCATAACCTGGGGCAGGACACCTGACCTCTCTGTGCCTCGGTTTCCTTATTTGTAACTTGGGAGTCAGTGTAGTTGTTCTGTCGTGATTATGGAGAGTATGGTGTTTAGCACGTAAATGTTATCCATTTTTATGATCACAGAGGTTTCCTCTGGGTCTGGAGTTATCTCCCCCCCCCCCCCCAACAACTCCCCACACAATGCAAATAACAGTGATCATGTCACTATTTTCAGAACAGCTGAGAGAGTGGGTGTGGGGCTCTCTCCCAGAAGGCACCAAACCTCCACAGCCTTCCTCGACATGCAAATTCTGCTCCAGCTCGGGACAATGAGCTTCCAGAGGCCATGGAATGTCCAGCCACTGCCTTGCATAACTACAGAAACTGGGAAGGACCCTCCCGACCTTTCAACCTAGGAGATAGGCAAGCCGATTGTAAGATAGGCAAACCAAGGCCCACACCATGAGTCAGCATCCCTCTAAGGCATTTTAAAGAATTCTAAAAATAACCCTCACCCCCTCCAGTCACTTTATCCTTGCTTTTTCTTTTCTTTTCTTTATTTTTTGTTATAACACTTTCCTTACTTGACAGCACGTATTTATTCTTTTACTTATGTATCATCTGTTTCCCCACCAGATGTAACTCCATGAAAGCAGGGACACCGTCTTGTTTACAGATGTATCCCTGGTACTTTGCTCAAGCACGTGTTGGCTCTATAGGTAACTAGATGAATGCCATTTGGATGTTTGTCCTTAGAGGCAAGCATAGAAATGCATTCCTTTGCTCATTTATCCAATAAACTTTGGAAGAGACCTTTTGAAAAATGTTGATGAGTGAGACATCATCCTTGCTCTTAAGCAGTTTCCTCATTAGTGAACAGTAGGCCCCCGTGGGCTGGCAACTTTATGCGTAACTTCTCTGTGTGAAAGCAGCTCTTGCAATTGTAAGGAGCCATGTCTCAGAACTCTTTAAGAAAAAAAAAGGGGGGATCAGAAGGATATAGGAGGGCTAAAGACTAAAACAGAAAAGACATTGAGAACTAAGATGATTCCAAGCCTGGCTGACTTCTCTCCATCTTTTGAAGCCTGTGTGGTCTTTATTGAAGAGTGTCTCTTTTTTCCTGGATGTGTGCCTCTGACTCTTTGGCTCTCTCTTCTCATCTGAATTTGGGGGACAGCCAGTCTGATTGTCCTTCATTGTCTCCTAGAGCGAGAGCTTTCAGGTCAGACCAGTTCTTGGATTACTAGTTGGCCCAAAGGGTGAACACCATCTAGCTTCTAACATACCCTGAGCAGAAGGTACGTTCAGGTAAGAGGGAGTGTTGAACATCATCTTTCCTCTGAGCCTGTGAAGTGGGTAGTGTTTCTCTTTTACAGACGAGAAAACAGGCTCAGAGAGGAGAAATGACAGCAAACCTTGTAACAGAGCTGACCTGCAAACCCATGATTGAGAAATACATGCTCTTGCTGTTTGCCACTGAGATTTGGGTGGGGAGTGGGGGGAGGGGGTTCTTTGTTATGCAGCAACAGCTGACTAATATAAGATTCAAATCCGGTTTCTTTCATTCTCCACACGTCCCACTGAGCTTAAGGGTCTGATTCCTGTTCTCCCCACAGAAACATTTTTGAAGTGTCCCATCCTCAAAGGAGAAGAGAGGAAGGTGCTGGAAAAGAGGTTGAAAGATTTGTCCCCGAGAACCACCCACATACTAAGCTCTTGCTTTCCCCGAATCCCGCTCTGACAGCTAGAGAAAGGCATAGATAATAACAATTCTAACCATTGACAGAGTTCTACAGAGTTCTTCAAAGAGGTTTCATCTAGGCTATTATTGCATTTGCACACCCAGATAATTCCAGAGGGTAGCCAGGGCTGGATTTTACAACCAGTGTGTAGGATAGTTGAGGAAACTAAACCTCAGAGGGGTGAAGTGAGTTGTCCGGGTTACAAATCTTCATCTAAACTCAGATCCCTTGGTTTCCAGCCCAGGGCGCTTTCCACAAACTCCCTATTGCCTCTGAGTCTGGATAGAGACTATCGTTCATTTGAGCACTTCTATGTGGTAGTATAGGGTCATGTGATTCAGTGCAAAGCAGGACACTTTGAACCTCAGCTCATCATTGCATTTTTTTTAAAAAAACAATGTATATTTTATTGATTTTTTCATAGAGAGGAAGGGAGAAGGATAGAGAGTTAAAACATCGATGAGAGAGAAACATTGATCAGCTGTCTCCCACACACATCCCCACCAAGGATGTGCCCGCAACCAAGGTACATGCCCTTGACCGGAATCGAACCTGAGACCCTTCAGTCTATAGGCGGATGCTCTATCCACTGAACAAAACCATCTAGGGCTCATCATCACACTTTAATAATCACTCATTGAGCCTTCCCTTTCCTCCCAACTTTCTTTGCTCAAAAAAAAAAAAATAATAATAATAATAAAAAAAAATATATATATATACATACATATATATATATATCTTGATATATATATATATATATATATATATATATATATATATATATATATATATATATTATTTCAGAGAGGAAGAGATATAGAAACATCGGTGATGAGAGATAATTGTTGATCCGCTGCCTCCTGCATGCCCCACACTAGGGGATGAGCCAGAAACTTGGGAATGTACCCTGACTGGGAATTGAACCATGACCTCCTAGTTCATGGATCGATGCTAAACCACTGAGCCACACCAGCCCGGGCATTTCTTTGTTCTTTTGAGGTCCTTTTCCCCAGCCTCCATCCCACGACTGGTTAAGGTGGAGAGAGTGTATTTTCCAGATGCCACAAAACTCAGAATGTGCTCTTTGAAGACAGCAAGTGTTGTTGGTACAACAGAAAGGTAACAGGGTAGGGAAGTAAAGAACCTCAGTTGAAGCCTGGCTAGCCACTTGATTTATGACACATCTTGGCTTTATATTTTCTCCTCCTAAAAATGAGGATTATCATGTGATGACAAACTCTCTACTTTAGTTTCCTCAACTATCCAATACAAAGCTGTACTTCCTTTGCCTGCCACATCCTTTCCCTGGCTAACTTCACTTATCTTTCAGGTTTACCTCCTCACAGAGACCTTTCCCTGAGGTCCTGCTAAAATTCTTTTTTCTTTTTTTAAAAAATCCTTACTTGGGGATACTTTTTTCCATTAATTTTTAGGGAGAGGAGAAGGGAGGGGGAGAGAGAGAGAAACATCAATGTGAGAGAGATACATTGATTGGTTGCCTCCACCAGAGCTAGGGATCAAGCCTGCAACCAAGGTACATGGCCTTGATTGGAATCAAACCCAGGACCCTTCAGTCCGCAGGCTAATGTTCTATCCACTGAGCCTGACCATCTAGGGCCCACATTCTTTTATGTTGCTTCCTGCATAACACTCACTGCCATTTATATTTATACAGTTATTTGTTTTGTTGCTTTACTGTGTGTCTCCTCTGCTAGATCAGAAGCTGCTTGCGGGGAGGGGCCGTGTCTGTTTCTATGATGAGACTAGCCTAGTGATGGCTACCTAGTGAGCACTCAAAACATATTTGTTGGGCCCTGGCTGGTGTGGTTCAGTTGGCTGAGCATCCTCCTGTGCACTGAGAGGTCACCGGTTCCATTACAGGTTAGACATGCCCAGGTTTCAGGCCCAATTCCTACTCCCCTTTCTTACCTCCCAGGGGGTGTGGTAAGATGGTAATGAACTGTAAGCTAGAAATTCTTGGGGCCAGAACTTCCATTCCTTCCTTTGTTCCTGTGACACGGGCCTCCTCGCTCTCTCTCCAATATGCCAATCTCACTCCTGCCTCAGAGGAACTGCATTCCCTCTATCTGGAATGCTCTTCCCAGATAATCAGTTGGCTCCATTTTTCATTTCAATCAGATCTCTACTTAAAATGGGAAGTCTTTCCGGACTGCCATTTCTGAACTAATTCCTTATCATTTTTGTTCTCTATTCCTTCCTCCCCCATTTTCCGTCATAGCACTTTTCACTACTTGTTGTTGAATTTTATCATTTGGTTGACTTATTTATTGTCTTCTCCCTGATAACATGAACTCTATGAAGTCAGAGTTTTTATCTTTCTTCACTTTATTTGTGTATATCTGTATCACCCAGACCAGTTCTGGTAAATGCCAGCGGATATAAAATGAATGATTGAATGAACGAATGATAGTGAAAACAAGGTAAAGAACACATCAGAAAAAGGAATAATTTCTAGTTAGGGTCAAGACCAATTACACCCCGCTGTGAACTAAGGGAGCCTCAATTTTCCTCATCTATTAAGTGGAAATATTTTATCCACAATTCACAGGCTTGTTTTTGAAATTATATAAAGATTAAATGAGCAAATATAGATGTCTAGCACACAGTAGGTGCTCAGCAAATTCTCCTCCTCAAACATGGAGCCGCCTACAGCCCTTAAAAAAAGTCTAGGTAACAAAGGCTTCTCAGTCTGGGGAGAAAACAGGCAGCCGATGAAGTCCCTCTCTCCAATTTCACTTCTAAGAGAGGAACTTGCTGGCCAGAGCCCAGGACGGTCACTGATGCAGAGGACAAGGAGCCAAACGCTGGCCTCCCACATAGTTTCCAAAAAGCGTGCGCGTGGGGTTGTATAACCTGTCCCTGCGGCACTCGGCACTCGTCTCCCCTGACGTGCTTTCACCAAACATTCTTTGAAAGGGATCATGTGAGCTGGGCTGTAAGGTAGCCTAGGGGAGGGAAAAGGAAGAAAGGTAGGGAGCTGGAGAGCCTTGGGGGGGGGGGGGGGTTAACGAGAGGGTGCCACATTTACTGTGCTCCTACTGTGTGCCAGGCACTGGGCTTATTCTGATAGCTACCTAGATTTTTGCCATAAATCTGAGAGATCAGGTATTGCCACTCCCACATTCCAACAGAAGAAAAAGAATAATAATTCATATCGCTAATATTTACATAATGCTGTTTATCAGGCAGTGAGATAAGCTCAGATTTGGCCCTCAGGGCAGCCCATGACTTGGGTACTATTCTGATCCTCATATTATTTATTTATTTTTATTTAAAAATATATATTTTATTGATTTTTTTACAGAGAGGAAGAGAGGGACAGAGAGTTAGAAACCGATGAGAGAGAAACATCGATCAGCTGCCTCCTGCACAACCCCCACTCGAGATGTGCCCGCAACCAAGGTACATGCCCTTGACAGAAATGGAACCTGGGACCTCTCAGTCCGCAGACTGACGCTCTATCCACTGAGCCAAACCGGTTTCGGCCTGATCCTCATTTTATAGAGAAGGAAACTGAAACTCCGAGCGGTGAAGTAACTCCCTCAAGGTCACCCAGCAAGACAGAAGTAGAACCAGGATTCAAATACAAGCAGGGTTCCAAAGCCCTTAGACTTGTATGAGGACACTTCCCAGGGGGTTTGTGGGGTGGATCTGGAATGTGACCCCAGCAGCAGTTGTCCTCACTTGCCCACAGGGGGGCCCAGTGTGAGAGTGACATACGTGACGTCACCAAGTGATCAGAGCCTCTCCCCGGGGACAGTTTGTCCCAGCTTGTGGCTGTTTGTCATTCTGCCTCCGACCTCAAGTTTAAAATTTCATTCATAAGTTTGGAATCACGAACTTGGCTGCTAGAGAAGGGCCCTTGGAGATCAGCTATTCTAGTCCAACCCCCTCATATTACAGATGGAAAAAAAAAAAACAACCCTGAGGTCCAAAGAGAGGCACACACATAGCAAGGTCATGGGGCAATTTTCTGTTAGAAGGAGGAGTTGGTTTGAAGTCAATTACAGATAATCTTGTTCTGTAATTAGCAAATATAGCTGAGCCTCTGAATCACTTGAGGAGCTCTTTATTTTTTTATTTTTAAAAATATATTTTATTGATTTTTTTACAGAGAGGGAGAGAGATAAAGAGTTAGAAACATCGACGAGAGAGAAACATCGATTAGCTGCCTCCTGCACAACCCCTACTGGGGATGTGCCTGCAACCAAGGTACATGCCCCCCACCCCCACCCCGACCCGGAATCGAAACTGGGACCTTTCAGTCCACAGGCTGTCGCTCCATCCACTGAGCCAAACCAGGTTCAGCTTGGGGAGCTCTTTAGATTTACAGATCTCTGCACTCTGCTTCTGAAGATTCAGACTTAGCTGGAATCTGCTATATGATCTGTTCCTTAGGTGATTCAGATGGAACAGGGCCATGGGCTGCCTTTGCAAGTTGAGTCCAATGCCCCTCTTTTGTTGTGTAGTTTGGTATTCTAAGAACCAGCACAGGACTTGCCTACGGTCACATGGCAAGTCAGTGTAGTCCTAGCTCAGGCTTTGTGGTCTGAACCCAAAGCTCGTTCTTCTTCTCCAGCTGCCTGGAGTCAAATTCTTAAAATGGACCACAGAGGCTGGCCAAGGGAGTTGCTGCGGTTTTCCCCAGCGTTTGTTTTCCGTGTTGCACCTTAATGAAAACACAGGACGATGCCCATTGCGAGGGCTAGGAATGGTGAGCATTTCAGAGCTGGCATCCTTCACGGAAAAGGAAACTGCAGTGGGCTGTCCTGCTGGCCCTTGGGGGTTTCCCAAAAACAAAATTCCAGGCTCTGAGGAGACCAGCACCAGCTCTCCAGCCTGCCTCAACTCTGGGCATTTTCCATTTCAGAAGAGTGGGCGGGGAGAGCCTTCCCTCTGTGGGAGGAGAGGGGGTGGACAGGGTCCAGCTGTGACGTCAGGCGACACACCTCAGGAAGAGCCGCATGTCCCAGCACCTGGCAGGAAGATGGAGCTGCTTTCAGGAACTAAGCTAAACCTCAAGCACTTTTCCTGAGCCTCTCCTCCCAATCACAAGCCTTACAAAGAGTAAACTGGGTCCTTCCACGAACGAACAAATAAGTGAGATGAGGACAGAGAGAGTAGGAGGAGAGAGAGAGCGAAGAGCGAGAGAGCGAGAGAGGCGATGACTAGAACGAAATGAAAGAAAACTTGACTGGATTATAGGAGAGAGACGGTCAGAGAGAAGCAAAGAGAAGAGGGGAGAGAAACGAGATAGCAAGAGAGAGCTGAGAGGAGAATGAGAAAGGCGCGAGAGCGGTAAGAGGGAGGAGCAGGGAGAAGAGCAAGAAAGAGAAGAGAGAGAGAGAGAGAGAGAGAGAGTGGAAGAGAGAGAGAAACGAGAGACGAGAAAGCGAGAGGGAGAGAGCAAGAACGAGAGAGAGATGAGAGCAAGAGTGAGGCGAAGACGAGCGAGAGAGGCAGAGGAGAGAGCTAGCCTAGATATGGATCGCTCGATAGCGCTCGAGTCCGAATAATTACTCCAGCACGGCCTTATCTCTCTCTCTTCTATCTCTCTCTCTCTATATCTCTTCGTCTTCCTCTCTCTCTCTCTCTCCTCTCTCTCTCTCTCTCTCTCTCTCTCTCTCTCTTTTCCCCTTTCTTCCTTTCTCTCTCCCTTCCTTTCTCCCTCCCTCCCTCCTTCTTTCTTTCCCTTTCTTTCTTTCTTTCTTTCTTTCTTTCTTTCTTTTTTCCCTTTTCTTCTGGAAACATATCTTGGTGTTTGGAGTCAGATGTCATGGGTTTGAACCCTAGCTCAGCTTCCTAAGAGCTTCTAATCTAGGTAGAGTCACCCCCTTTCTGAGCCTCAGTTTTTACTTTTCTAAAGTAAGATAATATCTATCTTCTTGGATTGTGAGGATGAAACAAGATCATGTAGGTGCTTAAAAAGATGTTTTCTCAGAAACACTAGGTCCTGTAATTAGGGGCCAGAAGGATTTGACTATATGCAGGGTGTGCAAAAGTGGGTTTACAGTTGTGAGTACACTAAACACTGTTTATTCTTTGTGGTTTTATTACTCTTATTAACCTAGTTTTGCCCCACCCCTTAATTTCCAGTGAAACAATTTTACTTGACACATAAAAGCACACATGTTTCTGTCACATAGGAGGGGGCGGCATTAGGATCCTGGTTTCTACGATAAGATTCTTGGGAAATGAATTAGAAAGAGAGCAAGATATAGCCTGGAAAGCAGACCATTACGGTTGCTGGGAAGCTATAAAGGATGGGAGGATCTTATTCAAATGAGTGTACATTTAACAGAGGTCAAGGATGAAGAGCATGATGTAAGCAGTGACGCTGGCATCTCTTTCCACAGCAAAGACTCACTCCCCAGATGGAGGCAGCCGGATGAATTTGGCAATTCTGACTGTAGCAACATACTGTGACTCCTCTGTTCTCTCTCTCTCTGGATTTCCAGTTCAGTCACCCTTTTCCCTGAAGAGGAAAAGCAGGGTCTAGGTCATGGGCACTGCTCCATGTTCCATGAAGCTGGCCAGGTTTATGTCCCGTTCTGACAAGCCTGCACACTCACGGGTGTTCAGGGTGATGTGGACCTAGTTGTACACATTAAACCATTCCGGATGGTGGTCCAGTGTCTCGGCCTGCAGGGCCACTCCTGTTATGAAGCCAAAAGCCCTTCTGAAGGTTTTGAAATGGAACCGCTTGAAGATGACACTCGGCTTTCTGCCCTCAGGAGAGGGCAGCTAGCCCCTCTCCTCAGCACTAAGCCCCTGTGCTTTGCAAGCCAACAAGGTGAGCAGCAGGTGGCGATAGAGAGGGTGAGCGCAGCAACAGGTACGCCCACCGCTGTATTTTTATTGAACTGAACTGAGGCACTTAAGAGGTTGATTGAGCTGGAAAGTCCCTCAGAAATCTCCGGGCCTTCATAACTTCCAAACTGGAGTCTAAGTGAACTGTTTACAGTAGTTCCAAACGATAAGGGAAATCACATACTTTCTCATGATAAAGTCTCAGGTTTCTTTACTTTTGTCTGGACTTGTATAACCCAAGGTGATAATATGGTTATCACATGCTGTTCAGAAGTTCTGATTGGTAGTTACATGAGTCTTTGGTACTTTTTTCTAAATGGGAAAATAATTAGCAGAGGGTAGATGAAGTGTTGGAAAACATTACTGTCTAACTCCCCATTCCATAAGCAGGGAAGCTAAGGTTAAAGAGGGAAGTGGCTTGCTAGTCCTGAAGCTCGCACCGCTGGTTGGAAAACCCAGGGTGCCTTCCTGGAACCAGTTACTGCCCTTCTTTTCACGGGGGAGGGGCTATTATCCATGAAGTTAAGGGGTTTTGTTCTGCTGGTGCAGGAATAAAGTGACTCATCAGCTTGCTGTTGCCCTTTCTCTGTTCTTGACTCATTCAGCAAATATTTACAGACTGTCCGTAACAGTATTTGGGCTCAGAAGAGAAGCCTGAGAGAAAACAGGCGGCAAGCAGTCAGGATCTGCTCCCAGGACCTTCAGGACTTCTGAACCTCTTGTGTGTGTTTTGTGTGTGTGTGTGTGTGTGTGTGTGTGTTTTCTCATTATAAATACGAATACGGATACAAGATAAAACTCCCACTACTCTGCCTTCTAATGAAGCTTTGTCTGAGGGCAGGGGCTCTCTTGCAGTATGAATCCAAACCTCACTGGAACTAAGTAGGTATCAAATCAACGCTGTGGTGCTGGCAACTTCTGAATTCGAATCCCCAGGGCCACTCGCTCACGTCCCTGACACAGACAGCAGTATGTTGCTCTCCTCACTGACCCTCAGGTCACTCATCTGTGGGACGCGAACCATGGCAAAATCGTCGGCGGGAGAGCTCGCAGATTCATTACAAATATCCCAGACTTTAAGGGGAAGAAAATGCTGGAAATCGTTGCTAAAGAGAGTCAACATTTCCTTGCCCTTGACTACCCCTCTTTCTTCTCCTGCCTGGTTGCTCTCTTTTTCTTCAAAATCCCCCTCTAGAGGGCACGCAAGCTCTACGATTCTCTGGCCTCACTTCCGACCGCCGGCACGCTTCACTGCTTCGCTTTACGCATGCGCACGCCCTCGCTGCCCGGCTCCGCCGGGGCCCGCACCCACCGCGCCTGCGCAGCCGAAGCCCCGCCCCTCCGCCGCTGTCCCCGGAAACGCTTCCTTCCTACGCAGCCGCCGCCGCAGCCCGGGTCGCAGGAGTTTTGCCTCTCTAGGCTGGTGGGGCCTCTCCTCCATGGTCCTGTCTGTCAGGAGTGTTTCGGGGGCCGGCCGGTGAGGCAGGCTGGGCCGCGCTCGGACCTTTGGATCCTCGAATCGGTCACCGGTGAGTGAACCCCGAGGGGGCTGGAATACGGGAGGGGCCCGGGCAGCCGGACGGGCACGGTCCCTCCTCACTCTGGGAATGGGTCTGTCCGCTCCCCCCCCCCCTCTCCCGGAATGGGCTCGCCTCCTCCGTCCCAGCCCCTCCTCCCGGGCTGGGTGGCGTTGCCATGGTAACGGCCGGCTGGCTGAGGCTCGGCGTGTGTCCCGGCAGGTGCCGGGGCGCCCTGGAGCCCATGGCGAGGCCGCTCTGACTCGGACCCCCGGCGGAGGCCGGCCCCCGCGGGCAGGCATGGCAGGCCAGTTCCGCAGCTACGTGTGGGACCCGGTGCTGATCCTGTCGCAGATCGTCCTCATGCAGAACATCTACTACGGCTCCCTGGGCCTGTGGCTGGCGCTGGTGGACTGGCTGTTGCGCGGCAGCCCCTCGCTGGACCAGATGTTCGACGCCGAGGTAGGGTCCGCAGACGAGCGCGGGTGGGTGCCTCGGCCTCCGGAGTGAGCTTTGTGGTCCGACACCACCGGGCTGGAGACCTGCCTGAGCTTGGAGGCCCCGGGCAGGGTCTCTCCTTACTGAGCCTTTGCTGCCCCATCTGTAAAATGGCATGGCGAGTGGCTGACAGCAGAGGCTGACTTAGTACAAAGGAAAGGGACTGGGTGTTATAACAAACAGGCCAGCGTCCTAGGCAACCTGATGCACCTCCTTTCCGACACTCTTGACTTCATTTCTCTGAGCCCCAAAATTCTCAGATGCCAAACTGGGGAGTGGGGACGGGTAGCAGTATTCAAGGAGATGTAATGGAAACTGCCTGGACATGGAAGTCAGGCCTCCGTTTAAGTTGTATTTACTAACTGTGTGACCTGGGGCAAGTATCATCGTATTTCTCAACCTCAGTTTTTCTGTTCGCAAAGTGATGAGACCAGTAGCAGAGAGGCCGTGAACTGCGGTACAAAGAGCCTGCATTTTTTATTCAAAAACTAGGTATCCAATCTCAGCCCAAACATACTAGCTCTGGGACTTTGGGGCAAGTTGTGTCACCTTTCTGAGCCTGTTTCCTTTCTGGAAACCGGACAGAATAATTCTCAGCAAAATATTATGAGGCCCAAAGGGGCCTAGGAACGTAGAAGAACTTTATGAAGTGCAATGGGGCCCTGGGAGATACTTGCATGGGAAAGGCAGCTGTGGTGTGTCGTAATGAGCCCTGTTCTCGGAGCCCTGAGATCTGGGACAGATTTCCTACTCCTGTTGCTTACTCTCTGTGTAGCCCTTGAGTAAGTTTTATTCAAAAAGAGGTAAGAATAACAACAACAAAAATAATGGCTTTGTGAGGTTGTTGTGTGGATAATATGAGATTATGGATTTCAAAGGCCTTTGTAGGCTGAAAGGGTTGTGCAGGTGTTTGGTCATCAGTAGTGTTTGACACTGTAGTGGAGGTTACACCTCTACAGGTGCCTAACTAGTCCCCTCTTAGGAGCCTCGGTCCTCCGGAGAAGGGCATGTGGGAATCGGAGGCTTTGTTGAAGACCATCTCATGCACACACAACCTGAGTTCTAGACCAGGGGTGGGCAAACCTTTTTTTAAAGGATGAACTAGTAAAGGTTTTAAGTCACAACTACCCAACTCTGCCATTGTCACTCAAAAGCTGCCTTAGACAATACTAAGTGAATAAGTGTGGCTGTGTTACAATAAAACTATTTACCAAAAGACGTGCCTGGCCCTGGGGCCGTAGTTCGCTGAACCCTGTTCTAGACCTTGCTCTTGCTGTTTACTTACTATATCACTTTAGGCAAGTTACTTAACTTCTCTGAGCTTTTATTTCTCCTTTGTAAGATGAGTTAATGACACCTTCCTGGATGCTGTGAGGGTTCAAATGAGATGCCATGATGGATGCTTGTGAGAGCACCTTGTGGGAAGGCTGCCATACAGATTAAGGTGCATATTGCCTTCTGTGCTCTGGGAAGAGTTCCTTAGGATGAGGTACTGGAGCCCTGGGGCTCTACCAAGTCACTTGCTTAGCCTGTTTCCATTTGTGATTCCCCCTCAGATCCTGGGCTTTTCCACCCCTTCAGGCCGGCTCTCCATGATGTCCTTCATCCTCAACGCCCTCACCTGGTGAGTATCACCAGTTTTGCTGTCCAGCTTTTGGGGTCTTAGCACTGGAACTAACTTCCTACATGTGGACATGAGACACGTTGGCATTTGTTCCTGGGGAGTGGGCTAGAGTGGGTGGCAGGGGCCAATTCTGGGACTGGCTCCATCACAGGGCTCCTTTCATCGCTGTTTGGACTTAGCTGGAAAGTTCTATGTCACTCTGTGCATGCTGCCTGTGGGACACCTTCTGTCTCAGTTCACTTCCTTGATGTGGAATGAGGTGAGGAAAGGAGCAGATTGGGAGTCAGGAGAACTGAGTTCTATTCTTGGTCCCTGTGACACTGACCATGTACTTCCCTCCTCTCTGGGCCTCGGGCTCCTCATCTGTACACTGAGGGGTTTCCCTGGTAAGGTCTAATGTCACCCCTGACCACTGCCATCCTCTTGAGAGGCAGGTTAACATAGTGATTAAGATCTCAGGCTCTGGAAGCAGACTCACCTGGCATTGAACCTCAGCTTTCCCACTAGTCTAGAGACTATAGATGTTAATCTGTCTAAGCCTCAGTTTTGTCTTTAGTAAAATTAGGCTAATAATATTACTCATTTCATAGTTATAAGGATTAAATGAGCTAATTCATGGAAGTACTTAGAACAGTACCTTGCATATTACTGCTCTTGATCTGGAGGTTGGAAACTGGTGGGTTGACTCCAGTTTGGCTTCCAGATAGGTTGTTTGGCTTACACAGTTGTCAGTACATGCATGGTGTTTAGAACATTTTCCCACTTAGTTAAACGGATATATTAAAAAATCCAGATTTCTGGCTTCTCTTGAAAAATGAGAGGATTGATTTTAAGCCATACTTCTAGCGTGCTGATGTACCCATGCTGTAAGTAGCACTTGTCCCCACTTTAGATGGAGTGTGTATGCTTCAGGGCATTACAGTGCTCACCAATTCCTGGGACTCCCCTGAGTGACAGTTGCCATTTGTCATCAACCTCGTCTTTTGCTGTTCTTCTACCCAGCCTGACTCACTCTCAGCATTACCTGCCAGGTTCCTCTAGCATTTAATAATGTAATCCTTGCTTCACACTTACCTCGCTTGCTTCTGATCTCTATGCTGTCATCCTAATTGTCCCCACTCCCCAAATAACCTAACGAAGGCCAGGACAACCCAGTGACAACTCACTGCTGTCCTCTCCCCACAGTGCCCTGGGCTTGCTGTACTTCATCCGGCGAGGGAAGCAGTGTCTGGATTTCACTGTCACTGTCCATTTCTTTCACCTCCTGGGCTGCTGGTTCTACAGCTCCCGTTTCCCCTCGGCGCTGACCTGGTGGCTGGTCCAAGCCGTGTGCATTGCGCTCATGGCTGTCATCGGGGAGTACCTGTGCATGCGGACGGAGCTCAAGGAGATCCCCCTCAACTCAGCCCCTAAATCCAATGTCTAGAAATGGGTTCTTTGGACACCCCACTGGGCAGTTGGCCCCCCAACGCATTGGGCTGCTCAGACTCTCCAGATGAGGTCCAGCCCAGGTCTGAGAGGAACCCTGGAAATGTGAAGTCTGTTGGTGTGGGGAGATAGCGAGGCCCTGTCGAGAAGGCAGGTAGCAGCCAGGATCAGAGCTGCAAGATTGGCCTCCGTCTGCTGAAGCCTTGGGATCCAGGAGGTCAGCAAAGGGATCTGACCTTGGAATCCGGGAGGTCAGCGAGGGGACCTCTTTCAGGGTAATAACAGAATTGGAACCATGTCACTCTTGAGCCATCATACCTGTCACCAGCCTGTTATTTAAAAAAAAAAAAAAAAATCAAGGATATCTGATTGGAGCATACCACTCTTCTAGTCATCTCTCTTGTCTCCTTGGGACAGTGTTATCTTGGTCATGTTGTTGCAGCTTTTCTGTTTGGAGAAACGCTTGATGTCTGGATTCATAACCCCAGAAAAAGATGTAGGTTCAAAATATTAGGCTGCTATCAGGGAGAGGACAGCAGATGGAGGCAAACACAAGGAAAATGCACAACTTGTGTTCTGTTGTGCGCATCTGTGTGCACCCATGAACTTATGACTAACTTTCAATTTTCTCTACTGGGTACCCCCCTGCTGCCAGCTTCCAACATAGCAGGCTCTAGGACCCAGAGAAGAGTCCCGGCATCGCTCTCTAAACCTAACCCTAACTTATTTGGAATTCTCAGTGAGACGGGCATGATGGGTGCCCAGAGATGGGAGGCCCAACCTTCCAGCTTGACCTGTAATGACAGGGCTGAGGGAGATAGGAATTTGCTGTTAAGATTTTTCTTGGGAGTGGAGTATCCTCTGTGAGGGGCTGCAGCTGTCCTTCCTATGTACGTAATACCGTTTTTTCCCCACAGTTCTGCCTGTACTTGGTAATGCCATGGTTGGGACTGTGAGAGAGCAGCATAGCCAGGCAAGGGAGCTGTATGGAAAGAATTACTAGTTCACCTCCTGGACCCAGATTGTTCCTCTATTTGGTTAAAATACTAAGTGCAGGGAACTCCTATGTCCCGCCCCCTCCACCTCAGGCTCCTCTGCTACACCTTAGGTGAACTGCCATGACTCCCAGGACTCCTTTCTCATTTGCTGGCGATTTCTGAACATGTCCAGGAACACTGGTCTAGACCCACTTCTGCATTGAAACCATTGGTGTTCCTCTTTGGATCTCTCAAGTCTGCCCAAGAGAGCTGTCAGTTTTCAGATTCTGGTGTTAGGGTTACAAAGGTGAGTTTGCATCCCCCAGGAAGCCTTTCTAGCTTCCTGGCCCAGCCCTCTAGAGGAGGGCATTGAGGCAGACAAGATGAACGTTTTAAGAGAGAATGTGCCTGGGCAGAGGCTGGGAAAGTGCAAGAGTGAGCACCTCCCTAACTTAGCCAGGGTGCTCTGCCTAAGCTGGGAGGAAGCTACCTGGCAATAGTATTCTAATCCTGGCTACATGGTCCAGGAGGCAAGGCCCGCTGAGATGACTTCCCTAGTTGGTGGGTTTCCTTCCAGACACACAGACTCTAAAGGCAAGTGACTAACTTTCAGAAAGGCAGCACATTCATGTGGCTGGCTCCTTTGGTCAGCTGTGGTGGCCTCTCCCGCTGTGATGGCGCACTTCGGGGGGGTTTCCTTCGAGAGCTTGTGCCGTTCTGCATATTTCCTGTGACGGGAAATCTCTGCCCCTTGAGTGTTAATTTGATTTTTGGATAAGATATGTGACCTCAATGAGATTTATTTTTCCAGAGAGAATTGGGCAATGGCAGTGATGTCATTTTAGAAATAAAAAAG
Source organism: Pipistrellus kuhlii (assembly GCF_014108245.1). Taxonomy (NCBI): domain Eukaryota; kingdom Metazoa; phylum Chordata; class Mammalia; order Chiroptera; family Vespertilionidae; genus Pipistrellus; species Pipistrellus kuhlii. Next base: position 21,819,801 of record NW_023425562.1, read on the forward strand.
TCTATTGAGTGCTTAATAGATGTACAACAGTGGGCTAAGTGTTTTACATCTTCCTGCTCATTTAGTCTTCAAGGCGACTTCCTGAAATAGGAAATATCTTCTGTATTTTACAGATAGGAAACTAAGGAATACACGTTAGGAGCTGGCAGAGCCAGGATTTGGGCTTCAGTAGTGACATTAATACACTCATTCTGAAGACTTTAATAGTTAAAGGCTGCATAAATTCTTATTGGTTAAATAATCTATCACCTTATAATCATACCTCCTTACCCTACTGTACTGTTTTCTGTTTTGTTTTTAAATATATTTTTATTGATTTCAGAGAGGAAGGGAGAAGGAAAGAGAGAGAGAAATTGATAGGCTACCTCCTACACATCCCACACTGGGTATTGAGCCCAAAACCCAGTCATGTGCCCTGACCTGGAATCAAACTGTGACCTCCTGGTTCATAGGTTGACACTTAACCACTGAGCAACACCAGCCGGGACCTATTGTACTGTTTTAAATACTAAGAATGTATAGTGCTTTGTAAACATTTCTAGCTTTCTAAGAAAAACTGATATATATTAAAAAAAAGAAAAAGAAAAACATATACATTAAATACGGCCACAGATTTCCAAGTAAACAGAGGAATGTAGGAAATGTTTTTCTTTCCAAGGATAAAGGAAAGTTGTATCCACTCCACCACTGAGTTGGTGTATCTCTTGACTTTCTAGGGTCTGAAGCCTGGACCTTCTTTTATCCTACCCACTACTACCTAAACTCGAGCTATTTGGAGAGAAGTGGAGACTAATGAGTGGCAGGTGCTCAGAATAGTTTATAACCCACGAGAAGGATGGGAAAGGAGGAAGAGGTGGTACCTCCGAGGCTGCCTCTAACTTCTAGTTCTAGGCACCTGTCCGGCTCAGAGCCAAATGGGCCAGGTGGCAGTCAGTAGGCAGCAGGGATGGGTGGGAAGCTCCAGGTCCCCATGAGTCCTCAGGAGCACGCAGCTCCAATAGGTGCCCTGGAAGCAGTTTCTTAGACCTTAGACTTTCCTCAGTGACTCTCAGCTCAGGCAGCTTCCTCTGGCAGTCACAGAGGCAGGCAGTGTGCAGTGAGGAACTCCTGCCCAGCGACCACAGAGCCTCCGGAGCTGTGGGTGGGGCAGATTCAAGGCACGAGAGCGGCTTCTCTGGAGAGGGACTTAAAAGCCACTGTGGTGTTTGAGGTTTTCTATAGGAAATTAGGGAAGGGGGTGCAAACAGCATTGGGATGAGGGGGTAGACCGAGATGAGGGTTTCAGTCCCTGCCCTGGGCAAGTCAAAATTCTAGGAGTCTAGTGGAAGACTTTAGAGAGCTTAATGCATTGCAGAGTTAAATTTTTAGCTGTGAGACTGGATAAGCCACTTAACCTTTCCCTACCTTGGTTTCTTCATTTGTCAGCCAAGGATGATAATAGTACTTCCCTGGTGGTTGTGAGGATTCACCGAGTCTCGTGTAAAACACTCAGCACTGGCCTGGCGCTTATAGGAAGTGGTTCATAATATGTCCTTTATAGTTTTGCCCCCCTGCCCGCCCCTACCCCCAGTTGTACAGAGAACACACCTTTCTTCTGAGCCAGCGAGTGTTGAGCTCCTATGTGCCGTGCACTGCAGTGACACGTACTCTCACTTAATGAAAGAGAGAGGCACCGTTATTTTCCTCATTTTACAGACAAATTGAAGATAAGGAGGAAATTGAGAGTAACAGCCAGGCCTGTCTGCTTCTATAGCTTCATATTTTCACGTTCCAGTTAACATTTGAGTGGTACATGATTCAGCTAGGGAGAGGGAAGTCTCAGGAATCCAGATGCCACCTTAGGAAAAGGTTGTGAATGTGAACGTAGGATTGGCTTTTTAACAAGCTGCAGGATCCTTTAGTGGGCAGTGCGGCAGCTGAGAAACGGGGCCAGTACTGGCCTTGGGGCTTTATTATGATGCAAGGCCAGGGAGAAGGCATGGAAAAAAGGCCAAACATTTGTTCATTACCCCTCAAGCTGGCCTTGATCACATCAAGCCTGATTTGCTCAAAGCCCTCTGGAATGGATATTAGTATTCCTATTTAATAGACAGGTGAAATAGCCTCAGAGAGGTCATGTGACTTGTTAAAAAGTCACCCAAAACTTTAATCCCCCTCTTTGTCTATTAACTCTTAGGGAGCCATTTCTGGGGTGGCTTCTGATCCCAAATCAGGATCTGAGCCAGAAGAGAAGCCTCAGATTGAAGTGGTTAAACAAGGGGATGGTGGAGTGGGGTGACCCCCCAATTGTGGGATTGTGGCAGGGCAGGCTGCCTGAGGACCATGTGATACTGCAGGTGGGATAAGGCTGGAAAAGGTGCACCTGCGAGGAGTCACCCAGAGGCCTGCATCCTTCATCACCTGGGTGCCCTGGGCACCTTAGAGCCCAGCCTGGGCTCACTGGCTCCTGTCTACTTCATGGCATTCCCTGTGGGCAGCTCTGGCTCCCTTGGGGCAAAGCCAAAGCTGCCAATCTTTTCAGGCCCCCAGTTGGGGTTCCCTGGTTAGGCTCCCACAAAGGATAGTTCAGGTCCCATCCTTGCCCTCCCCCCATTTTTGGTTGGGAGAACACTGTCCTGACCAGTGGCCTGGTGAGAACACAAGACAGAAGTTCACAGATGGTGGCACGAATGAATGGAAAGTGTTCGGGAGGAAAGATGGAGTAGAAGGTTATTTTCGAAGATTGATGACGTCCAGCAAGGGAACCAAAATGGAGACTCAGGAATTAGGCTGGATTGCAAGCTGAGTGGGAAGACAACTCCAATTGAGGTTACTGGGGAGTGCTTGCACAGAAGTTGCGGGGGCTGGGTAGGGAGTGGGGGATGCATAGTAGATAGGGGAGCGCTGTGGCAGGAAGACAACCTGCCGCCTTCCCCAGGCAGAGCCCTGCAGAGCAGAGCAGCCAGTGCAGGGTGCCCAGGCTGTCCCACTGTCCCCAGAGAAATGCGTTCCATTTCCCGCTGGTTGCTCAGTCATGGTGCTAAACACCAGTGGGGTGAAGGATTATGAGTGGGAAGGTTGAAGGGGAGCCCCCCTCATCCTTTTGCCACTCTTCCAATCTGGGGAGCCCTCTCCATAACTGTCCTGGCTCCTGACGGTGGGGCGGGGAGTGGGTCAGGGATGGCTCTGCTGCTTTCCTTGAGGCATCTGTTCAGCGCATCCTGCCTCTAGGGGAAGGAATAGGGAGGATTGTAGTATTAGAGAAAGCCTGGGCCTTCCTCTCCCCAACTGCATGTTTAGGGCCCTATAGCTTCTCCTGACAGAGGGTGACTCCCACTGGATGGATTGATCAGGGCTTGGATAATGTATGGTGCCAGGTCATATGGGAGCAGTAGGAACACGGTGCCAGGTTCCCGCCTGACTCAGTGCTTTTCGTGATCTATGACTCAGGTGGGGGCCCTGACACCCCATTTATTGACACCAGCACTGTGATAATCAGGGTGCAAGCAGGTGTGTGACAGCTGTTTCCTTTCTTCTGAAAAGGGAATGGGGAGCAGCTAGGAGACTGAGATCAGAAATCTTGCTCCACCTCTCCTAGCGGCGAGAGCCTGGGCAAGTACTTGCCTTCTCAGCACCGTGGTTTCCTTCTCTCCTGGGCTTGCAAGAGCCATTGTGAGGCATCCAGCACCCAGGGAACACCCGAAAGCACTCAGGAAATTTTCCCTTTCTATGACTTCATAGAGTACTGTCACACAGTTCGGTGAGGTGGGGAGGGGTGCAGCTCTCTGGCTTATTTGTTCCTGGCTCTAGACTGACCTTAGAGTCCTGGGAAGGGGGTGGAAGAAGCTTGAGAATGATACACTCCCCTCACCTCTGCGGAGGGCCTCTTGCCTCCAGCCTTTCCAGCCCCAGGCAAATAGGCAGGGCTAGCAAAGTATTCTTCAGTGCCATATGGGAAATTTTATTTGTATACTCTTGAATTTTCCCATCCAACCCACCCATTCAAGATGATTGTACGATTTCCAGCCTCTGCTTCCATCCGAGGTCTACACAACCTGCGAGCAAGATGTTGGTGTTAGGAGCTAAGAAGGCCTCTAGGAGGCGCTGCTGTGCAGGGAGAGGGCTTAGGGACGGGACATGCAACGTTTGACAGGTTGGAGATAAGGGTTTGGTGAAGGGAAAGCTTCCTTTTCCACTGGACTCCCAAGCCCACCACCCCCTTCCCTTCTTGGGACCTGATTCTCTCTTGGAGGGGCTGGAGTCTTTTTTTTTTTTTTTTTTTTTTTCATGCTAAGGAACTTTTTCAGAGTACATCTTTTTTGAAACATGAATTAATAAAACAAATGGAGAGTTCATTTGGTCTGAGTATGGCAGAGCCCTACTTGACCACATCACCTCCCCCCACATTTAGGAATTCCTAAAGTGCTTACTCAGACTTCTGTGAGACTCCGAGTCATAGCAGTTGTGGCCCCTCCTGAGGCCTCCAGGCAGTGGGAAGGCCTACCTCAGAACTCACACTCCAGGATGTGCCTCTCTTCCCTTGGATCCTGAGAGGCTCCAGCCTCGCCACTAGGCTGGTGTGTGGTCTTGGTCAATGGTTTGCCCCTCTCTGAGCTTCCCTTTCTAGTCATAAAGGTGGGGCCTCCCAGCACTGCCAGCAACAGCCCCCAAGACTGTATTCTAAGGCCTCTGTTTCTGGGCCCAGCTCTGGGCCTGGCTTGAGGCCTGCATCCTCACCCTGTCCTGGCAGTGACTTTATCATACCCTGTATGGATGGTGCATCGGCAGCTCAAGTGATGCAGAGCAGAAACGGGTACAGCAGCGCTTGACTAAGCGCATGGTGGATGGTCTGCACATCACCCGGGGTCCTGGGAGGTGGATTCGCCTGGGCAGCCCCTCAAACCAGTTCCACTGGTCAGCTACCTCCAGCTGCTCCTTGTCCCCTTGGTGGGGCTTCAGGAAGATGACTCCAGGGTCTCCAGTGGGTAGTTGCCTCCCCCAGGCTCCAGGGCAAGTGATCAAGCCATGACCCCCTGATGTCTTTGGGATCTCAGTCTCCATCTGTTCTTCTCCTCCCTCGGGTACTGCTGCACGTGACTGCTGGACCTTTTTCTTCTCCAGCACCCTCACCTTGGACTTCAACTCCTTAGGCTTCCCTAAGTTCTTGGGCTTCAGTTTCTTCTGGGAGCACTTAGCCTCTTGGAGTCCTTCATTATTCTGGCCCATTTTAGTGCGCACAGTGTTGTTCCTGGCAAGGAGAGGAACAGCAGTCAGCAGAGCAGGACTGAGGCCTGGTCCTCTTGCCTGCCCCCGAGGCAGCTGCTGTGCAGCCAGCTCAGGGGAGCCTGTGAAGAAAGCTAGGGCGGGCCTGGAAAGGAACTTCTCTACCACCTGGGGGCAGGGGATGTGGAACCTATTGGCAGCAGGAATGTGACAGGTTGGGAAGGCAAAAGGTTAACAGGTAGGGCGCCTGGGAATATTGACGGACTGCATCGGCCACTGGGTTAGGCTTCTGCCTGTCTGGATTTCACTTGATGGGGTGAACTAGTCCAATGTTTTGTTTTGTTTTCAGATCATGTTCCAAGAAACCCGAGGGTTCTGAGGAATTCCTCTCGTAGCCCCCAGTGGCAGGGTGAAGGCAGGAGACCTTCCCTCCCAACAACACAATTGGGGCTTGGGGACAGATTTTGAAGAGAGGTTCTGCTGCTTTAAAAGGGTTGGAAAGCAATGGGGCTAGAATAGATGATCCTGACCCCCCGGCTCAGTGTTTCCTGATTACCTGCATCTAGGAAGGCAACAGAGAGAGGAGCCCAGAGAGGTGGAGTTATGCAGAGGTATTAAATGCTGGCAGGGGTGTGTCTGTCATAGATTGGGTCCCCTGCAAAGTGGCAGCACAGTCCTGAGTGTGTGAGGAGGGGCGAGGCCTTGGGCTCAAGATAAAGACAATGCTGATGATGATAATGGCCAGTGTTGGTTGAGTGCCCACTATGTGTGAGGCACTCACAGTGGGGGGCAGTGAAGCAGCAGAGTGGCTTGGAGAGCAAAGGCTTTTGGGGGAGAAGCTGGGAGCAAATTCGCTTCTGCCTCTTACCATCTATGTGATTTGAGGCAAGAAATGTAACCTCTCAGAACCTTAGTTTCCTCACCATCACAGTGGGATAATTTTGTCTACCTATAGAACTGTTGTGAAGAATAAACTAAATGGAAAAATGCTTGTAAAGTACTTAGCATAGTACCTGGCACTTACCAGAGGACTGAAAAATGTAAGATTTCTTAATATTCTGATGCATCTGATGAGGAAACAGCCCCAGCAGGATGTCTAGTCTACAGGTGAATGTTGGGGTTGTGTTGACCTGAGAGGGGTGCCCATCGTGCTCAGTACCCCAGATGGTAGTTAGTCCCATAATTGCATGGTTATGATCACAACTCTGATAATAGACAAGAATGGCTTTAAATCCTAGCTCTGCCACTTACCGGGTCAGATAACTGGGACAAGTCATTTCATCTGATCCTCGGCTTTTTATTAGTAAAATAGAGGTCATAAATACCTTCCTCCAGGAGCCTTTGTGAAAATTGGTTTTTCTAAATTCCTTAGCACAATGTCTGTTCCTAGCAGAGATAGCTGTTGGATCCATGTGGGGCCGTGGGTGGACTGAGCTCACCTGGAGGAGGTCTGGAGGATCTTCCGAACGTTGAGCAGTGAATTCCAACACCTTCTGGCCAGGCCATATAGTTCTTGGATCCGAGGGTTTGAATTCTTGAGTATCCTCAAGAGTGACAAGTTTTTTAACACCTGCCAGAGTTGAGAAACCAGAAAAACAGATGTTTCACTCCTCATCCAGACTTTGGCTCAGCTCAGCCTGGCAACTCGTTCTGGTCACTTAACTATGACAACCAGAAGCAGAAATGCATGGGTGTCCAGGCTCTTCTCTGCTGGGACCAAAATGGGCCTCTTACCATTCTAAGTTGGTTCTGCTCAGTTAATTTGCTGATAGGCTGCTGTATCTTGTCACGTGGTTTCTCATCTTGCATCTGAGAGAAAGAGAGAGGGAACGCTAACACGGAAAAACCCCATCCCTAAATGCCTCCATTATACCTCTCCATCTGGCTCAGCATGATTTGAGTAACCCCAGACTCAGAGTTTTAACCTCTGTTTGGGGGCAGAACTAGGGAGACCATTCCAACTCCTGATTTCCCTTCACCCCTCAGCGCTCCCTTTCCCTCCACCTGCCATGGTGTGATTAGAATCTGTGTAAGGACCCTTCTAGATCCAGTCCCTAGTCCAACCTTGAAAACCACACCATTCTGGGGCTTCTTCTTTGCTGATGGACTCATGCTGGGGCTGTGATGCCTCAAAGACAACAGATGGAGCAAAACAGGTACCAGGTACTGCCTGAGCCCTGCCCCTCTAAGTTCAGCCAGTACCCAGGCTGGGCATTAGGATGGTCGTGCTGCATCTCTCAGGGAGGGGAGCTGTGACATCACTGAAATGTGTGACAACAGGGCTGGGTCTCCAAGGAGTGTGTGTGGCAGGGGTGAGGGTAAGGAAGAAACACTCACCTGCAGAGAAACCTGGTAGGTGACAGGCAGAGGTGTATATTGTTACCACCTTCCTGTGAGGTAAGAGAATTATCCCCTCTTTTTAAATGAAAAAGCCAAGGTTCAAAGAGGTTAAATAATTTACTCAATGTCATTCAGTTGAATAAAGGTGGAACTGGAAACCTAAGGTTTGACAGTCTACCCTTGAAATCCAGGCTTCCCAACTATGCTCATCTATTCATTCATGTCACATGTGTTAACTGTACCCTGGCTACATGTCAGGTGTTTTAGGTACTGGAATAAAAGAAAATTCCTACCCTTAAGGAACTGACATTTCAATAGAGGGCAAACAAAACAGCGTGTATTCCTATAAATGTTCAATCACTGGCTCTCTAAAACAAAATGTGTGTGTGTGTGTGTGTGTATGTGTGTGTGAGAGAGAGAAATTTTACTGATAAGACATCTACAATAATGAAATTTGATAATACTTTTTATTGTAAATTCCATATAGTCAGTTGATTCTTACAGTACACTTTTCTTGACTTATGCTTAACTCTCCTATCCATAATCAACCTATGGTTCTAATCTATGGTTGCAACAAGTGTAGTTCCAACACGAATGTTGATATTTTCATTTACACTAGGAGTATGAAAAGTGAAAAAATGAAAAAACAATGATGTTGGAATTCTACCCAATCATTAATGACATGATCAACTTATTTGCTGTATTGGATTATAGTTTTCAAATACTGGAAGTATATTTTCTCATTTTGGGGAGTGTGTGTAACAGCTATAGACAGGACACATGCTTATATTGAATCTGCATTATCAACATTTCCATTACTTTCTTAAGACTAGACCAGGGGTTGGGGAAATTTCTTCTATAAAGGCCACATAGTTGTAACTGCTCAGCTCTGCTATTGTAATGTGAAAGCAGCCATATGTAATATGTAAATGAATGGGCAAAGCTGTGTTGCAATAAAACTTTACTTACAAAAGTAGTTGATGAGCTGGATTTGACCCATGCAAACTTCTGGTCTAGACATCAACAAAGCAATCAAACCTGATTTATCATGTTACCTATGTTTGTGGTGGAAATACACCTTCCACCGCTGATTTTAAGCTACCAATGTGATGTCACTGAAAGCAGAGTTGAACCGAAATGGAGAGTACCGTTATATATTACATATTTCTACAGATGTAAAGACTCTCAAGATCATAGATAATAGTAAAAGGCAGTAAAAAACTACAAAGTGGTGAGTTTAAGCATTTTCACATTTGCTTTTAATATCATTAATTAAGCTTGTATGATTTAATTTTTAATAATGGCTATATTTAACAACCAGCCAGCAGAGTTCCTGAAAATGTAATAGGCTTTTGTGGCCCCTAATGAGTCAGTTCCAGCACGCTACTATTCTGTCAGATGGAAATAAGTGTGTGGAGGAAATTAAACAGGGCAGAGTGGATAGGAGAGCAGAGGTAGAAGGTTTGCTGTATTAAAAAGGTGGGATGGGAAAGATTCACCAATAAGATGAGATTTGTGAAGAGACCTGAGGGAGGTAAGAGAAGCAGAAAGTAGCAGTGGCAGGAGATGAGGGCAGAGGGGAAGCTGCGGTGAAGGGTTGGGACAGATCATAGGAGACTTTAATTTAAACTCCACTGCTTTGAATAATCTGCCTGGCTGGCTGCATCAGAATAGTCAGCTTCTCAGGTATCACCCATGGAGTTGGCCAAGTATGGGAATCACTTCACAGCTTCTAGGGCAGAGAAGTGTGCATACATAGGGAGTGCTTAGCTCCATCTTTTAGGAACAGTGAAGCAAGCCTAGATTGCACACAGCTTCTCACTTGTGAATGTCCTTTATCATTAGGGTGAAGAATGGGAGGGGGAGCAGTGTGTGAGTGGCCCGGAGAAGAAACCGGGAGGTGACTTGGAAGGGAAGACACAGAGGATAGCCTCTCTTCTCCCTCCTGTCTACCCAGTTCTCCTCGGCCCCTTTGCCTGCTCTGGCATCCCTCTCCTTACTGGTACAACTTCAACTCGCATCAACTGGATTCTACTGGACTCCGTGGGCTTCACTAGAATCATCTACATCTGCCATTCAGCCACCAGGTGTTAAGGGCTGGGGACCCACTGTGCATTAGGCGCCAAGGACAGCAACATTAGAGGCAGAACATACTTCTTCTGCCCTCAAGAAGCTCACAGGCCCAGGGTAGAGGCACCTCTAGAATAGAGGATCCTCAAGGGCAGGGCTCTTTTTCTGTTCAATTCATTGATAAAACCCCAATGTCTGGCAGATAATAGGTACCGTGTTTCCCCAAAATAAGACATCCTCTGAAAATAAGACCTAGCACATGGAAAGATAAGACATCCCCTGAAAATAAGACCTAGCGCAACTTTGGGAGAAAAAATTAATATAAGATACTGTCTTATTTTCAGGGAAACAGGGTACCAATGAGTATTCTTTGGAAAAGTGAAAGAAACAGTATTATCTCTGCCAAAGGTAATCCCGTGGGTTGTTGGAACACCGAGGACCAGCCTGAGGTGGTCGGGGAATTCTCTGTAGAGTTGGTGCTAAGGAATGAAGGAGGCGGAGAAGTTGGCCAGGCAGAGGGGTGTGAGGTGGGTAGGTCATTCTCAAAAGGGAATTTTAAAAGTACAGGTGTGATAAGGGATTATGAACAGTTATATGCTGTAGAGAGCTAGGGCCAAGAATGGCAGTGGCTGAAACTGGAGAAGTGTACTTGACCACCAGCTGCTGAGTTTGTTCTGAGGGTCCAGAGGGCCTTGATGGGGCTTGGGCCACTGAGTCAAGGGGTTGGATTCGGCACTGAGAGCCAGGTCCAGGTGCCTGTGCCATTCTGTTCTAGTCCCTCACATGCTTCTCTCTCTTCAGCTGTGCCTACTTAGGGAGTTCATCTCCATAGGGTCAGGGAGATCTCTACCACCAGACTTTGTACCCCAGACATGGCTCCCAAAGCTATTTTCCATATTCCATCGTTTGGTCCTTCCATTGACTTGGGAAAAACCATTTTGCAGAGAGAGACTTATCCAGTGACACACAGCTGGCAAGCCTGCGGACTAACTCCAAGGCTTTTGTGTGGAAAAGCACCACTGTTCCCCCCACCCCGCTTAGTTGTGGTTAAGCTGTGTTAAGTACATTCACATTGTTGTGCAACCATCACCACCATCCGTCTTCAGAACTCTCTTCATCTTCAAAACTGACAATACCCATTAAACAACTCTCCATTTTTCCCTTCCCCAGCCACTGCAACCACCCTTCTACTTTCTATCTCTATGAAGCTGACTGTTTTATGTATCTATGTAAGTATATTTGTACAATATTTGTTCTTTTGTGACTGGCTTGTTTCACTTAGCATAATGTCCTCAAGGTTCATCTATGTTATAGCATGGGCTAGAATTCCCTTTTTAAAAAATCAATTTGAGAGAGAGAAACATCAATCACTTGTCTTTTGTTTTGGAGATGGGGGGAGGGGAGGTGAAGGAAGATGGGGGAGGGAAAGGGAGGGGAGGAGAAATATGGATGTGAGAGAAACATCAATTGGTTGCCTTCGGTACCAGTCCTGATGGGATCAAACCCACAACCCAGGCATGCGCCCTGACCTGGAATCATACCTGCAACCTCTTGGTGCATGAGATGAAGCTCCAACCAACTGAGCTACTGTGGCCAGGCACACCTATAATCTCCTAAGGGGTCTTTTACCTGTCGAATAGTACCCTGAAGCATTGCCTTAAATCTTTTTGCAATGTAAACAAAAGGTTTTGTAGTCACATTCTCAGTTTCATTTTGGACCATGTTTTCTTGTTTGTTTTTTGCATTGTCGTGGATTTGAGCTTTAGAAGAAAACCATTTCTTAATTTTACCATCATTTGCCATTTGGAGAGGTTGAGAATTTTCTGCCATGAAGTCCTGGTTCCTTTATACTTAACTGTCTTTTATTTAGTTCAGGGTTTCTCAACCTCAGCACTGTTGACATTTGGGGCAGGATAATTCTTTGATGTGGGAAGAGGGTTTGTCTTGTGCATTGTAGAATATTTAAGTATCCCTGGCCTCCACTAAATAGAAGCCAGTAGCAACCTCTAGTTTTGACAAGCAAAAATGTCTTCAGACATCGCCCAGTGTCCTCCAGGAGGCAACATTGCTCTCATTTGAGAACTGCTGTCATTTCTCTGTCTCCAGTTGCATTTACTCTAAGCAGCAAGAAGAGATCGGGTGGCATCTTCAGCACTTTACTTGGAAATGTCCTTAGCTAAGTCACTCACCTCATTAAGTACATTCCTGCTTTCTACTTTACTGCTACAGGGCTGCTACACTTTATGCCACAACATAAGAATTCTTCCCCAGTTTCCAATAGTATTTATTTCACTTTCCTCTATGCCCTGACTACAACCATATCAAAGGACTGAGGCCTCTGTAACAGCTTTTTCAATGCACTTCAGTTTTTTGTTTTGTTTTGTTTAACTATATTTTATTGATTTTTTACAGAGAGGAAGAGAGAGAGATAGAGAACTAGAAATGTCGATGAGAGAGAAACATTGACCAGCTGCCTCTTGCACACCCCCTACCCAGGATGTGCCTACAACCAATGCCCTTGACCGGAATCGAACCTGGGACCTTTCAGTCCGCAGACTGACACTCTACCACTGAGCCAAACCGGCTTCGGCGCACTTTTGGTTTTTATTACACTCTTAACTTCTATTGCCCAATTCTAATGCCACTCCCATACTTTAGAGCAGTGGTTGCCAACCTTTCGGACCTCATGGATGGACTACCAGTTGGCAACTGGTGCTTTAGAGCGACAGCAGCCCTCTACCCCAGGACCCAAGTCTCTATGTTATATATTGCTACATAGCAAATTATCCCCAAAGTTAGCAGTTTAAAACAATAAATATTTATGACCTCAAAGGTTTGGAGCATCAGGACCCCTGGAATGCTCTAGCTCAGTGATCGGCAAATTGCGGCTTGCGAGCCACATGAGGCTCTTTGGCCCCTTGAGTGTGGCTCTTCCACAAAATACCACGTGTGGGCTCGCATATACAGTGCGATTGAAACTTCGTGGCTCATGTGCAGAAATCGGTTGAGTCTATTTTGAAGAAGTGGCGTTAGAACACTCAAGGGGCCAAAGAGCCGCATGTGGCTCGCCAGCCTCGGTTTGCTGACCACTGCTCTGGCTGAATGCTCAACCTCAGTTTCTCACGAGGTGGCAGTCAAGCTGCTGGCCAGGGCGGCATCATCTCAAGGCTCTATGAGGCCGATGAACCTGTTCCCATGCTCACTCATGTGGTTGCTGGCAGGCCTCCGTTCTCCTCTGGCTGCTGGCTGGAATCTTCAGTTCCTTGCCAAGTTGGCCTCTTTGTGGGGCTATTGACAACATAGTAGCTTGGTTCCCTGAGAGTGAACCAAGCATAGACAGCACACTCAAGATGGAAGCAGTGGTCTTTAAAAAAAAAAATTAATCTTAATTTTGGAAGAGATATAGACCGTCAATTCTGCCGTGTCTTATTGGTCACAAAGAGTAACCGTGATACAGTATAGAAGAGAACTGTAAAAGGTCTGAATGAATAGAACGCAATGAACATTGGGAGCTCTTAGGGCTAGCGACTGCATTTCAATTTTATTCAAGATATTATTCTAATTTCCTTTCCACTTCATCTTTGACTCAGGGAATATTTTGAAGTGTTATGTTTCATTACTAAGTGTTGTGCTATTTTCCAGGTAACTTTGTTATTAATTATATTTTGATTTTTTTATAGTCATAAAGCATGTTTTGTATGATTTAAATTCTTTTAAATTTGTTACGCTCTGTTGTTGTTTTGGCCCAGAATATGATGTGTCTTGAATGTTTGTGGGCAGTTGAAAAGATCAGGTTTTCTATAGCATTCATTTTTTAACTGTATTATAGATTTTTATTTTTTATTTTACATCTATTGGTCAATGTATTTTTGAAGCTCTGTTTTTAGATGTATACACATTTATGACTGTTAAGTCATCTTAGTGAATTAACCCTTTTATCATTATGTAATGTCCCTCTTCGTCCCCAGTAATTGTCCTTCATTTGAAGTCTACTTTTTGACACTCCAATTTGCTTTGATTAGTGTTTGTATGGTATATCTTATTTCATCTATTTACTTTTAACTCATATATTTCTTTATAGTTAAATTGAGTTTCTTGTAAACAGTATATTATTGCCTCTTGCTTTTATTCCCTCAATTTAGTAATCAGTCTCTTAATTGGTTGTCACTACATTTGGATTAAAATATTCCATCTTACTGTTTTATATATATATATATATATATATATATATATATATATTTTTTTTTTAAATGTATATTTTATTTATTTTTTACAGAGAGGAAGTGAGAGGGATACAGTCTATTACTTTTAAGGTGATTAAAAACAGAAAAATGTTTTATTCCATTCATTTCCAGAGATCTTCATTTCAATATGTAGATCCAGGTTTCTTTTTAGTATCATATTCTTTCTGCCTCCAGAACTTCATTTACTGTTTCTTATAGTGCTAACCTGCTGGTAGTGAATTTTATTTTTGTGCATCTGAAAAAAGTGTTTGTGTACCCAAGTTTGAAACATATTTTTGCTGGATATAGAATTCTGGGTTGACAGTTTTTTTCTTTCAGTATTTTAAAGATATCATTCTATTGTCTTATGGTCCTATAACTTCTAATCATATAACTTCTCTGATAAGAAGTGTGCTTTAATTCTTATCTTTGGTCCTCTGTAGGTAGTGTGTCTTTTTTCTCTAGATGCCTTCATGATTTTATCTTTGGTTTTCAATAATTTGAATATATAATAGATAGGTCATAGTGTGTGTGTGTGTGTGTGTGTGTGTGTGTGTGTGTGTGTATTTTTATCTGTATCTCTTCTGGGATTCAAACTATACATTTATTAGCTCTTGGATGTTCTGTTTTGTTTTGCGTTACTCTTTTTCTTTTTCTATTTCATTTGGGTGGTCTCTGTTGACCTATCTTCAAGTTCATGGTTTCGGCATATGACTCTTTTTTTTATAGTCTCCATCTCTGCTAAAATTCCCCTTCTGTTTATGCATGTTGTCCACATTTTCCAACAGTCTTTCACATATTGTTATAATTGTTTTAAATTCTCTTTCAGATAACTCCAGAGAGTTATCTGGGTCTTCAGTCTGGTTCTGTTGATTACTTTGTTTCTTGACAATAGGGCTTTTTGTTTTTTGTTTGTTTTGTAAAGTTGCTTTTTGTATATGTGTTGTAATTTTTATTGATTTCTGGACATAATGTATAGAACAATAGAGACTGAGGACAAATTGTTTATACCTATAAATTGCCATCTCTTTTTAAGCCATTAGTGTTGAGGACTGAGTAAATTTTGTTAAGAGTTGAACTATGTATGGGTTTTATTGTTTCCATGATTACTTTTAACATCTGCAGACTCCCCCTCTCATCTAGCCACACTGGGCCTTTAGTAATTCAATAAAAACTGTAGCTGAACTCTCCTTACTTGCTTGTGTAGAGAACTTGTCTTCCTCCTGCCTCATAAGTATGCCAGTGTCTGCATCCCATTTCTTCTTGGAGGCTCCTGTCCTTCTTTGGAATTCAGGTTAATTGGTTGCTCTGAAACCTCAGCTCTCTGATGGTTTCAATAAAAGTTATAATTTTATAGATTACCTAACAATTAAAAAAAAAACTATTAGCGTGATAATGATGTTCTTCCCAGTTTTCTGCATCCTAAATGGAAGCCAGGAATCTAAGCCGTCTGCTTTTTCACTGCTCCTTTCAACTTCCTTTGCCATCCACTCCTAGGCCCACTGCCTGAGTCTTTCTCTTGGCTGATGCTTTTCCAGCATAGCCACCTGAATTATTTCTAGCTTGGTTGTTTTCTTTCCCCTTAACCCTTTCATCTGGCAAATGCCTGGCAAAAAGAAGGGACAGAAGTTCCTGATCTGCCACTATCTTGTGGACAGCTCAAAATAATCCATGGAGTCCTGTTCCTAGGGATGAGCCTGAAAAGGGGGAAGATGACTTGGTGAACTGAGTTTTCATCCACTGTACTCCTGACTTATCTCTTTGTGCTAGGAAATGGGACCAAGTATCTACTCCATCCATTAATGAGAAGTAAGAATCAACTGACCAAAACATTCCCTGGAAGATGAAAACTGTAACAGGGTTAAAGAGGAACAAGCTGGGAGCAGTGCTTATAAGCACAGCCTCTGGAGGCAGTCAACCTGGGTTCAAATTCCAGCTCCATCACTTGCTAGCTGTATGGCCTTAGACAAGTCCCTTCACTTCTCTGCATCCTAATTTCTGTGTCTGTAAAATGGAAATAATAATAATAATACCTCGAAAGATTGTTAAGAGGATTAAAAGAGTTAATATACACAAAGTACTTATAATAGTGAGGGGTGCATAACAAGCTCTGTAGAAGTATTAACTGTTAAGGCATACTTCTCTAATTCCAGAAATTCGTGGAAGAAAACAGTTTCTTCCCTCTCTTAGGACCCATTGCAATCAAAATAGCTAGTTTATTGAGCACCTCCAAAGTACCCAAGTCCTGTACAAAGTATTTTACATGAATTATCTCATAAGGTAGAGATTAATTATTCTTATCTAATAGGCAAGGAAATACAGGATCAGAGAATTAACTGTTTTCACAGCTGGCTTGACACAGAGCCAGGTTTACAACCCAAGAGGGTCTGACCACCATGCCTGTGTTCTTAACCACTGCACTTGTTTCTTCCCACAAACTAGTTTCCTTGCTTGCAAAATAGTGGGAAAGCTGCTTGCTGTATTTCTCTCACAGACTTGTTTTGAGATTCTAATAACAATAGAAGAAGCAGTGCTTTAGGTATTTGTACAGAGTGCTGGTGCCCTGACTTGGAAACATGAATTTTCACTTCCATTCTTTCCCCCCTCACCTCTGCTTGTTGAACTAATTTATTCAAAACTCAGCTCGGATATCAGGCCTAGATATTATCCTGACCACAGAGGGACTTAAGCCGAGGGTAGCATGTCAGACTTACCTGTTGAAATGATGACTGACTGCTGTGTGGGAATGGAGTGTAACAGGGTCAGAGGAAGTAAAGAAAAACCAGCCAGAAAGCTGGTGTAGGAGCCACGGGAGAGATGATGGTGGAAACTGAGAGGAATGGTGGGTGGGAAAGATATTTGGGAAAGAGAATCGACAGGAAATGAACATGTATTTTAATGAGGGCAGCGAAGGACAGGCGACTAGGACGAGTCCCAGTTCTTGGCTTGCTCAAAGATGTTCGTGGAATGATCAAGTGACCCGACCTCAGAAGCATCCCCAACAGACGCCTGCCTGCCCCGCTCCCCCGGGGAGGAGGGGGCTTCTGGAGCTAGGAGCACCAGAGGATGGGTGAAAGGGAGGAGGGAGAGAACGGGCACAGTCTCTCTGCCCGGCTACTGCAAGGACACGTAGGCGCTGCGTGGGAGCAAGCTTTTCTCCTCTCCGCCCGCAGTTTGCACCTCTCCCTCCCACCCCGCCAGCCCCAGCGTGCAGCGCCCCCCTTAGCAACCCACAGGCGTTGGCTAGCCGCCGGCGTCGGGGGGTGCGGCGCGGAGGCCCATCCTCTAGTCCTGACCCGCCCCGTCCTGGCGCCCACCCCGCCCAGTGTGCTGGAAGGCTGGGCGTTGGTTCTGCCCAGTGCCGGACCCTGGAACCGGGCTGCCTGGTGAGTCCTAGGGGCAGGGGGTCCTACGCCCCGCTGCACCTGCCTGGGATGGGCGCGCTGGGTCATCGCCCTTCCCCTCCGGCCCGCGCCCCTTTCAGATAGATGTGCGCGCATCAGCGTGCGAGTTCGGCCGAGGGCGCCGGAGTGCGGGTTCGGGGTGCGGGTTCGCGCCGGTTGCTTCGGGAGTCGGGGAGCAGCACGTGTGCGTGAGCCGGGGGCCCGGAGCCGCGCGTGCCCCGGTGCGTGCTCCCGCGGCGGCGGGTGCGGCTGGTGGAGCGGAGCGTGCGGAGCCCCGCGCTGCGGCGGCGGCGGCGGCCGGAGCGCGGAGGAGGCGGGCTGGGCGCGGGGAGGGAGGATGCGGGGCGGGAACTTTCCGCCTGGCCTGGGAGTCCGAGCCTTCGCGCCCGAAGGGGCTCCCCGCGACCGCCGGGCGGGAGGCGAGCGCGGGTGCCCGCCGCCCCTCCCCCACTTCCGCCGCCCGCCGCTTCCTCGTTCCCGGCGCCCGGGGCCCGGGCGTCCCGGGGGAGCCGGGCGGCGCGGCCCCACCCCGGCCGGCGCTCCCGCTCCCACGCCCCCGCCGCCGGCCCGCCGGGGCGGACGGACTGAGTCAGCGGGCGCCGGCGGCAGGTAGGGGTGCGCGGCGGCGGCGCAGGTGCTGCGGGGGCCGGCGTGTGTGGCGGGAGGACGCGAGCCCGGGCGGCCCGGCCCCGGGAGGGGCCTCCGTCTCCCCCCTCCCTTCCCCGCGGACCGGGCTCGTCCCTTTTTAGGGAATTCTGCTCTCTGACCACAGTGCGGGTGGGGCCGGCGGGGCGCGCTCCTTTCCGCCGGTCTCCAGCCGGGCCCCTGGCAGCCTCCTGCCCCCAAATCTCTTCACCCCTCTCCCCGCAGCTTTATGGGGTAAACACCTCCCTTCTCTCCGGCACTGGGCTCTGCGGGCCCCCCCGCCCCCCTCTCCGACCCCCCCTCCGTCTCCTGAGATCGATGGGGCTGGGGGAGGGACAAAAGAGGGGGCGCTCGGAGCCCCTGGTCCCTGTCATTTCCTACCCTCTTCCTTGCCCTCCCCCAACCGCTGCGAAAGCTATCAGCCTCAGGGGCCCGGGTATTTTTAGCGTTGTGACCTGGGCCGCAGATCTGAGCCTTTCCCAGGAATCAGCGGCAGCGCCTTCCTCCTCCACGGCCAGCCCAGCCCGCGGCCACAAGGTCTCCGCACACTTCCTGGGCCCTGCCTGGTCCTCTGGGTTTGAGTCCCTCTCTGCCAGCCCAGCGCTTGTTGAGCTGACCAGGGTCTTGGATTTGCTTGAATACAGATGAGGCGGGAGGTTGTCTGCGGAGGCGGGTGATCTGGTCCTCAGGTTAGACACTACTCGTTTGCCTCTGGCCAGGGGCTCTGAGCTGAAGGCCTGGAAGGAGATTGAGCGAATGCGAGTGCATGTATAGGGCCTGGGCTGGCCCAGAGCTCTGGTGTTCCAGAAAGCTCTCCGCACTGGGGGCTTGGTCTGAATTGGACCCAGGACCTGCCCTTCCCATTGCTGCTCACTGACTAGTGGGACGACAACAGTGAGATGTGTCGGTGGAGACATCAGTGCAAATAAGAGCTGTGGGGGTGCAGAGCGAGCTTTGCATGTCACAGAGCACTCACAGGCAGTGTCTTGTGTTTGAGGCTGGTAGGATGATTGTACCATTTTCCAAGCGGGGGCTGAGCTGGAAAGATGATGTCCTTAGGCAAAGAGCCAAGTCTGGAAGTCAGGCCTTTGATTTCAGAGCAGGGTAGGGAGGGAATGGAGCTGCAAGTGAAGAGGTATGTGAGCGTAGAGCGAGAGAGAGAAGGGGAGGGGGCACTTTAACTTTTGTCTGGGTTTTGGAGAATGGGCAGGAACCACACCACTGGAGGAAGAGGACCTTCCACCCTGAGGACCTTTCACTCTGTCCTATTGCCTTCCCTGGGCTCGGAGGACAGGCGGGTGGAGGGAGGAGTGGATAAAATGCCCCCCGTATTTGGGGATGGCATGGCTCTGAGACTTGGCCATTGGCCCCCGTCCATCCCCTGAACACAGAGGAGCCTCTCTGGCTGTGCCTGGGACTGGCATCCCCTTTGTGGAGCTAGGTCAGCCCCGCCTTTGTATGAGGCTGGAAGTTTGTGGTAATGGACTCTGCTTTAGGGAAAGGGAAGCAGGAAGCCACATCCAGCGGTGCTGGGCTGGAACCAGAGGTCCCTCTGTTGGGATGCTGGCTGCAGTGGGACTCCCTAAGCTCAAGTCCCCACTGCATTATCACTCGATTTCATAGCTCCGTCTTCTGCCTCCAGGAGCTGACATGGACCCAAACCCTCGGGCATCTCTAGAGCGCCAGCAGCTCCGTTTGCGGGAGCGGCAGAAATTCTTTGAGGACATTTTACAGCCAGAGACAGAGTTTGTCTTCCCTCTGTCCCACCTACATCTCGAGGCACAGAGACGTAAGTCCTGGGGAGAAGGACTGGAATAGGGAGCAAGTCGTATAGATCCAGAATCCCGGGGGCCCCTCCCCTCTTATTTTCTTGTTCCTCTGAACTTCTGTCTCTGGACCTGACATATCTCTGGCCATCCTCTTGGCTCTCTCCAGCCTGGGTCCTCCTGACTTGTCCCCTTCTTGATCTGCAGCCCCCATCGGTAGCATTTCCTCCATGGAAGTGAATGTGGACACACTGGAGCAAGTGGAACTCATTGACCTTGGGGACCAGGATGGAGCAGACGTGTTCTTGCCTTGTGAAGATCCTCCATCAACCCCCCAGACGTCGGGTATGCTACTGTGCTGAGCCGTGGGCACCAGTTAGCCGGAGCCGGATGTTGGGGCTCTGAAGCATGAGGACAAGACTGGGGAAGTATGCCCGTAGGGGCTGGAAGGGGCGTTTCCACCAGTGAAATAGCTGTCTGTTCTGATTTTAGGGAAGTTGACCGGAAGGACAGCTGTGTTGCAGATCCCCAATCCAAAACTCTAGGAATGCCAACCCCCACTTAGCCTTGTTAATTTTATATTTGTAAAATTAATATAATTAAAATTATGTAAAAATGGAGTTTTTAGAGAACTTAAGCAGTTTTAGGTCATCCTAATACTATGGTATTTATTGAGCCCTTTATTAAGTTTCTAATACTGTGTTAAAATGCTTCACATACATTATCTCAATCCTTACAAATGTCTTATTAGAGAAGGTAGTATTATCTCCATTTTATAAGGAAGGATATTAGACTCAGAGAAGTTTCACACAGTCAGAAAGTAGAAAAGCGAGGTCCAGACCATGGCTCTCTGACTCCAAAGCCCATTTACTTAACTTATTAATCGCTAGCCTATTACTATGTGCCAGACATTTTATAAGCATTATTATATTTCATACTTAAAACTCTACTGGACTGGAGGAATCCCTTTTTTTTTTTTTACAGAGAAGGAGCAGAGTCTTTGAGAGGAAAAGCGACTTTCCCAAAGCCACTAACTAAGCAAATAAGTGATATAGGTAGAACTTGAAATCCTAAATTGATTGACTTGACTCTAGAGCCCAGGTGTGATCCCAGAAGTGGAAGGGGGTGGGAGTCAGGAGACCTGGCTCTTCACTGGACTAAGTGGCTTTGGACAAGTCCCTGTCCCGGCTTCAGTCTCTCTGACCAGGCCATCCCTGAGAGTCCTCGAAGCCCTGTTTGTGGTCCTGACCAGCTCTTGTCTCTGGGCAGGGGTGGACGACCATCCAGAGGAGCTGCGCCTGCCGATGCAAACGCCGGACAGAACCACATCCCGCACTTCCTCCTCCTCTTCTGACTCCTCCACCAACCTGCACAGCCCAAATCCCAGTGTGGGCGGAGCAGACACACCCTTGGCACAGTCTGACGAGGAGGATGGGGATGAGGGAGGGGCAGAGCCTGGAGCCTCCAGCTAGCAGTGGGGCCGGACGTATGGACTGACTGAGCTGGCTGTTCTCCACCTGAGACCCTGGGCCCAGCCAGAGCTCTTTGGGAAGACAGACTCTGCTTGTGGTAGGCACCAGAGGGAGGAAAGAGGTGGGGTGGTGTCTCTCCTTGGAGTTAACTCTCTGTTGTTTTACTGCTAACCTTTTCCTGCTGCAACGTTCCCACTAGTGCTTGGCTTACTCCTGAGGTAGAGCTTGCGAGCAACGAGATGGAGATGAGGTCGGACAAGATGCCATTGCTTTCCTTAGCACTCCTTCTCCCCCAGCTGCCCTGGCAGACTTCTAACAGAGTCTCCTGCACCGGTGTCTCCAAAGGGACATGAACTCTTTAGCACCAAGTGAGGTGGTACTCCAGCCACCCTGCTTCCTTATGTCCTTTTTTTGGAATAGGGCATGGTATAAATAATAAACAGATGATAATATACCAACCATTCCACTTCATTTTTCACATTGCAGAGATGTCAGACCCACTGTGTTTGTTTAGCTCTGTAACAAACACCATACCCGCCTCACTCATTTGTTTCATTTATTCTAGAAATATTTATTGCACACCTGTGCTGGGCATTTGGAATACAAGCTTGAATAGGACAGACAGGCAGTATCCCTGCCTCCATGGGGGTTCCTGTTTCTTGAGAAAGAGATAAAGTAAATACCAGAGTTCAAAGTGCAATAAATAGCATGACAAGGAAGTCCTCAGGTATCAGAAAACAGGCATCTTAACCCGGCTTGTATGGCTGTTGAAGAGCTGATTTTGAAGCCGATATCCAAAGGGTGAGAAGGAGTTAGATAGTTGGGGGCTGTATTCCAGGCAGAAAGAGCAGCTTGGGAAGACTTTAAATGGAGGGAAATAGCCACGAGGAACTGAAAAAATTCAGCTTGGCTGAACTCTTGAACTTGAGGAGGAGGTGAAGGGAGAGGTAAGAGATGACAATGATCAAGTCATAAAACGCTTAGAAGCCTGTACCCAGTTTCAATTTGACTGCTAGGAAAGTATCAGTAGCTTAAAGTACAGATTTATGTCCTCATTTTAAGCCCAAACTACAGGGCTCCTTAGTGGGCACCAGGGACCTGTTTGGCTCTTTTGCTCAGCCATCCCAGGCATGTGGCTCGAATTCTCATTGATATTTCATGTGTAAGATGACTGTTGAAGCCCCACCATCATATCCTTGAAACTGGCGGAAAGCAAGAGAAGAAATTGGAGAGGGGAAAAGCACACCCAGTAGTCTAGTCCCACGTCAAGAAGCATTTTTGGAAGTTTTATTCACTTTGATCTCATTGGCCAGCACTTGCTAACATGAGAAATGCTGTATGTATGGACATTTTATAGTCATAGGAACATGGTACTATCTAGAAGGAAGGAAATTCTGACCATTGGAAGGACAATTACCCTTTCAAGTCACTAAATTACCAATGCATCTGATTGCTTTTCTGCTTCTCAAACCTCTCAGAAGCTCATTGGCTACTGGGAAGGCTGGGGTAGTTCATTAGTAGAGCACACTGCTATCTTGGTAAAATCAGGGTTATATTACTAAGGAACAAGAGGACAAGGATAGGTAACTAGCAGTTTACATATTAGAGGCCATGTTAATGAATTTGAACTCTATTGGGAGTAGTGAAATGTTACAAGTGGTAAAATTTGTTAAAAGGATAATTCTAGCTGCAGTGTAGAAAATATATTGGAGAGAACAGGGTCAAGAGAGACATAAAACAACACAATAATCCATGCATGATGTAACTGGCCCAGAAGATTGCGGTGATGATAAGCTTAACTGGGTATAAACAAATGACACTTATTCAGTAATATTAGATGCCAGTGTGGAACATGTGCAAGACATTGAGCATGGCCTTAGGAGTGTAGTGGCAAAAAGACACAGTCCGGCTGTTACAGAGGTTAAAGTTTCAAGGAGCCCAAATATAAAATTGCAACTCTGGTGCTGGAAAGGAGTTAATAGCCTATTCAGAGAGGCCACTAGGTGTTTCCCTTGAGGAAGTGACATTTGAGCTGAGATCTGAAAGATGAGTGGGAGTAAACTAGGGGCAGAATGACTAGAGGGCCTCCTTACGGAATACTGATTGGAGAGGACCAAAGTGGGTGTCTGGAAACTAGATGATTGTAGCCAAATAGATGAGGTAATGGACTAGCGTGAGGGTGGTGGGGGTAGAAAAGCAGAAGGAATGAAGAGAGATTTAAGAGGCAAATTCCAGAAGATTTGATAGGTGGGTGAGAGAGAGGAAGGGGCCCTGGGTGCCACCATTGTTGTACAACAGGGTGCTTCACCCAGATGGCGAGTTTAGGAAAGAACCAGGTGGGGGAAGAAGATAATAAATTTGGTTTTGGACATGATGAGTTTGAGGTACTTTTGAGACATCAAAGGGGCCATGTAAAGTAGAGAGTTGGACCCATGAGTATAGGGTTTGGATGAGAGCATTGGGCTGGGAAGATAAATACAGGAGTTACCAATGCATAGGTGATACGTGAACCCATGAATGCCAACAATCTTGCCCAGAGAGAATGTGGCATTGAAAGAAGGGGTTATAGGATTCAGCCTTAAGGGACATGAAGTCTTTTCTCACTTTAGAAAAAGCAAATCATGCCACCCTTTCTTCAGACATCAAACACTAGCCATGGAACAGTGACCTTTAGCCTAAATCCCAAAGCTCTCTGTGTCACCGAGGCTGAGTGACAGGGCTTCAGTCTTCCCATAGTTCCATCCTGCTTTCACCCCTGCAGGAGACCATTGTAAGCGACAGTTCTTGTCTTTTCCTAGCGCTAGGGAGAAACTTGTGGGAGTTTTGTGTTTCTTTTGTCTAAAAGCCTCTGTATCCAAATTGAGATCATCCAGTAAGTTGGGTTAGGGCCCAGTATCATGTTAAATTGTGCAGTTCTCTTTGGTTGCTTATAACTATGCTGTACACATGGTCTCATCTGTCCTCTTGTGCCTTCTCTCTTCCTTTGGAGCAGCAAGGCTCAACCTCCTGTCTGACTGTGGCTGTTCATTCTCCTGGGCTGCAGCCCATAAGCTCTGCAGCTTTGCTATGCAGGGGTTCTTAGCTCCTGGGATCACTGAACGCCCCTCCAAGATGAGTGATGGGGAGCTAGACTGGCTTGGTTGCTGTATGTCAACAAACTTCTTAGTACCCAGGCATGTGATGCGAGGATCTGTGGGGCTTGAACAGGGAGTCTGCCTGGGAAGAGGGGTCTGTATACAGCCCTCTGGAGAGGTAGACGTGTTTGTGAACCGATGGGGAGTCTTCATTCAGCTGTTCTGAATCTCAGCCCTGCCTGGAAAAGTCTAGGGTCAGCTGAGACCCCAGGACTACTTCCTGGTTGGACAATGACCTCTTCTGCCAAACCGCAGGGGCTTGGCTGGCCTTCTGAGCCAGCATCTCCAGCTGGCTTCAGGCCACACAGTGCCCTTGGAGATGGGAGGAGGATTTGGAGCCAACTCCGAAGCAAACAGCCCAGCCTTTAGTCTCTCAGCCACAGTGTGGTTTCTTCTGTACAAACTAATCATAGGCTGGAAAGGAGGAAAGAAGACAAACTCATTCTATAGAGACCTGTGTGAGGAGGAGAGACCACAATGCAGGGGAAGATTCCCTGGAAGGCTCACTGTAGCAGTCCCCAGGAGGGCACGGAACTTGATACTGTGAACAGCACTAGAGGGTGAGGCAACATGGAACTGTGCTATGATGTTGTCTTGTGTGTTCGTTCAACATTACTGAGCACCTACTATATACCAGCTAGCCTCCTGGCTTAGGCAACAGAAATACCAAGGCAACCAAGAGTTCTTCCAGGAGCAGCCATGGCCAAGGATAATGGAAATGTAATGGGGGCCATAGCAGAAGTGCACAGAGGACTGGAGCACACTAGAGAGGGCGAAGGCAAGACTTCTCTGGGTCTTGAAAAAAAGAAAGAAAGCATAGAAAACAAAATCATAATCATAGTGATGGCAGCCACTTTTTTATTTTTTATTTTTTTTGATTTTTTACAGAGAGGAGGAGAGAGGAATAGAGAGCTAGAAACATCGATGAGAGAGAAACATCGACCAGCTGCCTCTTGCACACCCCCTACCGGGGATGTGCCCTCAACTAATGTACATGCCCTTGACCGGAATCGAACTTGGAACCTTTCAGTCCGCAGACCGATGCTCTACCACTGAACCAAACCGGTTTCAGCCACTTTTTAAAATTTTTAATTTTGAGATTGATAGTGTAGCCTCTAGTCCTGGCTCCATCCCCCACTGTGACCTTAAAACAATTTTCTCATTTCTGAACTGGATATAGCATCTACCTCAAAGAGTTGTTTGAGTAAATGTTATTAAGCAATTACTACATTCCAGATCCTACATGTACACACCTTGAATCCTTACAACAACCCTGAAAGTAGATTTATCCATTTTATAGAGGAGAGAAAGTGACACTCAGGTTGCTCATGCTCATATGGAGTAAAGGCTGGTGGGAGATTTGAACCCATATTTGTCTGACATCTAAACTCATGGCCTTCTAGTCCATGTCTAGTGGGACAGGAATACTGGATGGGAGCAGAGTGACATCATAATGAGATAATGACACTTTTTGACATGTCCTCTCTGGTTGGTTGGGGTATATCTTGGCAAACCTGCCTGACACTTCATTGAAGTAATGGTGGTGAATTTTACTAAGAGACCATGTGCAAAATTCTCTGTGAATGTGATCCCCTAGGGCAGCTGGAAAACCTAAAACAAGAACACTGGAACCTCTACAAATCCATAATAAAAAGGCAAACGAGCCAGTAAACATGAGGGGAGGGTGCAAAAACATTTTAATACACTTGTCACTAAAGGAAATGGCCAATAAACACATGAGAAGATGCTCAATATCATTAGGTACCAGGGAAATGCAAATTGAAACCATAATGAAATACTACTACACACATTCCCACATGGCTAAAATGCAAAGAAAAAAAAAAAAAAAAAGAACAAATGTTGACCAGAAACATACATTGTTGGTACAAGTATAAAATGATATATTTTGGAGAAAGGTCTGGCAGTTTCTTATAAAATTAAAGACTTGGATTATGAACACACAACACAGTGTACAGATGATTTGTAGTATTGTGCACCTGAAACCTGTATAATTTTGTTAACCAGCATCACCCTAATAAATTGAATAAAAAAGAAAAGAAACTGTGAAATTAAAAAAAAAATACTAGTTGCTATATTTGAAGTTCCAACAAGAGCAAAGATATTTCCCCACAATTTTCTAGTACAAATTGCCATATTTTCAATAAACACCGTATAATATTTGTGACTTAGAATCAAGATTCAAAACGTTATCTTTTGGTGCTACAAGCAGTCGAGCTTTTTCTGGTACTCAGGACAAGCAAAGGAAGTTTGTACCAAGCTTCCTGGGCCAGAGAATGTCCGCCTACCATGCGCCTCCTGGAAACATGGAAAACAAAATGACTCCCAGATCCTCCCATTTCCCTTGGTTACAGCAGTCGGACGGAGCCTGTTGGCTTAACTCCTGTGTGCTATTCGAGGTACACCCCCAAGCAGAAGAAAAGAAACCCAGTGATCCTGATTTATTCGATTTTTAATAAAAAGGTTGCAAAGGAATTCTGAAATTTTTGCTACAAGATTCATTTCAGCTGAATGCACATTAGTCCTTCACTTGGGAGAGATTCGCTATAAAGGGCAGGGACAGCAAGAGAGAGGAGTTGGAGACCTGACTTTACTTTGCCAAGATCAGCAGCCAGTGGAATGCTGACTGTGGTCATGCCATTTCAGTGCCCTCTCTTTAATTGAGAGAAACAAAAGGGGGGCAGGAGGGAGAGAGAAACATCAATTTTGCTGATCCACTTATTTATGCATTCATTGGTTGCTTCTTGTATGTGACCTGACAGGAGATCAAACCCCAAATTTGGCACATTGAGTCAATACTCTAATCACCTGAGCTACTCAGCCAGTGCTTGCTCACTCTTAATTTCCTTAGCTGGATAATCTGAGTGTTGATCATCTTTAATGTCTTTTCTAGTTCTAAAATAATATGACTTGGTGTTTATAATTGTGTGATTTGGCAGAAAGTTTGAATAGGTCTGTTGCCCAAGAACAAACTGACAGGAAAAAAAAAATTAAACATACATCTAGCCTACACTTTACTACTAAAATTTTACCCAAGGTGAGTGATAAATGTGTCTACAAAGTAAATTGCATGGTGGTCTAGTTCATAATAACTAAAAACTTGAAAGAGCTCAGGTGTCCATTAATAGGAGAATGGATAAACTATGATATATTAATATAATGCAATACTATACAGCAATAAAAAGAAACTGCTGATACATACAAAAACACGATTTCAAAGGCACCCTTTATATATGTATATATTTCAGAGAGGAAAGGAGAGGAGTGAGGAACATCAATGATCAGAGAGAACCACTGATCAGCTGCCTCCTGCACACAGCTAATGGGGGTGGAGCCCGGAACCCGAGCATGTGCCCTTGACCTGAAATGAACTGGGGACCTTCAGTCTGCAAGCTGATGTTCTATCTACTGAGGCAAACTAGCTAGGCCTCAAAAATATTCTTGCCATTAAAGAAGCCTTATACAAAAAGTATACGGGCTACTTGATTATTTCATTTGTAAGAAACTCTGCAACAGATTAACTTATTCTATGAAGAAAAAATCAGAACAGAGGTTGTCTCGAAGCTGGGGAGGAGGAGGAATGATTGGCAAGGGCCGTTAGCCAACATTCTCAGGCTTTAGGAATGTTCTATATCTTAAGAGTTTGGGTACACAGGCGAATGTATTTGTTGGACTCAGTGAATTTTCCCTTCATCATTGTGCATTTCATTGTATGTAGATTTTGCACTAAAAATGTAAACAAATATTGAACTCTAGTTAAAGATATGAATGCTGAAATATTTGTTACTTATGTCTGCAATTTATGCATTCATGAGCTTAACAATGACCCAAAACCATTGGACCAACTTGCAATTTATGCATTAAAACATACAGTGAGCTGAGGAATTTACAGAGCGATATGTAATGAAGCAAGCATAGTAAAATGTTAATGGTGGAATCCAGGTGAGGAGAAAACAGGTGTTCATTCTTTCGCCTTTGCGGTATGTTTGAAATTTTTCATAAGAGAAGGGCCAGCTATTTGGGGGTTTGCCGGAAAGCTCTGCCACCGGAGAATCTGGCTAGTTTTAGGACAGAGCAAATGGAGACACTAGAAGCTGAGGGAAGCAGGAGCACAGACCTGTTACCTCGAAAAAGTAATTAATCTTTATCAGTCTGTTTTCTCAACTACCACAGAGGCATTCGGTATTATTAAGCACTTTCTCGTGGGTGGGGCTACATCAAAATTGGGGGGATCCTCAATCCAGCACCCAGCCACCCCACAGACCCACCAGCCTCCTCACTCTCCCAGCGCCCAGCCCTAAAGGGCCTAGCCTGTCCGTTGCTCCGGTAACCGCACTCCCGTTTCCGGGATGGTGCCGGAAGTCACTTCTCATACGCTCTTCCGATTGGAGACTGGCCTTCCGTGGGGGCGGGCGCTGTTGGGGGGCGGAAGCGGCCGCAGGCATGGCGGCAGCCGTGCGGCTGGCCGCGCTGGTGCTGCTGCTCCGGGGGCCGGGCGGCTGGGGCCGTGCCGAGCCCCCACGCGACAGCCTGCGGGAGGAGCTCGTCATCACCCCGCTGCCTTCCGGAGACGTGGCCGCCACGTTCCAGTTCCGCACGCGCTGGGATTCGGAGCTGCAGCGCGAGGAAGGTGAGAGGAGGGACGCTGGCGTAGAAAGAGAACCGTGACACCTGCCGGGAGCGGGTGGGGGCAAGCCTCGCGGGAGGGGCCGAGTCGCCGGTGGGGTTCTGGTCCGTGGGCGAGGAGGCGGACAGACTGGGCCCGTGGGAGGAGGATGGGATCGTGATTGAAGAATCCCATTGTACCGCTGATGACACTCAGGTCCGGGGAGGGGCAGCGACTGCTAGCCCAGTGCTCGCCCCGCAGCTCCAAGCTGCCGCTCTGAACTTTAGTTGGAGCCCTCTGTCGACAACACTGGTGATGTTGTTGCTGGTTGCCATTTATACTAGGTGCTATGTTCTGGGAAAGATTCCTAGGAAGAGATGAGAGGTGTGGAGAGGTAAAGGCACTTGCTTAAGATCACATCGCTGGTAGCAATCTGGTCTGGAATTCACATCTCTCTGATCCCAGAGCCTTGCTTGGGTGTACTGCTTCTTTGGGGTGGCCGGAAACCCTCCCTCTAGGATCACCTCTCACCTGCTCCCCCTTCTCTAGTTTCTCATTATAGGCTCTTCCCCAAAGCCCTGGGACAGTTGATCTCCAAGTATTCTCTCCGGGAGCTGCACCTGTCCCTCACTCAGGGCTTCTGGAGGACTCGGTACTGGGGGCCACCCTTCCTGCAGGCCCCATCAGGTGCAGAGCTCTGGGTCTGGTTCCAGGACACCGTCACCGAGTGAGTGCGCACCTTGAGGCCTGTTGCAGGCCGCGGAGGGACTGTGGCAGGGGAAAGGTTGTCTTCTTGCCACTGCCATTGGGGACAGCAGTTCCATGGGGATAAAACTGCCCTGGAAGTAAGAAATAATGTTACCACTGAGTGGCATGCTTTCTTTTGCTGAATATACTTCTTTCCCCTACCTACTTCCAGAGGAGGTAACAAGTATCTCTGCAGAGGCAGATCACAAATAATTGAAGCTTACTTGGATGTAAGGCCAAACAAAATACTCTTGGGCTAGAATTGGCTTACAAGATGCCAGATCTCCGTATTAGAGGAACTGCTTTTGTTTGGGAGGGGAAGGGGCTACGTATTGCTATTGTACCAGTTTCCTCTTAATTCCACTAGGAAAAATCAATAGCACAAGTATGATAAAATAAATTTTAGGGCGATAATAGGGAGTGGTGGGGACTAGCAGGCTACAGAGCTTGAGAAGATGGCTACCACTCATCTCCTCTGGGTTATTGGTTTGGGAATAGAGGCCCACTGTTGTAAGATACTATCTCTCTTTTTAAAAAGAGATACATGAAATCTAGACTTTATTTTGAAAATTGGCAAATTGAAATACAGTAAGGTATTAAAAATGTAAGACATGTGGATCAGTGTTGTGCATCCCAAATGAAACACGGTTTTGGTTTGGGTAGAGCTTTCAGGCTTCCAGTGTGCAATCTTTATATGAGACTTGAAGCTTGGAGCAATTGAAAAGCCCTGAACGGAGGATTATCAGAAAAACCCAGGACAGCACTAAGGTGATATCAGATGAGGAGCAAGCAGTGCCCCCACAACTTGCTAATGGCTTCTCCCTGAACACTAGTTAGCCCCTGTCTTTCCCCCACCTGCTCGGCCGTCACTGTCTTCCCTCAGCTCCTAATTGCCTGTAATATGGAGCTGATGTTTAGATTTCTAGTTTTACGCTTTCTATGATTAATATAGAGAACATGATTAATATAGAGAACAGATCTGTTTTTGGTATTTCTCTATGAGAAAAACACCTGATTTGACTTGCGGGGTTTTTTTTTTTTTTTTTTTTTTAAATATATTTTATTGATTTTTCACAGAGAGGAAGAGAGAGGGATAGAGAGTTAGAAACATCGATGAGAGAGAATCATCGATTAGTTGCCTCCTGCACACCCCCTACTGGGGATGTGCCCGCAACCAAGGTACATGCCCCTGACCGGAATCGAACCTGGAATCTTTCAGTCCGCAGGCCGACGCTCTAGCCACTGAGCCAAACCGGTCCCGGCATTGCTGTGTTTTTTGTTTGTTTTTTTTAATCCCAGATTAGTTGTTTTCTCTTGTTCCGTGAATCTTTATGGATGTAAGACTTCCCACCCTGAACGTAGAACCCAGGCTCTATGACCTTCCTGCCCAGGGTCACAGAGAAGTATGGATCAGTGAGTGCTGTCAGCCTGGGAGATGTGGGGCACTTCACATGGTGGTGAAACACATCCGACTCGCTCCCTGTCCTCAGTTGCTTACATCCTAGTTGAGGAGAAGTGATGCTGAGGACAAGATGCTGCCACCCCTTAGCCGTTTCCCAGGAGAGCTTAGGGAGAGGCTCAGATGGTCAGAACCTCAGCAGCCCAGGTGGAGGCAGTGGTTGAGGAGGGGGCCTCCTTGGAAGTGGGCAGAGAGGAATGAGTGGGGCGTTCCCGGGCAGGAAGAGGAATCACCTGAGCAAAGAGCTGAGTGGCTGCAGGGAGCAAGGAGGAAGGGGCCGAGTAGGTGCAGTGATGCTGTTCCAGCTGCGTCAGCTAGCCGGTCTAACGGTGAAGCAGCCAGGCAGGCTTGGGGCAGGCTCTGGGACGGCAGCAGAAGCAGCTCTGGGACAGTGAGGGGTTTGTGTCTCCATCCAGTGTGGATACATCCTGGAAGGAGCTCAGTAATGTCCTCTCGGGGATCTTCTGCGCCTCTCTCAACTTCATCGACTCCACCAACACGGTCACCCCCACTGCCTCCTTCAAACCCCTGGGGCTGGCCAATGGTGAGAAGCCCTGTGGCCATTTCCTTCTCCCTGTTACCTCTTGCCCAAACCTTTGCTTCCTCTTTCCTCAGTGGGACCAGATCATAAATCCCCTGGGTGTGCAGGCCCAGAAGGCTTCCCAAGACTGTGCCATCTGTGCATTGCCTTCTCCCGGGGAGGAGAGGGTCCCGCTCCCAGCTGGGACTGTTAGGGTGGTGGCGCCAGAGCGGTGTATGGGGAGCAGGAGAGTGGGTCCTGAGGAGTGGGGGCTCAAGGCCCACCCAGACAGCCCTCTGTCTCCTCAGACACGGATCACCATTTCCTCCGCTACGCTGTGCTGCCGCGGGAGGTTGTCTGCACCGAGAACCTCACGCCCTGGAAGAAGCTCTTGCCCTGTAGTTCCAAGGTGAGGCCAGAGCTGTCCGAACGCAGTGGGAGCCCCAGAGAGTGGATGGAGTTAGCACATCCCTTTCTGCCGACAGCCAGGTGTTTGCAGATAGCCTCTGCCTCACGCCCAGGTGCCCAGCGCACTGACTTTTCCTCTCTTCCCGCCTCCTCCAGGCAGGCCTTTCCATGCTGCTGAAGGCTGAGCGCTTGTTCCACACTAGCTACCACTCCCAGGCAGTGCACATCCGCCCGATTTGCAGAGTAAGTCATGGCGAATGGGGGTGGGTGCCATCCAGAGGCTCTTAGAGAAAGTGCAGGCAAAGCACATAGCCCAGGCCGAGCCAGTAGTAAATGGCAGATACAGTGATAACTTCTGGGGGCATTGGCCACGCACCAAGGAAACCAAGTGGTTGCCTGGCAAGCATTCAAGAAATCTTTGTCACGGAGCTCCGTGGTTCAGAATAGCTGCGCAGTGTACCTGCCAGCTCCGCCGCTCCCCGGCCGGCATGACCTTGAGTGAGTCATTTTGTTTCCTGAGCCTGGTTTCCCCATCTGCCAAGTGAGAGTAATGGAGTAGTACTTCCCACGGTTGTTGGCGGTGGTTTCAGCTGCTGCGTAAAGCTGCTGGCACAGGGTGTGGCACAGGGTCAAGTGCTCAGTAGCGAGTGGTAGCAAATCGATGGGTAGGAAGATACATTGTAGGGACCACGTCTGTCCGGGTGGGAGTCCCTGAGGCTCTGGGGTTGGAGTGATATGTCCTCATCGCTGCTGTCTGGCCCTTGGGTAGAATGCTCGTTGTACCAGCATCTCCTGGGAGCTGAGGCAAACTCTTTCCGTTGTGTTTGATGCCTTCGTCACGGGGCAGGGGAAGAAAGGTAAGCTACCATGGCAACTTACCTCTTCTCACCCATTGCCAGCCGCACCCTGTCTGTGCACATCAGTCCTAGTCCCAGCCCCTGCTCTCTTCTCCCCAGACTGGTCCCTCTTCCGGATGTTCTCCCGAACTCTCACAGAGCCCTGCCCCCTGGCTTCAGAGAGCCGAGTGTACGTGGACATCACCAGCTACAGCCAGGTACCAAGGTCTCCAGCCATCCCCAATGCTCTACCCCCACCGCCAGTCTGCCCCTCCGCTCACTTCTCAGCCCTGCCCTGTGTCCCCAGGACAATGAGACTCTGGAGATGAACCCGCCTCCCCTCAGCACATACCAGGATGTCATCCTAGGCACCCAGAGGACCTATGCTGTCTACGACTTGTTTGACACGGCCGTGATCAACAGCTCCCGCAACCTCAACCTCCAGCTCAAGTGGAGGAGACCCCCAGAGAATGGTGGGTGAGGGTGGGCCTCACACACTGAGATGTCAGCTCATCGTCATGAGAGAACAGGCTAGTGGTCAGACTCAGACCTCTAGGGTCAGCATCTGGTTCTACATCCATGTCTTCAAAGCTCTCTGGCCTTGGGCAGGTGCTCCTCTGGAAAATGGGGACAGAAACACCTCGCAGACTAGATGAGATACGTAATGTAAAATATGGAGTTCGTTCATGCATGCATTTAATCAACAAACATTTTTTGAAGACAGAAGAGAGTATCTGCATCTGAGAAACAATGTCTGCTACTTGAGGTAGACATCCAACAATTGCAGCTGTGTTCATTGTTACCCAGGAAACGTGCAGAATACCATGAGAACACCTGGTATGGTTGGCAGGGCACAGCGCTCAGCACATACGAGTATTTAGGAAATAATAGTGACTTTATATTGCTGTGGGCTGGGGAAGATGGGGATGATTCCAGAACACAGGCTTCCCTATTCTGATAGTAAAGTTCTTCACCAAGTCCTCCTGGCTTTGAGACCCTGAGGGAGACCTGGGGAGTGCAGTGGGAGTGACCATGTCCTATAGGCGCTATTAACTGCTGACTTTGGTCTACACAGAGGCCCCGCCAGTGCCCTTCCTGCACGCCCAGCGGTACGTGAGTGGCTACGGGCTGCAGAGCGGGGAGCTGAGCACGCTGCTGTACAACACCCACCCGTACCGGGCCTTCCCCGTGCTGCTCCTGGACATCGTGCCCTGGTACCTGCGGCTGTACGTGCACACCCTCACCATCACCTCCAAGGGCAAGGAGAACAAGCCAAGTGAGAGCTGAGTCTCCCCACCCTGCCCACCTCGCTCTCTCTCCCTCCAGGTCCCCCAAAACCCTCATTTCTCAGGGTCATTCCTGAAGTCCATACCCCAGAAAAACTACACAGGCAGAAAACGTTGGGAATAAGTTTGACAAATGGAAAGGGTAGCCTCACTAATGCCAGGTCTGAAGTAATTTATAAAGCAAAAAAAAAAAAATCAACACTCAGATTGTGATTCTTAGTTTGACCTGAGGAGGGCAGTAGTTTCCTTTCTTTTTCCCTTTCTCCTTCCTGGGGCCCAGGCTCAGTCTTTTGTGATGGCTCACTGCCTCTTTCTGCTAGTGGAAGGGCTAGCAAGAACAACGGAGTATTGGGAATAAAGAAGACTACAAGCCTGGAGATAATGGTCTTTGCTTCCTTGGGAAGGGAAGAAGTGTCGTTTTTAAAATTTATTTTTATTTTCCATTATTTTTCTGAAGGGGAGTTAATATTTCCTGATTGCTTTTGTTAGGTGCCAGGATGGCACTAAATCATTGTTGTTCTCTGGAGTGGGCAGAGACTGATGCTTCAGAAAGGACTTCTCAGGGAGAATCATGGCACACACCAATGGCCAGGCTTCACGTCGTCTTGAAACCCTGTATTTTCTTTTTTTTTCTTTTTTTTTATTATTATTTTTTATATATTTTATTATTTTGTACAGGGAGGAAGGGAGAGAGATAGAGAGCTAGAAACATCGATGAGAGAGTCATCGACCAGCTGCCTCTTGCACACCCCCTACTGGGGATATGCCCGCAACCAAGGTACATGCCCTTGACCGGAATCGAACCCGGGACCTTTCAGTCCCCAAGCCGACGCTCTATCCATTGAGCCAAACTGGTCTCGGCGAAACCCTGTATTTTCAAGCCTGTGCTTAATAGTTTTACTTACTGTCAGCACCACCACTTGTACCACCTTCAAAATACCTGCTTTGAACAGCCTATCTGTGTATAATATTTTGTAGGTTTTTTTTTTTAACCTTTTGCTCTGGAAAACTTCAAATACAGCTGGAATAGTGTAATCAGCTCCCCTGCACCCGCCAGTAGCTTCAGCATTCTCCAGCTTCCTCTCATTTTTTATCATCCCCTTCTTCCTCACCCCCCACTTTTTTAGCGTGGCATATTGGGATGAGGCTTTGACCAACCGAGCTACTCTGCCAGGACTTAAGTCTCTTTTAATCTGTAATGGTTTCCTTGTTTTGTTTTATTGGGCAAGCTGGGTCATTTGTTGTACAGAATGTTCTACTTTCTGGATTTGTTCTGTCAATGTTTATGTGTTCCTCCATCCCTGTATTTCTTGGGTATGGATGGTTAGTACTAGGGACTTGATTAGATGCAGGTTCCCTGTTTTTGGCAGGAGAATGCCCAGGTGGTTCTGTGAACTTCTTGTTGCATCACTTCTGGCCCTTGGTGTCTGCTGCCCAGTTTTGGTGATGTGAAGATTGATCAGTTGCTTGCCTGGATGGCTGCACTGGAAACATCTTTTTCCTTTTTTGAGACCCTGCTCCCTCCCCTGAGCCTGCCCGGCTTCTCAGATCCAGAGCCTGGATCCGGGCCTCAAGGCCTCTATAGGTGGGGGAGGAGGTGCAGGTAGTCTAAAACCAGGGAGGAGGCATGGGTGATGCTTGAGCCTTGCCTGTCTCCAGGTTACATCCACTACCAGCCTGCCCAGGACCGGCTGCAGCCCCACCTCCTGGAGATGCTCATTCAGCTGCCGGCCAGCTCGGTCACCAAGGTTTCCATCCAGTTTGAGCGGGCGCTGCTCAAGTGGACCGAGTACACCCCGGACCCTAACCATGGCTTCTACGTCAGGTGGGCCACCACCCCCCTTTGCTGCCCCCGCCCTCTTGACCCACCTTACCTGCCACCAACCCACCTGCCTGCTTCTCTGCAGTCCGTCTGTCCTCAGTGCCCTTGTGCCCAGCATGGTGGCAGCCAAACCCGTGGACTGGGAAGAGAGTCCCCTCTTCAGCAGCCTGTAAGTGTGACCTCCGGTTCCTGCAGGGGGGCTGGGCTCAGTGTTGCCTCTTCCCCAGCAACGTGGAGATTTCACTCTGTCTTAATGAGAGTCCCGTGGTCTGTAATGTTAATACGGACTTTATAAAATGATTCTAAAGCTTCCAGAAGGATAGATAGGTGAGAAAAGCAGTGTGTAAAGCCTATATTTACTCAATGATGCTCTTAACAAGTATTTGGTTGAGCACTTACAGAATGCCAGGAACTCCAGAGAGCGCTGGCTGCCCAACAGTAAACAAAAGACTTGCCCCTGCCCGGCTACTGCTAACACATCCATGACCATGACCATGAATCTTCCTCCGCCTTTTCTCGGGGCCCTGAGAACCGCCAGGGGAGGGTCTGCTCTAGAGAGCAGCGAGGGCCCAGGTGGTGCTGGGAGTGTCCTGGTTGGTATCCAGGAAGGCTTCTCTGAGGAGACGGCCTTTAGCTGAGAGCGGACGGCTATGGAGGAGGCAGCCACGTGAGGGCAGGGCCCTTTCCCCCAGCACAGGCAGCTCCCCGTCCGCTTTGCGCATTGACCTTCATCTCGGGCGTCTTCTGTTGGAAAGGTTGGGAGGCTAAGAGAACTTGGAAAATCCCGACCGCCAAGCATTGGCCAGTGCAGCCCGAGGGGACGGGGTACGATAGGGAGAAGCAGGGGTCCTGCCTCACCACTCCTCCTGACCCCCAGGTTCCCAGTCTCCGACAGTTCTAGCTACTTCCTGCGGCTCTACACGGAGCCGCTGCTGGTGAACCTGCCCACGCCAGACTTCAGCATGCCCTACAACGTCATCTGCCTCACGTGCACCGTGGTGGCCGTGTGCTACGGCTCCTTCTACAATCTCCTCACCCGGACCTTCCACATCGAGGAGCCCAGGACGGGCGGCTTGGCCAAGAGGCTGGCCAACCTTATCCGGCGGGCCCGCGGCGTCCCCCCCCTCTGAGACTCGGAGACCCTGAGACCCGACCCTTCGTAGCAGGGGCTGCTGTTTCTCTCTGGGGAGGGGCGGTGTGACCCCCACGGACCGTTTCTGGTACTTGCTCTCCCG
The DNA here is from genome assembly GCF_014108245.1 of Pipistrellus kuhlii. Classification (NCBI taxonomy): domain Eukaryota; kingdom Metazoa; phylum Chordata; class Mammalia; order Chiroptera; family Vespertilionidae; genus Pipistrellus; species Pipistrellus kuhlii. Next base: position 21,856,994 of record NW_023425562.1, read on the forward strand.
CACTGCCCCCGGACTAGGCCGGGGTTCACAGCTGCACTGCGTAGTGCAGTAGCAATGAGCCAACGTGGTGTTTGAATTTAAATTAACTTAAATTAAAGCTTCACTTCCCCCGCTGTGCTAGCCACATTTCAGGTGCTCAGTAACCAGAAGTGGTTAAGTGGCTGCTGTATCGGGCAAGCACTTCCCATCAGCGCAGGAAGTTCTCTCGGGCGGCACTGGCCTACGTCCCGGCCGAGCTGCCATGGTGGTGTGGTAGATGGGATTTACTGGTTGTGGAATAAAATTGGCTGCTTCCTTGGTTCTTTGCCTCCTGTCTCCTTAGGACTGGGAAGAACTGGGGACTAGGGCTTATTTGCTAAACTCCCCTATCTCCTCCCACTGCAGCCAGTCTGCTTATTCCTCCCCTACTGGCCTCCTCTGACAGTGGTTCCCAGACTCCCTGGGTTTGGCTGGGAGCGTTTATGTAAGCACATCCATGACCATGAAAATGAATCATCCTGCGCCTTTTCTAGGGCCCTGAGAACTGGTTCCCTATCAGCAAGGGCAGAGCTGCAGAGGCGGGAGCTGTGTGTGGTGGTTTTCTAATGATCACCACAACTATCTGTTTCCCACCAGTAAGTGAAAATGATGCGGCTTTCTGGGGTCCAGACCCTGTGGATTCAGTTGGACTGGGTGTAGCCTGGCCTTCAGGTTTTTATCAGGCTCCTCATGAGCTTGTGTTGCAGGTGGTCCTTAGAGCGCCCATGGGCCTTGAAGCCAGGCCCATTGGGGTGAAGACTTCTGATTATATAATTCTGGTTTCCTGTAAAACAGGTCCTTAGGTGGATGCCCATCCCTGCCCTGTCTTCCTTCTTTTCCTCTGGCACAAGTGGCATCAACTGTATGAGTGACTTGCAGTCTGTCCCTCCCTCCAGTCATAGCGGCTTGGCTTAGAATGCCCTGTTCCACCAACCACACACCCTATTCACCTGCCCGAGCCAGATGAGTAGTTGCTTCCTCCAGGAAGTCTTCCCTGAGGACTGCTCTGGGTGCCCCTTCCTTCTCCCACAGCTCCCTGAACTTGCCTTTACATATTCATTATCACCCTGGGTGTTATTTTCCTTTCATTTTCATTAGACTATGGGCTTAGTGGCTCAGGGGCTGAACCTGACATAGGTCAGGACATGTAAGTGCTCAGTTAGCAAATGATAAATGTATGAAAGGATATAGGCTATTCTGGCGTGGGACTTGGAGTCCAGGGGTAGGGATGGATAGGATGAGGGGCACCGGTGGACCCCACAAGTAAGAGTGCAACTGTCTTTAACACAATGGTAGTAGTGATGCTCATGGAGCCAACACAAATGGGACTGTTTAGGTTGTCTCTGAGGGTTCCTAAGAGCCCTCAGAACACGTAAGTGATGTGCTCATCTATGTGTGAGTACGAAGGGAGCAACTTAATCAAGACACTTTGACTTGCGTTTATTCCCAAAGCAGTAAATAAGCAGCGTGTAAATGTGAAGGCCCAGGCGTGTGGATGTCTGACGGTAAATCGTCTTGGCAGTCTGCATGGAGCATGGAGTTGTGGCCTGGCTGTCTTTTATACCCTGCCAAGGCCGCACCTGGAAATGACACCCTTACTATGTCATGTGATCTGTGCAGTGACAACACTCCGTATCCCTAGCCTAGACCGCCTCCCTGAATCCAGGCTGCCACGCGCACTGAGTGGCTAGAGGCATCTCAGATATAATATCTCCAAAACTGAGCTTATGATGCTCGCTACCCTCACCCTAAACATGCTCACCTGTAGTCGGCTCATCTCTGTTAATGGCACCTCCTCTTTCCAGTTGCCCTAGCCAAAAACCTTGGAGTCATCCTTGATTCTTCTCTCTCACACCCCCTGTGGACCCCATCAACAAGTCTGCTTTACCTTCAGAATCCACCAGAATCCAACTCTTTGTTACTACATCTCTACTATCGAGTTATCAGCGAGATAGACGCACACAAACCAAAAACATATGGAATCAGTGCTGTGATTCAGTGAGCCAGGGAAGGCTTGATTCAATTTTCTGAGAGAGAAGAAAAGGATGGTTAGTTCTGACTTGGCACATAGCAGGTGCTCAGTTCTCCCTTTCTTTCTTTTTAAAAAAATATATTTTATTGATTTTTTACAGAGAGGAAGAGAGAGGGATAGAGAGTTAGAAACATTGATGACAGTCATATGGGTGCTTCCTTGTAGGTAACTAACTGTTTTTCTCTTGCTGCTTTTAATATTCTCTCTTTGTCTTTTGCTCTTGGCATTTTAATTATGATGTGTGGTCCTCTTTGGATTCCTTTTGTTTGGGGTTCTCTGTGCTTCTTGGACTTGTAAATATTTCTTTCACAGGTGGGGGAAGTCCTCTGTCATTATTTCTTCAAATAGGTTTTCAGTATCTTGCTCTCTCTTCTTCAGGCACTCCCTAATTCTGATGTTGGTACGTTTGAAGTTGTCCCAGAGACTCCTTACACTATCTTCATATTTTTGGATTCTTTTTTCTTTTTTTCTTTTCCAGTTGAGTGTTCTTTTGCATCTTTGTATTTCAAGTCTTTGACTTGATTCTTGCAATCCTCTAGTCTGCTGTTAGATATCTGTATAATATTTTTTATTTTAGTCAGTGTATGCTTAATTTCTAGTTGGTCCTTTTTCATATCCTTGAGGACCTCGCTAAATTTATCTTTTTTATAGAAAATTCTTGAAAAACCTTATAATCATGGTTTTGAATTCTATATCCAGTGATTTGCTTTCCTCCATTTCTTTCATTTGTGATCTGTTTCTTTGTCTCCACATTTTGGCTGCTTCCCTGAGTTGGTAGAGGGGCTTTGCGTGCTAGGTGTCCTATAGGGCCCAGTGGCTCAGCCTCCCCAGTTACCTGAGGTGGACACTCTTGGTGCACCCCTTTGTAGGTTGTGTGCACAGTCTTGTTGTAGTTAAGCCTTGATTGTTGTTGATATCACTGGGAGGAATTGACCTCCAGGCCAATAGGCTGTGAGGATCAGCACAGAACTTCTGTGCTGGAGACACCCTTATGGGAGAAGACTTGCAAAAGCCTCTGTGCTCAGCTTGGATGGGGCGGAGTCTCAGGGCGGAGCAAACAGCAATGGTTTCCTGCCAGCCCAGCCCTAAAAGGCCCCTGGGTCTCAGTGTCCCATAGTAATCGCTGCAAGCAGCTCTGAGAGACAGCTGCCCTCGAGTTTTGCCTGCTGCCAGACAGTCCAGTTTCTCCCTGTATGAGTCTGGGTCCCCAGCATCTCACCTAGAACTGCAGTTCAGAGCAGTTGGGAACTTTTGTCTCCCTCCTGCTTGAGAAAGCCAGCCACGTACTCAGCTGCCAGCCCTCTCTGCACGCTTGCCCGGATACCTCTGCCTTCCATAGCTGCTGTGAGACTCAGTATGCTTTTCTTTTCTCTTCTCTTCTAGTTGTAGAATTTCCACTTAGCCAGCCTTCCCGTAGTTCTGGATGATGTCCATTTTGTCTTTTAGTTGTAATTTTGAATTTGTTGTGTATGGCAGCAGTTTAGGTGTTTACCTATGTCGCCATCTTGGTTTCTCCAATAAGTATTGTTTCTTAATCCATAATACTATTTAGTCAAGTATCCAAGCATTAAGTCTCTTTGTGCTGCATCTGTGTAGGTATTCGGTAGAAGTGTTTTAGAAACTGTGTAAAATTACTAGAAGTCTGATATCTCTTGGCAGAAAATGTTGTCTGTTGTCAAAATAACCACTAAGAGGACTGAGCCTGAGTTCAGGGAAATGCCTTAGCTGAATCTTGTGCAAAGGCAACCACAATAAAATCTAGAAAGATTGTGGTCCATGTATTATAGATAGTCTCCATTCTGCTTCTGCAAACATGACCCTCATTGTCAGATTCTGACATCCTCCTGCCTTGGTAACCAGAGAACCACCTGGTCCTCAATCAGAAACTCAAAGATGGGTCAACAAATAGCTACAAATTAGGTCTATCACTCCAAAATCTGGGACTTAAGGGTTCAGAAAACTCCCCAGGATGTGTTACTTTGGCATGTGAACTATTTTGTGCTGAAGGCAATCCTGACCCTGTGATTCAAGAAAAGCTTTTATCTCTCCCTTAGAAAATTTAAATGTGGGTTTTTTCCAAGTAAGGTAAGAGTTATTACCAAATATAACTACCACTTTTCTATCTGGGGCAGGGCCAACATCTAATTACTGAACATCTATCTGGTCTTTTTTTTTTTTTTTTTTTGAAAAAAAATTTTTTTTTTGAATTTTTTAATGAGTTTATTTGAGCCAAAACTGTTGACAATTTGAGGAAGCAAAACCTCAGCGGATTGAGATAATGCTCCAAAAGCCTATCTGGTCTTTTTATCAATCTGCAATGACCCTCCTCTCTTCAGAAGGCCAAGGAGCTTACCTCATTCCTTGGCTCAGGATGCCATGTATCCCTCATTATACCTTTCTGTCTCTGACTCTCTCATGCATGTGGAGTTCCCATATGTATATATGTAATTATTATTTTGGATATATGTAATTAGATCTAGTTATTTTTCTCTTGTTAACCTGGCTCCTGTGAATGGAATTATTAGACTAGCCCCCAAACCCTAGAAATATATAGGAAATGTATTTCTCTCCCACAAGTGTGATAATGATCAAAATAGAAACCCTGAGTTACCGAGCACTTACTCCCCAGGGAGCTAGCTTTCTTTATCAATCTCAAATACCCTCACAACATGAACCCTAAGAAATAGGGTTGGTTTTATACACAAGCCCGTTCTATAGAGGAGGACACTGAGGCCTAGAAACACTAAGTAATTTGCCAAATCTCTGACCCCTGATGGTGAGCAAGCAGTCTTACCCTGCACTCCTACTTGAGTTTATCTCCAGCACGTCAAATGGGTGTAATGTGGTCTGGCTCTGTGAACATTCTTATATTAGTCCTTCAGGTGGTAAGCGGAGGTCTGTCTGGAGGTTTGATGTATATCCAGGTGCTGACACAGGACTGGAAAGTTCAAAAGTGAGAGTTTCTAGTCTAGTTAAAACCAAATAGAATTCCTTCCCTGTGTGTCATCCTACTTGATCGTCGTAATTTACCAGCTTGACTATAGTAACTTCAATTGTGTGTCCTCCCCCAAGGGTACCTGCAACTTGTTGATGGGTCCTGGCAATTCAGTTACACCCAGGCTGGAGGGTCTCCCCGTAGTAGCTGGTGACACTGTAATGCGGAGTCTCACTAACTCCTGCCTGCTGGGTGGTGTGGTGCAAGCTTATGAAAATTGGCTCAATTCCTCAATCCTCTGAAGGAGGTGGGTTGGAGGGGATTCATTCATTCTTGCAGAAAAAACCAAATGACTGGATACGTGGCAGATATTGTGACAGTTTCAAAGAAGTGAGGTGCAGGCAGAGGGCAAATTAGGGGAGCAAATTCTGGAGTTGTCTGGCTTCCCCTCTTTCCTGATGTGTCTCTTCTGCCACTTCCCCAGCGTGGGTGGGAAGGGCAACTTCCTCTTTGCCAGCATCCCTTTTCCCGCTGGGAGTTTCCTCCAGGCTTGCTACTCAGGAGCAGTTTTGTGGACCATTTTATAGGAGAGGAAAGGGGCTGGGGAAGCACCGTAACAGGGGATCTATTAGAAATGCAGCTTATCAGGCCCGCCTCAGACCTGCAGAATCAGAATCTGCGTTTCCACCAAGTCTCCAGGGGAGTTGCAGGCATATTAAAGTGTGAGAAGAGCTACTGCTAAGCATGTTGGCCCCAGCAGAGAGAAACAGGAAGCCCGAGAAGGTGGGGAGATTATAGAATGAAATGGACTGATCCCTGCTACTCCCCTCTCCCCTCCTCACCAGTCCCCAGACCTCAGCTGGAATGTCAAAGCTCTGCCAGCACCTCTGTCAAGGCTGTGAGGATGAGCCAGCTGCCTCTCTGCAGCCCTTCTCCTCCTCCTGAGCAGCCTGGTGGCTGGCACCCAGGGGAGTGAGCCTGTATTCATTTCCAGTGTAAGGCCAGCTGACTTGGGTGTGGGTGGAGCCAGTCTTCTCTCTCCAGATTTCTCCAGGTAAGTTGGGGGTTTTAACTCGGGGACATTTCCTGACTCTAAAAATAACTTGTATTTTCAGCTTTAAAAAATTCTTCTGGTTTGGATACAGACAATAATGAAGGCCTGGGGATGGGGCGGGAGTAGGGTGGGAGGGTTAAGTGAGGGGGGGGGGGGGATATCTGTAAGACTTTCAACAATAAAAATAAATTAATTGGTTAAATTAAAAAATATTTCTCCAGCTTAACAGGCATTAAACAGTTCTACTAGATCCCTACTCCAACTCTGAGACTCTCTGTTCCTGGTCCCTGCCTCCTCCCTCACCCTCACTGCAGTATAATGGAAAGGTAAATATTTGATCTGTCTAGGTTCCTGGCCCAGGCCTCATTCAAGTCTTGGAATTTGCTGTCTTTTGTTTGGTAGTGAGATGACTCAATGAGGGGCCTTAGATAGCTTCGGGATGAGGCATGAGAAAACTACCCAGTGATTAGAACTTTCAATCCCCCCACCTCTGGTATTGAGATTGAGGTCAATCGGCAGCAGCCAATGATTTAGTCAATGAAACATCAACAAGACACCCCCCCACACACACTCCCGCCTGAACATCACAGGTGCGGAAAGCTTCCAGGTTGGGGAACACCCTGGGGTGCTTTGGCAGGACATACCCAGTGGGGGAAAGGAAGCTTGAGCCTTCCCCCTCCACCTTCCCTTTTGCCCTGTTGAATCATCAATCTCATAAAATTATAGCATTTAAATGATATATTTGTAAAATGCTTTATACAAGTGCCTGACAGAGTAAATCCTCAATGAATGGCAGCTCTGATGACAATAATAATAATAATACTATTAGAATTAATAATAAGTTATTTAATTACTATTGATCATTATTCATTAATAACTGCAATGGAAAAAAACTTGGTATGAATTAGAAGAGCTTGGCTTCAGTAACTCTTGATGTTGCTGTGTGATCTTGGGCAAGTTGCTTCATCTCTCTGAGCCAGTTTCCTTCTTTGTAAAATATGGTGATGGTTTCTGCCTTAAGAAATTCACGGGTTTGTGCATTTTTGAGGACTATGTTGATTACGGTGCTGAAGTGTTTTGAACACTATAGAACAAAGCAATTTACTGAAAGCACATACAAGTTGGTTTTTAATACCATTGACTCCTGACTGCTTTTTAAATGTGCTGGCTGCTCCTTAAGAAAGGAACAAATAACATGTTCATGTGCAGTGTCACCTCCTGGAAGTCGCCTGTGGGAAGTCCCTCCAGTGCCTGAGGAGTGCCACCATGTCTCTACCAAATGGTCACAGTCTTCCTCAGGGGCAGCCTAAAGCCCACTTGCTCCAGCGATAGGCCTCACCCTGGTCACTACTGTACCCGTCCCACCTTGTTCTCTATTTGACTCTCTGGTCTCTCAAAAGTGTGCACAGGAGGTGGAAGATATTGCTGGTTTTCTTTGGGATTAAAGACACCCCTTCTTCAGCCGTTAGGAACCACTCTTTATGGAAGCCCTGCCCATCCCCTGGTGGCAGTAGAAAGAAGTGCTTCCTCCAGCTGAGCCCGCATCCCCTTCCCTTAGGACCAGGATGATACATACTCATTTACTTATTTATTTATTTATTTATTTATTTATTTATTTATTTATATTTTACAAATTTAAATTTTAATAAATACTTTTTTTTTTTACTCATCATGGACAGCAAACTATGCACATTTTACTGAAGCAATATTTAACAGACACCTTTTTTATTTTGTGCATCACAACTATAAAAATGTCTTGAACAGTTCCATTTAATGGTTTATAACAATGCAACTGCATGGACTTCTTCAGTATATCCCAGCTGCCAATTTCTACCGCCTCTGAAAAGATCTGGATGTGTGAAAAAAGACTCCCCTGTACAAACGTGACTATGTCAAGAGCTTTAGCACATCGTTTGGGTCTCAGCACAAATGTCAATTCTTCAGAGAGCACTTCCCCAGCCCCCTCCACTCCTAACTCACTGACATGACCTGGCTTTAATTTTTTTTACAGTATTTATTGATAGTTTCTATTTAGTGATTTATTTGCTTATTTTCCTCACTAGAGGAAAATAAGCAAATTAACTGTGAGTTAAGGTGTGGGGTGACGGCTGAGAAAAGGCCATTGGATTTGGAAATGAGAAACTTGGGGTGACCTGGGTATAGACAGTTAGATCTTATTGTTAGCAACAGAAACTAATTATGATATTATCAGCAGAAAAGGAATTTGTGAGAATGGTGTGGGAATCTATTCTCCCTTCCTTAAGTTAGCCTCTTGCGGAAACCGGTTTGGCTCAATGGATTGAGCGTCAGCCTGTGGACTGAAGAGTCCCGGGTTTGATTCTGGTCAAGGGCATGTACCTTGGTTGTGGGCACGTCCCCAGTGGGGGGTGTGCAGGAGGCAGCTGATCGATGACTCTCTCATTGATGTTTCTGGCTCTCTATCTCTCTCCTTTCCTCTCTGTAAAAAATCAATAAAATATGTTTGTTTGTTTTTTTAAAGTTAGCCTCTGTTGGATTCTTCATCCTGCAACTAGCAGAGTTGGAGGGCAAAACGGAGTCTTCCCAGGGCACCTCTGAATGAGTGAAGTACATTTGAGGTCTTTAGTCATTCATTGCTCAAGGTTAAAAATCCAGGGAGAGCATCTGTTTGGCCAGTCTTTGTCTGGTGATAGGGCAAGCACTTTGATCACCACGTCCTGCAGCCTCGCCTGTCCTGGGTAGAGGAAGAGTACTGCAATCAGAAAATGGACAAACAGATGCTAAGAAACAAAACAACAAAATAGCCAATATGCTCAGAGAGATAGTTTTCTGTGGAGAAAAGGAAGTTTGTGTGGATCCAATGGCCCAAGAGGACGAGGCCCCCTTGTACAGTTAAAGACACTCTGTTCCTGGGAATTTTTAAATCCTCAAGGTGAACTTGTTTATAGTCATCTTAGAGTGGGTGTGCCTATATCTGACTAATATCACCTTCCATTGTAAACCTTTCTTGCCTTCTTATTTCCTTTCCTCCTTTTCTTCCCTGATAAATATTATTTTATGGTCATGAAGTCATGTCCAAAAATCTTTGATGCATCATCTATGCTAAGCTCAGATGTGTGTATGTAATATTGAAATCATTGTGACCACATGACTACAAGCATTTGGCATGCTTCCTTCTGGTTTACTGGCTGTGTTTCCTCCAGTAAGTCACTTTCATAACCGAATTCCAGTTTCTTCACTTGTAATCTATAATAATAAAAGCATAATATGCTAATTAGACTGTACGTGCATCGGGCCTCTAGTACAGTAATAACAATACTTAATACATAAGACTGTTAAGTAAATATTAGCTACCTTTAACTGAGTACTTACTATTCAACTACCCCAGAGGTCACAATTTAAACATCCTTTGGACCAGGCAAGTAATGTGAATGGAAGTAGCTAGAGTGAGGGTGAGGGTACGTGAGACAATAAGGAATAGTGGAAAATACAGGAAAGTGGAAAGAAGTCCCCCTCATAAAGTGAACCAGCTGGACAGATCCACTTGTCCAAGTAAAAAAAATAGTCTGAAGGCTTTGCTAGAAATAAATGATAAAGATTTATTCAAGAGTCTTGGGGTTTGCAAACTGGAAACAACTAGGAAAAGACGCAGAAGCGTTCCGAAGAAGAAAGAAAAGTTAAGAGTTCTTATAGTAAAAAGTACATTCTGGGAATAATCAGTCCTCCAATCCTAGACTGATTCACAATAGTCATTGGCTAGATGCCAGCCGGTGCCTGGTCATGCCCAGTGATCTGTTCAATGGATGCCAAGTGGTCTGCATACGTGAGTCCATCAGAGGGTAATCAGAGGGCTATCTGGAGGTTTGATATATAACCAGGCATTGATGCATGACTGGAAAGTTCAAAAGTTTACATTCCCAGGCTCATTAAAGCAAGAATGGAGTAGTTTTCTCGTATCTCAGCCTACTTGATTTTGGTAATATAGCAGCTTGACTCCATTTTATTTCTTTACCCTACTCCTCACATCCCAGACCTAAAATCAAAACACTACAGGTGAAGATCTCCAAATCTGTGTTTTAACAAGCTTTCCAAGTGGTTCTGATAGTCGCTCAAATTTGAGACCCACTTACTGAGACATAGGACTGTAAGACTATGTCGCCAGGTCTTTTACTTTTTCTAAGAGAAGCTAGACATTTATTTTTATGTGAAATCCCCTGCTTTCAAGTCTTGGCTATGAATTCAAATGTTAAAAATATACGGTGTGGGATAACAATAAACATGGTTTAGCCAGATTTGCAACCTCTGGTTTATGCTTTTTGCCTTTAATCCTTAAAATAAGATGTAGGAAGAAGATGTAGATCCAAAAAGCAAAGTGTTGCTCTAAGTTAATAGCCAGGAAGTGGCCAGCCTCTGACTTGGCCCTAAATGTATTTGGTTCTAAAGCCTCTGTCCTTTTTTACTTTTTATGTAGAAAGAAAATATAGAAAATATATGGATGTCCCTAGCACAGAGACTAGCATCACAAAAGTGAAACATCTTTGCATGCCACTGGCCATTGACTGTTGAGAATTTCTCCTCCATCCTCTGCCCCACCCTGTCCCTTCAGCCTCAGGCTAATCCTCATTCCTGTAAAAGAGAGTCAATCTTGGGGAGGTGGGGGAGCCCATGAGAGCTGGGGAGCAGTGAGGCCCGGCAGTTTCCTGGCTCAAGGAGCTGGGTAGGTGCCCGACAAAAGCTGTGGCAGCAGTGCCTAAGGCTGAAATGCCCAGTAGCTAGCTGGCCCCACTGGCTAAAACCGGCTGCTCACCAGAGTCCTCTGTGTCCCTTAGACGGAGTTTCAGGAGCTCACCCAGCGGGTGCCCCCACCTGGCTCCTGCTTCATTGCTGTTGACTTCTCTGAACTCAGAGTAAATAGTCCTGCCCCTCCCAATGAAGGCATGTTTCTAGTCCCAAGGCTGGCAGGGCAGTTGGGGGTTGGGGGAGGCATTCTCAGCCTTATCCATCTGAGGGGACAGTGGCTGGAAGTGAGCCCTACTCACTTGTCATCCCAGTGGCCGCAGCCCCAGATCCCCTTTAGCCTTCAGCAGCAAAGCCTCCTGGGACTTGCAGAATCTCAGATTGTTGGAGTAGGGATACTGGAAGGCACTTTTTTTTTTAAATATATATTTTATTGATTTTTTACAGAGAAGAAGAAAGAGGGATAGAGAGTTAGAAACATTGATGAGAAATACTGATCAGCTGCCTCCTGCACACCCCCCACTAGGGACATGCCCTTAACCAAGGCACATGCCCTTGACCGGAATCGAACCTGGGACCTTTCAGTCTGCAGGCCGATGCTCTACCCTACTGAGCCAAACCAGTTTTGGCTGGAAGGTACTTCTTGTCAAACTCCCAGGGTAACTCTGTCTTGGCATTTGCTTGGCATATTCTAAAGCTTGGTATATATTTACTGAAATATAGTGGCAACCATACTTTGGTAAAAAACTGCTGTTTGAATTTTAACCCTGCTAAGTCTGGCCTCTGCATCCGATTAGAACACTGGGTACTTACCTCAGCTTCCAGGTGAAGACCTGGAGGCTAAGGCAATTTTCCCTTGCCTGGGACCAGGACCACAGGAGAATGATTCCCACTGACTCAGTAGCTTCGGGGATAGAAACTGTAGATAACCTTTAGAGTCTAACTCACATGTGTCAAACACAAGGCCCGCGGGCCAAATCCGTCCCGCCAGGCCTTGCAATGTGGCCCGCACCGTGCTGTCATCACTGCACTCCGCTGCGTTTCCATCACAATGACAGTTTATGACTGTTCAGTAAACCATTCGGCCCGCGATTTAGGCTGGATTTTAGATTTTGGCCCCTTCTCTGATTGAGTTCGACACCCCTAGTCTAACTGCTGAGCTCTGCTTCTGTGTTATGTGCTATCGCAAGATAGGGCCACATTCCAATGTCCAGCAGGATGTGACTGGAACCTACCCTGCGGGCTGTCCCCAGTCTTTAGAATTTAGTCTTTAGGATTTAGGAACAAAAGGAAAATTCTTGCAGTTTAAACCTTTAAAAGGAATTGCCTACCCCTGAAACGGGGCAGTCATGTGGAGACCACCTGTGTGTGGTGCTCTAGCGGCTGTCCTGGCCAGTTCAATAAATCCTTGCCTGCTTTTTTAAATTAATTAATCAGCCTCCGGTGGTCTTATTTTCGAACCCAGGGTTCGACCCCACAACACTTACTAGTGTCTTTAGTCACAGTAGATACCATTTACCCATTGTGTATCAGGGGTGGGTGTCTATGCCCATCACGGGGAGCTAGCCCTCAATGACTACACGGCGGCCCCATGTCAGGAACATCACACTCATGTTCTCGTTTCACTCTGATGTTACTGACATCTCCGTAGAAGACAAAATGGCAGCTCAGAACAAGGCAGTGCTTCACCCAAGGTCCCTCGGCTGAAAAATAGGGAATGTTGTCAGACCTAGACCCGCTTGCCTCAAGGCCAATGCAGAACGTTTCCCTTGATCCCTTTCTCTAGAACAAGTGTCTGGCCGCATGTGTCCCACAGAGGGCACCTGGGGAGTGTTTATGACGGGTTGGGGGAAGAAGGGCTCGCACAGAAGGAGACCTGGACTCAAAACCTTGTTTCTACAGCACCACATGGGAGCTTTCGGGGAGGGCCTAACCCAGTTTGTCCGTCACATACAGCCGGTGACAACCATAGCTCTCTAGTCACAGGTTTGCTGGGACCCCGCGAAGCAGTGAGCACGGAGCCTGGCCCAGTCAGCGGCTCCATGGCTGGTGTGGGAAAGAGGAAGAAACAGCCCGAACTGCTGGAGACAGTTCACCTCTGAATAGGCGGGTCACCTCTGTGGGCATCCGTTTCTTGTGTCAAATGGGTTCATTTATTCATAACAATTGCTTTTTCCTTAGCCCTTCCTGTGTGCTCTCTATCCTACACTAGAGCTCATCACTAATCCCTGACCCCAAATCCAACCACTTAATCCCCAGGCCATACAGTGTCTTTGTGGTCCCCCCCCCCCCCCCCCCCCCCCCCACACACACACACACACACATTCTGAGCTTTAAGGGGAGACCCAGGGTCTTGGAACGGGAACCCGGGAGTCTCGGGCCGGGCCCTTTCCTCTCCGGCCCCGCCCCCAGGCCCCGGAGGGAGGAGGGGGAGGGGAGTGGACAGGGTCCGGCTGCAGCTGGTCAGCCTGGCCTGCCTGGAAGCTGATTAGGTTCCTGGTTCCCACCGGGGCCAAGAGCGACACCTGATCCCGGGGGATTGTGAAACCGCAGGAGGCGGCCGCCCGCCCGCGCTGCGGAGCGGCTCCCCCCGCCGGCGGCCCCGCCCTGCCCCCCGCCCCGCGCGCCCTTAAATCCCCCCAACCCGGGCCCGCGGCTCTACCCGCCGGGCGCAGCACCATGACCGCCCGCCGCTCCGCCCCGCTCGCCGCCCTCCTCCTGGGCCTGCTGCTCCGCTTCGCCGCGGTCACAGGTGAGGGCGGGGGCCGGCGCCGGAGGCCGGGAGCCGCAGAGGCGCAGCCTCCCCGCGGGCTGGAGGAGCAGGGGTTCTGGGCGGAAGTGGGGAGGCCCATGAAGAGCAATGGGGGATCCCTGGTGCTTAAGGGGGCGACCCTTGTAGTTTGGGCTGTGGGGCCAGGGGAGAGGCTGGAGGGGACCCTCTGCCTAGACACCGAGGGCTCCTAGACTGTCAGCCGGGAGGGTCCCCCCTGATGATAGGGGGAGGTCCTCCCTGAGGATGGGGGGGTCCCCTGAGGATAGCGGGCTCTGGGGCCAAGGCTGCGCTAACCCCTGCACTCTCCGGTGCGGGGACCCCTGGCTTGGAAGTGGGATATGCTGAAGGCTGCAAGGGGAGTGCCTGGGGCCAGAGGCTGAGAATTCCTGGAAGCCTGAGACTTGGGGTCCCCGGAGCAGGAGGCGGGCGCTCTCCGGGCCCGGCTCCGGGCTCCCCGTGATCGTCCTCACGTCCCTCCCGGGCGCAGAGGCGGAGGAGAAGGCGGGAGTGTGCCCTGAGCTGAAGGAGGAGCTCAACTGCACGCAGGAGTGCAGCTCGGATGCCGATTGCCCCGACACCAGCAAGTGCTGCCGCGCGGGCTGCGCCGCCGTCTGCCGGGTGCCGAACGGTAACGCCGGGCCCGGGGCGGGCGGTTCCAGGGGGGGCGCCCCGAGCCCGGGGACCCCTGGCAGCGCCCAGGCGGATGGAACCAGATCGGCCGCGCTCGCTCCTCTTGACCCTGGGGGAACAAAGGCGGCGTCGCTGAGGAGGACGCGGTGTCCCCCTCCTCCCCCCCTGCATGTACTCCAGTCTCTGGTGCGTGACGGCCTTCCGGGCACGCACAGCAGGGACGTTGTTCGGAGCTGGCCAGCGAGCCGGTTCCCAGGCCTGCGGCGCTCCTCCCTGCAGGGCCCCCAGCCTGGAGCCTTCCCGGATGGCTCTCCAGGCCGGAGGCAGTCTCAGAGCCAGGAAGGGCCGAGTTCTCGCCAGGCTCACACCGCCAGCCTTGCCTCCGCAGCAGGCATAGCCAGGGGGCTCACCTTTTGCTCCCCTGGTTTGAAGAGAGTTGGGACTCTTCCCTGAGCACGCCTCCCGCTTCCCCCTCTTCAAAACGTCCTCCCCCGCTGTAGGGATGGAGGGAGAGAATGTGAGAAAGGCCAGGAACTCCCCTCGGAGCAGGAGTGGCATTAGGCTGCATGGAACCCAAGCTTCTGGGTTTTCGCCGGGAGAAGCTGAGCTCTAGAAGCAGGGCCCTGGCCTGGGCACCCACTGCTGTGATTACCAGCCTGACCCAGAATACTTGGCGACTTCTCCACAGGTGCCAGCAGGGGCCGGGAAGTTTTGTAGTTAGAGATCTCAGACACTTAGGACCAGGGAGGTGGGAGGCAGAGAAAGGACTGGCCCGTGGGGCAGCTTCTGGGTCTGGAGGCTTCCATCCAGGCCCGAGGGGGGAGGAGCAGAAGGAGAGCTGGAGACCAGGAGAGGAAGCCAGAGGCAGACCCATAGGTGAGAGAGGTGGATGCCACCCCTTCCCCCCCAACAAGGAGTCTCTGTTGTTAGGCGGAGCCTGAGATGGACAGACTGAGGCAGGCTGGGGAGCCTCCTGAATTAGAATCCTGATTCTGCCCCTGCTAGCTGAGTGATCCTGAGCGAGTCACTTCCCCTCCAAGCCTGTGTTCTCATGTCGCGCTAAAATTTTATAGGAGTGACATGAAGGTTAAATTAAGTAATACGTGTAAAATGCCTTATTAGAGAGTAGATACTCTGTACACAGGGCCTTGTTTTGTCAGTAAACTGCTGGGCAGCTGGGTACCCAGAGCCCAGCCTTTTCCAAAGGAACGGGTTTCTCTGGGCTAAGAAGTCGGCGCTGTCCTCCGCACCCAGGCCTGTGCCTGTGCCTGTGGGTGATGTTTGGCTGGGCTCGCTCCTGGGCTTCTGGAAGTAAGCCGAGCTCCCTTCTCCTTGACCCAGGAAATGGAGCCTAGGGTGTGTGTGTGTGTGTGTGTGTGTGTGAGAGAGAGAGAGGGGGGGGGGGGGGAGAGAGAACAATGATATTGGAAGGCTGGCTCAGGCCTTGGTTTTACTGGTGACCAGCAGGGTGGTTGATGAGTTGTGCCTTCACATCTCTGTGCCTCATTCTCTTCATCTGTGATAAGAACGTGGTTAGAAATGTCCCCTACAGAGGAGATATTTGACAGATGAAGGAAGATAGTGCATTTACTTTACACAAAGAACATTCTAAGTGGCTATCTGTGTGTGTGTGTGTGTGTGTGTGTGTGTGTGATGGAGAATGCTTGGCGTGTGTGGATGAGGAGTGTGCGTGGGGGAGTTATGGAGTGTGTGCCAGGCATACGGGAGCGAGTAAAGAGATTGTGACCGCACTTACAGTTTACAGAGCAGCACAGTGCAGGGCACACAGACACTGGAGCCAGACTCCTGGCTTTCAAATCCTGCTTCTACCCTTAAGCCAATGACTTAACCTCTCGGTGCCTCGGTTTCTCACCTGTGACGTGAGGGAATAGTAACGCCTGTGCTCTTCTTCGAGGGCTGTTGTGAGGATTAGCGAGTTACTGCCCATACATGCTTAGAGTGACACCCGACACACAGAAGGAGCTAAGAAAATGTCAGCTGTTCTAGTGACTCCTTACAATTGTTGTTGCAAAGGAGTTTGCCTTTTCGGAGGGAACTAACCAGGTATATCTTGCCCCAGTTGCTTTCACAGCCACCCGTGATGTGGGCCGCACTGTGTGGGCCTCTGGGGAGTTTCTGGCCCGAGGCTACAAAGTTAGGGAAAGGCGGAGCTGGGACTCTGAGGTCCTGCGATTCTGAAACCATTGGAGAGGGAGCCTGAGGGGGAGGGAGGAGGGGTCCGGCTGTGGGTAAGTGTTTATCTCCTGGCACATCCCTCTGCCCACTTCCCCTTACTCCTTTTTCTATGAAGAAAAGCCCGGCTCCTGCCCCAAGGTGGACTCACCCTTGACCCCACTCGGCCTCTGCCGGGACCAGTGCCAGGTGGACAGCGAGTGCCCGGACCAGATGAAATGCTGCCTCAATGGCTGCGGGAAGGTGTCCTGTGTCTCACCCGTCTTCTGAGGTATGTGGACAGGAGGGAGGACGTGCCCTTAAGTGATGGCACCTGCAGGGGTGGAGAAGGAGGATCCAGGGGAACCAGCTTTCACCCGCACAACAGATGTTTCTACAGAGAGGAAGGGAGAGGGACAGAGAGTTAGAAACATCGATCAGCTGCCTCCTGCACACCCCCTACTTGGGGATGTGCCCACAACCAAGGTACCTGTCCTTGACCGGAATTGAACCCGGGACCCTTCAGTCTGCAGGCCGAAGCTCTATCCATGGAGCCAAACTGGTTTCAGCTCAACAGATGTTTCTTAAGCATCTGTTACGTGCTCTGTTCTGCTGTTGGTGCTGAGGATTCTTTATGGATGACCAAACCAGACATAAATTCCTCTCTGATGGGGTTTATAAGCTCGCAGACAATAATCAAAATAAGCAAACACATTCTGTAGAATGTCAGAGTGAGATGAGGGCCAGGGAGGAAAAGGAAAGAAGGGGGATACGGAGGAGCACTGGGATGGGAGTGGGGTGAGCAGGGAGCAGGGTTATATTTTCTTACACCCACAGCCAGGGGTGGGGGAGCCATGAGGACCCCTGGGAGAGTGCTCCAGCAGCGGTGTGAAGGCAGGAGCCGTGCTGGAGAGCAGTGTGGGGAGAAGAGGGTCAGAGAGAGAACGGGTAAGTGAGCAGCTTGCTAGGGGCCTGACGAGC
The DNA here is from genome assembly GCF_014108245.1 of Pipistrellus kuhlii. Classification (NCBI taxonomy): domain Eukaryota; kingdom Metazoa; phylum Chordata; class Mammalia; order Chiroptera; family Vespertilionidae; genus Pipistrellus; species Pipistrellus kuhlii. The sequence goes on from NW_023425562.1 coordinate 21,874,305, forward strand.
CATCATAAGCACTTTGGTCTCAACCCAGACATGCTGGGCCATTGGGAATGGGCGTGCTCGGACTGAGATTTGAACAGGCTTGCTCTGGCTGCAGCGTGGAGAGCACTCTAGGGGCAGCAGCGGGAGCAAGGGGAGAGAGAGCCGCTAGGAGGCTCCTGCAAGATGCCAGGTGGGAGATGACAGACCAGGGGAGGACAATGGCTGGGTTTGGGGCATCTGTGATGGGGCATCTGGGACAGTATCTGCTAATGAACTGAGCTGTGAGGGCAAGAGATTTTCTCCTTCATTTCCTTAACACAGCATGTAAGTCAACAGCTGGAGGAGCAGCTGGATCTCGGGGGGGGGGGGGGGGTAGAAAGCTCTTGGCATGGCCAGTGGGAAGCAGGAGAGTTGGTATTTTTGCCAAGAAGCTCGGGTTTTGGGGTGTTTTTTTTTAGGACGCACATGGAAGAGATCAGTGTACGTCCTCCAATGTGTGTCTGTGTGCGTTGGGCCCTCTGGAGCAGGTGGGGCCGTATCCGGCCGCCTCTCAAAGGAAGGGGCTGCGGAGCCTCTCTGTCCCCACGTAAAACTAAAAATAAAACATTAAGTCCTAAAGTAAACGCGAGGAAGTGACGCAAAACACAACGCGAAGCCGTGCTCAGCCAGCCGATTGGGCGAGCCGGCCCGCGCCACCAGCTCTCTGCCAGGTGCCCTTCCTCACCGAGCTTGCAGCTGCTTGGCTGGGGCGGACAGATGGACGGACACTCCCAGTGCTGCTGTGGAGGGAAGGGCGGGGTGCGGCGGGAACAGGAGGAAAACCTCACCCGGGTAGGACTGGGAAGAGGATTGAGCACGCTTCCCAGAGGAGGTGACTCCAAGCCAGTCCTGAAGGGCGAGGGTGAGGTGGGCAGCCTGGTGCAGGGCAGGGAGGAGGCTGCTGCGGGCAGAGGACACAGAAAGAGCAAGAACCAGGAAGCGCCCTTTGGTGGAAATCTCATTGTGGACCTGCTGCTGCTTCGGACAGGCTCTCAGCCAAGGGCCTGGGGGTCACAGTGGAACCCAGAGAAGGGGATGGACAAGCGCAAGGTCCCCTGGCTGCTACTTCAAGGCGTGACCTTCAGTGCGGGAGAGGGAACCATGGTCTTCCCAGAGCCCAGAGCACTCACTGACTCCAGCCCTCTCTTCCCTCCCGGAGTGCCAATAGCATGGCCAGGCTTTAAGTGAGGAAGACACAGGCTCAGCTTTCAGCGACGACATGTAACTAGCCTCTCAGCTCCCCGAGCTGCCAGTATTTTACTTATAAAGTGGGATGAATATTAGTCAGATGAACCCAAAGAAGGGAGGCAAGGTGGAGCCTCCTGGTGGCAGAGGGACTCAGGGAGACAAATGACCGTGGCTCCTCGGGAAGGTCATGTGTGTCTGAGGATGGTCTGCAGCAGAAGAGGTGAGTGTAGGACCCGCAGAGAAGTACAGGCAGAGCCCCAGGTGAAGTGTGTGTGTGTGGGGGGGTGGTGGGGGGGTGGGGGTGGGGGTGGGGACGGGTAATGGCGGCGAGAGGAGAGCTTTGGTCCAGAACTGAAGCTGCAGTACCTCGCCTGGTATTGTGGATGTTGTTGTTGATGGTTGGTTTTATTGTGATTCTCTCCCTCCAGTTTCAGCCACCACAGCCTGAGGAATGAGGGAGTGGGAGTTTCCACCTGGTTCCATCTGGCTCCAGCCCAGCTGCCCTCCCTTCTTTCTGGCCTCTGCTTTCCCTCCCGTGCTGACCACAGCTTCTCTTTCCAACCAATAAAGTGACCACTTCCAGCACCGGTGGGACCATGGCCTCCGTTCTTATCATTCTGTCCCTGCCCCCCCTCTCCCCCCATTCTGGGTTGAGGTGGGATGGGGGGCAACCAGATCATCCAGGCACATAGTTCAGAGAGGGATCGACAGTTACAGGGCTCGTCCGGTCTGGGTTGGTGGTTATTCTCGAGGAGGATTGGGAGGGAACCTGAGGCTCAGGGATGATGGGGTGCTTCTGAATCGGTGCTGAGTGTTCCCATAGCAACAGCAGCACCGACTGTGCTCCAGATGCAGGGCCGGGAGGTTCCCTGGTGAGAGCTTCTGGCTCTACAGTCAACCCGAGAGGTGACGACAGCCCCGACTTCCAGACCAGCTCCGCCAAGCTACTAGCTTGTGGCCACAGAAAAAGAAGACGGCAAAGGCAGGGTCCTTTGTTTTAAGTCAAATCATGTTTGGTATAAACAATAGATTGGGTCAAAATTTAAAAGGTAAAATGAAAAGCATCTTTCACCCTTGACTTCCTCCCCCCAACCCCAGCCAACCAGTTGTTTTCTGAGGATGAGACCAAGATCAGTTTCCTGTGTATTTTAGAGATAGAGCTCCATCTCTCCTCTTCCTCTCTCTATTCTCTCTTTTCCTCTTTCTTATTCTCCCCTCTATTCCCTTACTCTATCCCTCTCTCTTTCCCCCTCTTCTCTCTACTCACCCTCTTTCCCATTTCCCCCTCTTTTTATCCTTCTCTCCCTCCATTTCTCTCCCCACCCATCCCCGACTCTCCCTCTGTCTGGCTCCCCCTTTCTCTTCTCTATTTCCCCCTTCATCCCCCACTCTCTTCTTTCTTCCTCTCTATGCCCCATCCTCTGTCCTCCTCTGTCACCTCTTTCCTGTCCCCCTTTCCCATGGCCTTCTCTCAGTACTCACAGGCGTTACAGGTATCATCTCTACACCCAGTGGTGTCAGCATGGTCCTCATTGTGCAGGTGGGGAGACTTTGGAGGCCCTGAGAGGCACAAAGGCTTTTCTAGGACACAAGACGGTAAGGAAAAAGGAGGTCCGAACTCCACGCTCTCCTAAAGGCTGGGAAATGGTACATCCCCAGGGAGCTATGCTGGATATTGGTGTTGGGTGTGGAGATGACCTGGGCAAAGAGGGGGAGCAGTCAGCAGCCCACAGGGTGCTTTGGGTGGCTCTGATTGGAAGAAGGAGCCCAGGTAATGGACCTTGAGGGATCCCCCACTTCCTTAGTGATAGACCCCAACAGAAGTGTCTGAGGCTTTGTAAATATCCTTTTCTCAAGATTGTACTCACTGGTTTTAGCTTTCACTGACGATTCTTACCTAAATCAACGATTATTTAATGGTTATTAAACAATGGTTTTCTAATTCTATCCTCTTCAGCAGCGCTGTGTGTGTGTGTGTGTGTGTGTGTGTGTGTGTGTGTGGTGGTGGTGGGCTTCCATCCCCTCTAGCATCAGTGTGAGGGATGCTACTGTGTTCCCCTACACTTCTGAGCTCGGGGGTAAGCTTTGTAGTAGGTTTTGAGATCTCGCCTCTGGGTTTTGATTAAATGTCCCATGCCAGGGTTTACTCCAATCAGTAGTATAATATCCTACTCTGGAGAGGGGGTTACCCTTAGGTCTTATGTTAACCCACCCATTCTGAGCAGAGCTTGGGACCCCTCATTCCTTCCATCCCCCGTTCCTTTCTATCTTTTTTCTTTTCTCTCTTCCATAATTCAGAGATGATAAGACTCATAGCATTCACGCATTGTTTAAAACCTTAACTCTGAAAAATAAATCCCAGGTTCCTCCTTTCCTACATTATATAATCTCTGTGAAACGAATCAAGTGCTTGCCACCCACTCAAGCCATCAACGTTAACATCACCTGTAACCAAACAAACCAGCATCATATACTCTGTGCATGTCCCCTTTCTTGGCTCAGTGTAGGGGGGACGTGTGTAAGGCGGATCCATGACTTCAAGAACCTCCAAAGCCCTGGCTGGTATTGCTCAGTGAGTTGGCATCGTCCTGTGCACAAAAAGGTTGCTGATGACATTCCTGGTCAGGCACATGCCTGGGTTGTGGGCTCAAACTTCCATAAGAGGCAGGCAGGAGGCAGCTGATGTTCCCCTCTCACATCAATGTTTTTCTACTTCCCTCTTCCTTTGGCTCTAAAATTATATATATATATATATATATATATATATAAAGAACCTCCAATATGTGAACCTGAAAAGGTAGAGGCAGGCAAGCCCAGATCTCTCATCTATATGGAAAAGTCCAGGGGGTTTTGTGAGATGGAGAGGTAAGCAGGGGCGGGTGGTCATGGCCAAGCTGAAATGTTAATGAAAGCAAACTGATTAAGAAAGAACATGGGTGCTACAGTTGGACTTTGATTCAGACACCAACTTCATTCCTTGCCATTCATTCCAGATAAATTACTATTTGGGGCAAGTAATTTATCTTCCTGACCTCCAACTTCCTCATTTGTAAGAAATAGTGTTAATAGAATCTTCCTCTCTGGGCTGTTGGGAATATTAAACGAGATACTGTATGGAAAGCACTTAGCTTGGTTCCTGGCATATCATCAGTATGGCTACTGCCAGGTCCCTTGGTCCATTGCTTGGTCACTGGATGGGTCCCTAAATGAACAGATCTGGCCCTACCACATGTGTCAAACACAAGGCCCACGGGCCAAATCCATCCCGCCAGGCCTTGCAATGTGGTCATCACTGCACTCCGCTGCGTTTCCATCACAATGACAGTTTATGACTGTTCAGTAAACCATTCGGCCCGCGATTTAGGCTGGATTTTAGATTTTGGCCCCTTCTCTGATTGAGTTCGACACCCCTCCCGTTCCGAACGGGAGGAACGGGAACTGAGTTCCAGGCTGCTTCAGTTTCTACAGCCAAGACAGGTACATAGACTGGCTCTGGAGGCCCATATGAGTGGGTCTCCCACCCAATTGAATGCTCCATCCCCAAATTCAGAGGGAGCTTGGGGAAATTATAGGGTGGGCATTGCAATGCAGAGAACCAGGTCTTTTTCTTGGATCAGTGATACCTGTTTCATTCCCATCGTGCGATGTTAGAGAAGTCTCTGCACATCTTTGGTTCTTCATTTTCCCCTCTTGACTTAGGTAACTGAACAGCTTTCCCTCATGTTTTCTCCTTCCCCTCCAAGTTGCAATAATTGGTGTCACTTAAGGTGGGGACTGCAGGACCAAGGCTGTCACTCCTCTCGCCTAGTAGCCTATGGCAGAACTAGGTTAATATCTTCAGGTATTCCCCATTTTTCTTTATTCATTGGTTTCTTTTGTTCCCTTATTTGGCCAGAAATCCTTTCCTTGTTCAGTGGAGGTCCTTCCAATATGATGCAGATCCAGGCACCCTGTTCACCTGCTCACTCCCGGCTGCTCATTAGCCTTTGCCCCGACGTTCACCTGCCCACTTCCTGCTGATCACAAAACCAGCCCCCTGTTCAGGTGCCCAATTCCAGCTGATCAGCGCGCAACCCCACCCCCCGTTCACCTGCCCACCCCCGGATGTGCACTAGCCCTCACTAGCGTGTGTCCACTGGGAGCCAGCCCAGCCCATCATTCCCATTTCTCAGGTCAGAACCAGGCCTCAGAGCTTCCCTCAGCTGGGACGGAGCAGAGCTGGATTGGGAAGCAGGACGGTCTCTGCAGCTGATGTGTGTGGGCCCCTTCTCACGCACCCAGGAGGCTCCGGGGCCCTCTGTGCATCTGTGACTGTGGCGATGTGGCTGTATCACCAGAGGTCCCTTCAGGGCACACCTGGGGCGTGGTGGCCAGGACTTGTTCGCAGCCTCTAGGACTGGAGCCCTCTGCTCTCTCCTCCACACGCTGCAGGAACATCCTGCCAGGCGCTCCACTCAGAAAAAAAAAAAAAATTGGTCAATGGCCGACTCAGAGGCAGGTGTGGACACTGCCTCTGAGCCGGCTCCCAATGGGCTGAGGCAGAAGGTGCTGGAGCCCAGGCTGGAGTGGAGGCAGCAGGAAGGGAGTGGGCTATGCTCCGTGCCCAGGCCTGTGCCAGGAGCTCAGGGTCCAGATCCTCTGCAATCCTAGGAGAGGTGTCTCTTTGCTCCCACTCCCCCCTCTTCTCTCTCCCTCCCTCCCTCCCTCTCTCCTTCAGGCTTTACTGAGCACCTGCCTATGACAGGCCCTGGGTACAAAGGCAAAGCCCTGTGAGAGCATCATCAAGAAACTGGCTGTGACTTCATCAGGATGCAGGGAGAGCCCCAAGGGACTCAGGGAAGGTTCTCCAGTGGAGTTAAAGCAGCCGGCTGGGCCGTGAAGGCTGAGGAAGGGCATTCCAGGTGGAGGGAACTGCATGTGCAAAGGCAGGGAGGCAGGAAAGAGCCCGCCCGGCCTGGGAACTGTGGGAAGACAATGGAGCCCAGGTCCAGGAAATGTGCTGGGTGAGGTTGGGGTCCCATAACCACTCCCTGGACCCTCTGCCTCTTGACCTCCTTTGCTCCAGGCTAGGAAGAGGCCCTGGCCCAGCTGCACAAATGGATGCTTTGATATTGGAGAGAGGGAGTGAGGAAGGGGCCAACTACTATATATTTTGGGATTCCTCCTCCTCCTCCTCCAGGGGAGCAAAGAAATACCTCTCCTCCTCCTCCTCCTCCTCCTCCTCCTCCTCCTCCTCCTCCTCCTCCTCCTCCTCCTCCTTCTCCTCCTCCTCCTCCTCCTTTTCCTCCTTCTCCCCCTCCTTCTCTTCCTCCTCCTCCTCTAGGGGAGCAAAGAAATACCTCTCCTCCTCCTCCTCCTCCTCCTCCTCCTCCTCCTCCTCCTTCTCCTCCTCCTCCTCCTCCGACCCCATGGCAACCAAGAGGCAGCTGGGGATGCCATCTATGAGTTGGGCTGGGGGTAGGGACCTCTGCTCCCCCTCTCTGAGCATCCCCAGACTTGGCATCTAGAATATGGGCACGGCAGTCCAGTGGTGGGCCCCTGTCCACCCAGGTGCTCCGGGAGCCCAGGCCCAGGAGATAAGGGCGGGGCTGGGGGGGGGGGTGCCCTGCCTCATCCTGCAGCTGGGGGCTGGGCAAGGCGGTAGGCAGTGCCTGAGCCAACTGGCCTGTGCTTCCCGCTGAGCTAGCGGCTTCCCATCCAGCAGCCTGCCCGGTGTGCCCACTGCACTGTCCCTGTGGAGGTGCCCCAGGGAGCAGGAGACAGGGCCGAGGCAGACACAGGAATGGACCTCCCTGTGAGCCCTGCAGTGAGCCGTCTGGGGGTTGGGGGGTCTCTCTTGCCAGGGTGCACAGGGCTCACTGTTCCAAGGACCCCGTCAGAGCCCCCAAAGGCGGGTCTATTTCCTGAGGCTGCTGCTCCGATGACATCAGACCGGCTTGAACAAACAGGAACAAGTGCCGTCCCCGTCTGGGTGCCAGAATCTGAAATGAAGGCTTCTGGGGCTGTGCTCCCGGGAGGGCTTCAGGGCAGGGTCCTTCCTGCCTGGTCGGCTCCTGGGGGATCCTGGTGCTCTTTTGGTCCTGGCCCCATCCCTTCCATCTACCCAAGTCTTCACGTGGCCTCTCCTCCCTCCCCACGTGACTACTCCTGCATGATCAGGTGCCCCCTCCTCCGTGTTCATAACCCCTCTCGCTGTTCACGTGCGCACTTCTGGGTGATCAAGTGGCCCCACCTCCTGTTCATATGGGCACTCCCAGCTGTCCACGAGGCCATGCCCCTGATCACGTGCACACTCCCAGCTGCCACGTGGCTCTGCCCCTGATCACGTGCACACCAGGCTGTCCACGTGGCCAAACCCCTTAAGCACGTGTACACACACACACACACACACACACACACACACACACACCCTCCACCTGGCCCCGCCCCCTGGTCACGTGCCCAGGGTACAGGTGTTGCTGCTGCAGCACGTGGAGGGCGAGTGACTGGACTTCTTCCTTCCACGGTACACAGCGGTAAAGGGACAGAGCTGAAAATGGAACCCTCCGCTGCCCAGAGCCTCCGTCTCCTTGACCTGTGACCTCTGGGTGAGCTGCCCTTCACCCTGTGGCCATTGACTCGGATGGGTTTCACCCTTCCCTTCATTCCCCTCCTCCACCCCCAGCAGACAGGGGTCCGCAAACCAGCAGACTTCCTGCATTTCGCTGTGAGATGTGGCTCTGCCCCGCGCCTCTTGGTCTGAGTCCCTCATGCCACCCCACCTCCGTGGCAGCATCTCTCATCCCCTGCGCCCCCATTCAGCACAGGCACCTCAGCGCTCCCCTGCAGCTCCAGGGACCCGCAGAGCCCGGGCCCCAGCAGGCCATAGTTCCCCAGGTCCTGCCTGCAGCCTCGGGGTCTTCAAACCAGACTGGCAGGGGCGGGGGGTGGGGGTGGGATTGACCCCTAAGGCAGAGGGGTGCAGACACAACGTGGGCACTCTGCCCCCTCTCCCCCACCCCACCCCCTTTAACACCCCCACTCCTTTTAACACTCCCCTTCCCCCTTCTAGGATATGTGACAACACCCAGTCTGTGCTGACACATCCAGCTCCTGGAGGGCTCAGCCTGAGCCCTGCGGCCTCCAGAGGGAACCCGTCTGCAGAGTGTTAGGCAGAACAGGCCTCCCAGGGCAGCTGGATGCCCACCTGGCCCCACAGCCATCCTTCAGCCTCCCCCTTACCCCTCCTGAAGGGGAACCAGGTGTGTTTCCGCCCAGCCCAGCTGCCTGCCTTGGGAGGCGGCATAGGCTGTCGCCCTCTGCTGGCCAGGTCTCATTACTGCAGGAAAGTAAGAGGTACCCAGCCCCTGCCCACTGGGAGCCAGCCCAGCACATCATTCCCATTTCTCAGGTCATATCCAGGCCTTGGCGGTTCCCTCAGCTGGGAAGGAACAGAGCTGGATTGGGAAGCAGGACGGTCTCTGCAGCTGATGTGTGTGGGCCCCTTTTCACGCACCCAGGAGGCTCCGGGGCCCTCTGTGCATCTGTGACTGTGGCGATGTGGCTGTATCACCAGAGGTCCCTTCAGGGCACACCTGGGGCGTGGTGGCCAGGACTTGTTCGCAGCCTCTAGTACTGGAGCCCTAGGCTGAACTCATTAGAGGAAAGGCTTGTTACATTAGGCTTTGGAGTACCCTGCATCATCCTACCACCTGGAGCTTGGCAAGCAGGAGTCTCTGAGCCAAGTTCACTGCACTTCCCACCAAGCAGCCTGCCCTGGTGTGCCCACTGCACTGTCCCTGCAAGGAGCCCTGGGGGCTGGGTGGGTGGGAGGCAGGGTGCTCCTGGCCACATAGCTTCAGTGTTCATTTGGGCCCTCCTCCATCCTCTGGTGACATCTCTGGCATCATCATCTGCCTCTGCCCCCTTGTTCACCTGCCCACTTTTGGCTGACCATAAGCCCCCCCTCTCCCCTCCCATTCTTGTGCCCACTTCTGGCTGATCATATGCTTATTTATAGAGGTTCAGGCACAGAAGTGAGTAGTTTTAAGAACACAACAAGGATAAAAGGTGGTGTGGAGAAATGCTTCTCGTGTTCACAGAAACACCTGTCATTGCCATAGAGCAACCCTGACTCCAGGGAGCATCGGGCTCTTATGCGGAAATTAGACGTTCTTGCAGACTTTATCACATGCATCTCTACTCGGAAAGTTGTTCCTGTTGCCTTTGCAGCCTCCGAAGTGAAACAGCGTACATCCGGGTATCGATGAGTTGTAATACCACCGTGGGAGTTTGGCTCGGCAAGGGCCCTTTTCCATTGGAAGTTTGCAATCTTTTCGGGAGGCACTAGGCTGGGGACTTGATGGGCCTAAAGAGAGAAAGTGGTTGAGAGAGGCAAAATGTATCACCTTTCCCTTGTTGGCCCATATGCCCATATGCCAGAGGCTAGGATGGCCACGGGCATAACTGTGAGGCTCTACCCAGCAACCGAGCTCTGTACCTCTTCCCATCCTGCTCATCTTTCCCGCATAGCAATGGCCCTGCCCGTCCGCACAGACACTGAGGCTTTCCATTTCTGGAAGTAGACTGCTGTGCTAAAAGCCGCAGACTTGAGAATCCTGTTCTAGTGGATTCAAATCCACTTACTACTGTGGGATAACTGTATCATTTAACTTCTCCAAATCTTCACCTCTTCATTTGTAAAATTAGGGAGTTGAACTCCATCATCTCTGAGCATCCTTTTAGGTCTGATTTTCTAGGATTTGATGAGTAAGCTCTCTCAGGCTTCCACCTCCTGTCTCATCATCATTCTAGAAGAGATATCTATAGGAAAGGACTGACTTGGGATCTGAGAGTGGGGTGCAAAGTTTATTCAAATTTATAGCTGTGTGATCTTAGACAAATGACCTATACCTTTGGCACTCAGTTTCCTTCATGTAAAATGGGGTATACTATTCACACTTTAGACTTACTGAAGGCTTAGAGATAACCTATGGAAAGCATTGATCAATAGAAAAGCCCCAATAAGTAGCAGCTGCTCTCAATCATTCTTTCCTTTCCTTGACCAAGAGAACTCTGGCGAGCAGGGATCTCATCCTCAAATCAGCTCTAGTTTTTCTCTTTTCTACAGCACGTTTACCATCTATTATGTGTATTATGTATTGTTTCTCTCTCTCCCATTGGAATATGAATTCCACAAAAGCAGGATGTCTGCTTCACTCATGACGTTAGCCTGACCACCTGGCACAGTACCTGGCACACCGCATGCACCCAGCATGTATATTTGTTGAAGTGAATTGAATTGACTGCAGCATGAGATAAAAACAGACTTTGTACTGCCACTCTCCCTTCTCTATTTCCAGTCTATTCTTGGAGCTCCCACTTCCATACCAACCTGTTCCTGCTTCCTACCGAAACTCTTGGCTGAAGGTGAGAAACAGAAGAGATGGAAGAGAGATCCGGAGCCGCATGGTGCCACCCAGCCAGTGGCCCAGCCTGGGGCTGGCATTTTAGGGAGAAAGGGGACCAATGGGGAGAATTCTGGCTGCATATTCAGCTCATTTACCCCTAACTCTTGTTAATCATGAGTTTGGGCTACCTCTGGAACAGAGTGTCCAGCCAAAGCACATCTCTGACTCTGTTCTTTGACCTTATCTGATCTGTGGCCTTTATCCAAGGCCACTTTATCACACTTCAGGGTGGAAGAAGCTGTAACAATAATAAAACAATAGGTACCATTTAATGAGTAAATTTACCTTCCCAAGCACCGTATAAACTACTATTCACATATCACCTCCCTTGAACCCACACAGGATTCCTACAAGACTTAACCACCTCCCCCTCCCCACATTTTGCACATGAAGAGACATTGAAGTACATTAGCCATTGTCACATGTATAATGAGATTCAAAGCCAGGATTGGGGTTCTTGTCTGTCTAGCTCCAGTGCCCTTGTATTATCCATTCATCCATCAAACACTTATTGAGTTCCCACTGTATGCTTCCTCCCTCCCATCTGAAGTCTCCCAGGGAATTAGGAGAGCAACACTGTTGTGTAGAAGGGACCAACTTTGTCTGGTTTAGAGAATCATTTGTCTACAGACACACCTCAATTGCCAGGAACCAGCACATTCCCACCCACTTCCTTTCCCAGATCCTCTACAGATCTGATTTTTTAAAAAAAGGCAAAGCTGGCATGGTGGGATATAGTGAGTCTGGGATATTAAGTCTAAGGTGCTCTTGACCTTGGGAAAGTCATGTGATCTCTCTGAGCCTCAGTTTATCATCTATGCATTGAGATCAATGATGCTGATTTAGCATACTTCCCAGAACTGCACAAGTGTTCAATGAATATACAAATGCTTCATACATTATAAGTGCACACACAGACACATGCTATTTGCTGATGTGTATGATGAACTTCTTGGAAATGGGAGTGCAAGCTAGATTAGAACCATACTTGTTATATATACAATAGAAATGTATTGCCCATCTTTGCACATTAGTGGTAACTCTTCCTTCTTTCTCTTTAAATCCCCTGCAGCCATGATGGTACTCATTCCTTGGACATTGCTTCTCCAAACTATAGTTCATACAATAATTGGTCAATCCTCTCATGGCCTGCTCACCTTCACTGCTTTCTCTGCCTTTATTTTCTTAAAGACTCCTCTAAAGTCTGCATTTCAACATCTTGGTAATACATCTTTTTTTGCACTTCAGTGGGTCTACTAGGATTATTCCTGTCTCTTTCTTTAGCTCTCTTAGATTATCAAATCTGTTAGTCAGAAACCAAAATAATGGCAGCAGGAGGTCCCCAGGGAGCGAACAGACTGGCATTTGCCATTCGAATAGAGTGAGGGCAGGACTGCGCGTAGGTGCTCATGGATGAGAGCTCCCACAGTGCTCCTCTTCCAGAGCAGCCGACCAGGAAGAGAAAACTGACCTTTTAAAACACAATTCAGGAGAGCCATTTTCATCTGGGGAGGAGGCAGTTCTACCCCCAGGGACACGTAGCCATGTTTAGAGGCATTTTTGGTTGTCACAACTTGAGGAATGGGGTGCCTACTGGCAGAGGCCAGTGATGCTGCTAACTAACCATCCTACAATGCACAGGATCGCCCCACCACAAAGAATGATCTGCCCCCAAACGTCAATGGTGCCAAGGTTAGAAAACCTTGTAGAGGAGTTATGGGTCTAAATATTTTTAAATTATAAAAACATTTCCAATATGAGCAGTGTGATAAGGACTCCTTGCAGTGAGGGCAGTGCTTGATGAGATGTGCCTGTACTTATTTGATGTATTTTTTGTACTTACTTGGCTTAACAGACCTTGTGGGTTGTGTGGGAGGTACTGACCTTTGAAAACCACTCTGTACCTGGGTGGCCCTGGGGGATCTTTGGCTTCAACTCAGTGACTTGGCTCTTCCTCTGGTGACTTGGGTGGTAAGGTTCCTAACGTTCCAGAATATGGAGAACAGGTGTAAGGTTTATTAAAAGCACATTTGAGAAAATAGCAAGAAGCTCTTGTTAGTTGTCTTGCAGTTGTACTCATCATAGGAGTCTTACCCTATATCAACCATCTATGTGTGAAAAGAATGAAATTACTTTTGATTGAGACCCATTGATTTGGGTGGTGTAGATCCATTGATGTGGGTGGTGTAGAGATGGGGGAGTAAATGTGGGTGGGATTAGGAAAGAACAAAGTTTCTTCAGTCAGATTCTAAACTCCACAAAACCTTTATCTTTTCTAGAAGGAAACGGACATCACTTCAACACCAACAATCTGTCAGAGGAGTTTCTGCCTTGTCTCATTACACTCGTCTAAAAAAGTCCTTGGAATAGATATTATTATCATCTTCATCTCACAGGATAGGGGAACAGGGATTTAGAGAGAAGACTTGCTTAAACATGTAACAAATATATTTATTATAAGCATACATATGCCAAGAAAGTTTATTTCTCTATTCTTACCTTATTTATATTCAAAAATAAACGTGTAGGGGACAAAATAAGGTTGATTACTTTAAGAGTAGAGTTAATTTATATCTTTAGAAATCCAAGTAGAACTTTTAGCAGAAGGTAATTATTAGCACTCTATCCCCAATAGCTTGGATATAAATAGAGGAGGGAGAAAGGGTTTATGAGCCCAGGAGCCTAGAGCTTTATTCATTGGACATAAACACTGTTCACTGTAGGAAGCTCCAGGAAACTGGAGTTTCCCTCAGTGAACCGTTTATTTTAAAACTATGTATGTTCTAATAATAATAATCTTTATTGTTTATGGAACATTAACATCCAAGACATTATGGTATGCACGCTTTACATAACTCATCTTGTGTGCTTATCAAAAACCTTGACACTGGTTTTATAGTTTTGCATATTTCACAGAGAGCTCCTGATTATTAAAAAAAAAGAGAGACCTGCTGAACATGAAAACAACAAAGTGACAAGTAGCCATTTTATCCACCCTGATTTCCAATGAGGCTGAGGGATCTGGCAGCACCTGTTACACTCAAACCTGGATTTTAGCTCCAGTTTTGCTATTGATTTGCTGTGTGATCTTGGATGTCTATTTCCTGCTAGAAGCTTCCATTTGTACATGTGTTTAAAAAAATAAGGAGGATTAGCCTATGAAACTAGAAACACGAATCACAAAGGATGTATGCACCCATATGTTCATAGCAGCACAATTTACTGTAGCTAAGATTTGGAATCAGCCTAAGTGCCCATCAGCAGATGAGTGAATTAAAAAACTGGTACATCTATACAATGAAATACTATGCTGCTGTTAAAAAAAGGAGTTCTTACCATTTGCAACAGCATGGATGGAACTGGAGAGAATTATGCTAAGTGAAATAAGCCAGTCAGAGAAAGACAAATACCACATGATCTCATTCATTTGTGGAACACAATAAACAACATAAACTGATGGACAGGGACAGATCCAGAGGCAGAGAAGCATCGATCAGACTGCCAGACCTCAGAGGGAAGTTAGGGAAGGGTGGGTGAAAGGAGGAGAGATCATCCAAAGGACTTGCATGCATGAATATAAGCCTAACCAATGGACATGAACACCAGGGGGGTGAGGGCATGAGTGGTTGGGGGTTAATGGAGGGATGAGGATACATATGTAATACTTTAATCAATAAAGAAATTTAACAAACATAAGAAGGGTTATTTGGGCTGGTGGAGCTCTCTAATATCCTCAGCTTGGACATTTCCTGAATTCTCAAACCATCCACAGCTTCCTGTGGGCATTTCTGGCTCTGTAGGAAGCTTTGAGGTGAGAATAAAAAGGAGAGGAAGATGAAGGGGATCTCGGGTCTGCATGGCACCATGAACAACACCAAAAGATTCCACTCGAGCTGTTCCCTAGGTTCTAATGGGCAGAGAAGTGAACAAACAGTTGACAACAGAGAGAAGCAGCATCTCACTGAGGTTTCTTTAAGGCACGGGGCTCCCTTTGCTCATCACAAGGGCTCTGGGCTCATTCTGAGCAAATGAGCAGATGCCCTCAGCTCCAGGGCACACTCTGGCTATTCCCAAGGACCTCTCTGGTTCATGAGCCCCTAGGATGGATGATTCTGTTGCAGCCACTCATGTACTTCAACCCCAAGCAAGCATTGAGAAGCACCAATAGATTGGAAAAGCCCCAGGTGCTTATCAGATTGGGCAGGGCCTTATCTTCTCAAATTTAGAAGTACTCTTTGACACTAGGCCACCACCTTCAACTCATGGTTGGAAAACTGAGGTCCTGAGGGGAGCATTCCTGTACCCTTCCCGGTCCCAACTAGGTTTTCTTTTTCTTTTTCTTTTTTTAAAATATATTTTATTGATTTTTTTACAGAGAGGAAGAGAGAGAGATGGAGAGTTAGAAACATCAATGAGAGAGAATCATCCATCAGCTGCTTTCCGCACCCCCCACTGGGGATGTGCCCGCAACCAAGGTACATGCCCTTAACTGGAATCGAACCTGGGACCTTTTAGTTTGCAGGCCGACGCTCTATCCACTGAGCCAAACTGGTTTCAGCCCAACTAGGTTTTCTTGATAGAATCGTGTAAAAGAGAATTTATTTAAATTCCTGTGTTTTTAGCACACAAATATCAAGTATGGCTGTGCATTCATGCTTCTATTGTATGCATCCCAACCACAACCAAAATGAAAATATAATAATTTTTGTTCAACCATGTTCAACAAAAGACTGAATTATCTTTCCACAGAAATTGAGTTTTGTAGAATTGCTGCCATATATGTAAACACTTAATAATTAATCTATATGAATCTTTTGCAACATGTGGTATTAGTTAGCTTTTAAATTTTGCAACTGGTTGATATTTTCTTTCTCATTTGAAGAATATTCACTTTTTAATTTAACATATTTGTTTATGAAATGAACCCCCTAACTTTATAAGCTTTAGACTAGGGGTGTCGAACTCAATCAGAGAAGGGGCCAAAATCTAAAATCCAGCCTAAATCGCGGGCCGAATGGTTTACTGAACAGTCATAAACTGTCATTGTGATGGAAACGCAGCGGAGTGCAGTGATGACAGCGCGGTGCGGGCCACATTGCAAGGCCTGGCGGGACGGATTTGGCCCGCGGGCCTTGTGTTTGACACATGTGCTTTAGACCATACAAAACATGGATTGTCTCTGGTTCCATTCTTAAGCATCTTATGACAATTTTACTAGGCAACGGTGTCACTAGAGTTCTCGATTTGCAGGATTCTCTCACTCCTCTCTCCCTCTTTTGATGTCACTAGGACCAAAGACTTCTTTTCCAAAAACTGCACTCAAGGTGCATATGTGAATTATTTAGCCTCAGAGATAGCAGACCTCACAAAGCACTTTATTAGGGAAAACTGGAGGCTTCCAAGGGATAAATGGGGACCCAAGAGTTGAAAATACAGTGTCAAAGGGCGATGGGCATTATATTTGAAGAAAAGCTGAGCCAGAGAAATAAACGAATCCTGGGGATTGGTGTTTGGAACAGCCAAGGTCTTAGCAGTGGAGATTTTGCCAGCAAAAACCAATATGGGACATCAGTCAAGCACACATGGAGAGAGCCTATATTATGAGCCAAATCCTGGAGGTTGTTTCAGCTTTGGTTATCCTACCCAAGACCATGACCCTGTGAGGTAGCAGAAAAGAAAGGGGTGAGATACTTGGACTTTAATTCCTATAGGAACTAAGCCTTGCAGTTAATGGAAAAAGGGAGATAAAGTGTGTGTGTGATTTTTAGAGTATGTTTATTAATTCTGGGGACAATGAAACAAAGGAAGGGCTTAGGGTAGAAGAAGCAACAGGAGAGAGGCTAAGTGGTGTCCTGCTTTGGCTCTATAGTAACATTATAGGAAAGAAGTGAGCCATGCAGGGCAGTGTGGACTCACTGAGAAGTAAAAGTCTGACAGAAGTGAGCCAAGGTGCAGCAGCTGTTAGCTCACTATAAAGTCAGAGAAAAGGGAGCCTTGAAGACAGGTTCAGAGGGTTAGCCTTGGATGAGCTGCCACTGCCACCTGCTCCCCTGGTTGTAAGTCTCACCAGGATCCTTAGCATTTATGAGAAATAGAGAAAAGACATACACCTGAGAAAGAGAGAAGAAAGGTGTGGGAGTGTTTGCGATAAAGATCATTTTGCATCTTTTCACAGGAAGAGAACACTGAAGTAGAGTGACTTCAGTGGCTCAGAGAGTGATCACATGTTCTGGTTTTCCATTAAAGTCCCAGTTTATGTCTGTTTTCCCAATAACATAATGGTATTTCCTTTTGCTCTCAAAAGTATCTTCATGTCATCAATGTAGCATGTGGTTGTCCTAGCTATAATCACCTTAAGAAGGAAAGGGAGGAGAATTGCTGATGAGGTTTGGTGGAAATCAATGGCCTGGAGTGACTGTCTGATTCATGGTGCCAAGCACTGGGCTTATGTTCTGGGCCTTCTTCTGACTTGGTCTCAGACACTTCACCACTTCAGCTTTCTATGTACCCTCTAGTCATCTCATTCCTGCCAACTTTGACTACTGCTTCCCTTCCCTCCCTCTTTTTCTGCTACTTACCCCTTCAAAGGTGCATTCTTACTTTCTGATTGAATTGATTATATCAGCCCCAAACCTGCCAAGTTCCTAGAACAGACCAGCCAGCACCCGACCTCCCAGGGTAGCCCAGGTGATTGTGGGAAATGGGACCCGTGAAACTTACTTTTTTTTTTTTTTTTTTTTTTTTTTTTTTTTTCCAGATGGTCTTGCAGATAGATTCAGATTGGAAGTTGTATTGTTCCCTAGGCAACCACCATAGATGAATTTGGAGCATACCTGAGCTTCCTTATCATACCACCAGAGTGGAAAGAGGCCAGGCAGGGGTCAACTACCTTTGGCAAACTGCATATATCTGCAAGGAGACTGCAGAGTAGAGCAGTTTGGGTGCCTGCCTCCTTAGAGAACATTTCAGACATGTGCAAAGTCGTGGAGGAGTGGCCGCTCACACCCCTCCATGCCTTTGCACCTGCCTGGAATGCCCACCTCTCTCTTGCTCACTAGATACAATCCTTTTCATTATTCAAACACTCCTCAGATATCAAACACTTCTATGCTTCCTTTTCTGGCTCCATGCTTCACTCCTTGCTTTTCTATATTGCTTCTCAATCTTACACACACATTTATCGCTTCTATATGATTATTTGTTTGTATTTTCTGACTCCTCCATGAGAATGTAAGATTTGAGCCTTATGTCATCTTGGTACACCAGTTCCTTGCAGATAATTTGGCACTGAGTGGATGCGTCAGGAATATTCACAGTAAAACACACAGACACACACACACACTCTCTCTCTAAACAAACAAACAAACAAACAAATAAAATCACTGATGTGGTTGGGCATTGTCCTGTGCACTGAAAGGTCACTGGTTCAATTCCTGGTCAGGACACATTCTGGGATGCAAGCTAATTCCCAATAGGGGGCATACAGGGCACAGCCAATCCATGTTTCACTCTCATATCAATATGTTGTTGTTTTTTCTCTCTCTCTCCCTTCCTCTTTCTAAAAAATAAAAAATATTTTTTAAAATTGAATGTATCCTGAATCTCAAAAAGCATTTTTAGAGCAAATATCTTGTACATACTACTAAGAGGAATAAAGAGAGGTTTTGTTGTTGTTTTGTTTTTCAGAATCATATAGTTTAAGATTTCGCAGGTCTTAAATTGTGGATCTTTTTACCCTGAAAAACTTTACTGAGTTCCCTGGCTACACTGAGCAAATGGAGCCTATCATTGATGTCAGAGAAACCAGTAAGTATTTGTAAAATGAATGAATGAATAAATACTCCTCAATGGTCTTCTTTAGAGCTCAATTATATGAGCAGAGAGGAAAGAGTGAAGGAGGTCAACAGTGGTTAGAGAAAACATTTTAAATTTATATAGACAAAGAGGCCTAGAAAAAGCACAACCAGGAAATAAAAATTGTATATCTGTGCCTTATAGCTATTCTACCCCCTAGCTCTCTGTTGGCATTTGAAGGGACTTCACTGGCTATTTGGCATCTCAGAGGATCCCAGAAAAGCAGCCAAGAGACAAAGTGATCTAATGCCCACTCCCCCGCTCCCATCTTTCTTACAGGTGGGAAACTAAGACCCATAAAGGAAAGAAATCCGTTACCCACATCACATCCCTAACTATGAACAGAAAAGAAATAAAACCATGACTCTCAACACCCCCTCCTTCCAAGTCCAGGATTTGTATTAATTAAAAGATGCACCCGGACTGTTGATTAGACGCCAGCCATCAGTGAACCCCGGATGTGGTCTAATAATGTCAGTGTAGGTGACAATGTCAGTGGTCTAGTAATGTCAGAGCAGAAAGTGGGGCATTGGATAGTTCAGGGGATTTCTGAGTTACATTGTTGGAGGTTTAAACATTTCCTTGCACAGTTAAAGTCGCAACACTTCATCTTCTCTGGGCACTGCCTGTTCTTTAGACATTCATTTGTTTCTTTCTTATCACAATGTACTTTGATTTTGGGACACATGTCTTTGTGCTTTGAAGCCGGAGAGAATGTTAGGTCTAACAGGGAGGGAAGAAAGGACTTTGAAGGGGCCAGAACACCATCCCCAGGTATAGGGCACCACTGCAGACTTAGGGAAGTTTGTTTTCACTTCATTGTCCACAGAAAGCAGTGATCTTCAGAGGGCTTGTGATTGGCACATTGCTGCCCCCATCTCCACCCCATAACAATTGCCACAGACAGTTTCCTGCATTCCCGAAGGCATCTTATCTGAAAAGAAGAATCCAAAAATCTCCCCTCTTTCCCACCCAGGATCCCAGGCTGAGGTGGGGGTGAGGGGTGGGGGAAGCATTTCTCAGGGTTAGAATCATTTGTTCTTTCCTCCCATCTGAGTTCCTTTCTCTACTGAGAGGACTGAGTCCCCAATACTTACATAAGAACCCCTCAACCAGCCCATGTTCCTGGACACCACTCAGGAGGATGAACAGTACCAGTATTGACAGAAGTCCTGAGAGCCCCATTTTAGGAGGGGCTTGTCTGGCTGGTGGCACCCAGACTAAGAACGAGTGCTATAGCAGCAGCGTCAGAGCTTTTGGCTGCCCTGGCACAGCTTACCACTCCGAGAGGCATAAGTCACTGGAGACCAGCCTGTTACTCTCCCTCCTCCAAGGAACACCAAGTCCCCAAGGCCATCGGTGCTGCTAGCTGACACCCACAGCACTAATCCTGAGGGAAGGGGCTCTTGATAGACAGCACTTAGTCCTCAAGTGAGCTGAGGCTCTCTGGCTGTCTGGTCAACCAGAGAGAGAGAAGGGACAACGTTTATCTGGGGCTTCTAAACTCCTTTAGCAGAGGGAATGTTCGATTCCAAGGTCTTTCATTTTTCAGGGAGAGTTTGGAGGTCAAGAGTATCTTAGGTCTTCTCTTTTTTTTCAACCTTACTCTTCTCCTGGCATGTTTAGTTTTCTGTCTGCTTGTTTTTCCTCACACTGTTTATTTTCTTCTCTCTGTGCCTCCTTTTACTCTGTCCCTGCCTTTCTCCCTCCCTCTCTCTCTCTCTCTCTCTCTCTCTCTCTCTCTCTCTCTCTCTCTCTCTCTCTCTCTCTCTTTTTTTCTGTGAGTCTCTCACAGGCTGGGTCTCTTTCTCCCTGCCCTTCTATTTCCCTCGGGTCCTTTTCCTCTTTCTTCTCTTTGTGCCACCCCTTTTCTTTAGCCATTGTCAGACAGTAAAGCTATTGCCATGAATAGCATGGAAGGGAGGAGACAGTTGATTCCAGATTGAACCAAATCTTCAGAGTGCCTATCAAGATCATGGTGCTTTGAAAGCCGGAGAGAATGCTAGGTCTAACGGAGAGCTTCTATAATATCATCGGGTTCAGTTTGGAATAGGTAATGCAGGAGGGAAATAGTAAATAAATGACAGTTATGACCCCAGAACCAGCTGAATCAATGGGAGGGGCCAGAAAATTATTCCATTGAACTTTCAAATTTAAGACTTGAAGCATCAGTAAGACATACTCCCAGCTCACCTGCAGCTGCAATTCTAATGTCTTTTTATTTCTAATCCATTTTTTATAATTGAGATGGAATTCACAATTTTATATTTAATATTTTTATTAAATATTATATATTTAATATATTTTAAATATATATTTTATTGATTTTTTTTACAGAGAGGAAGAGAGAGGGATAGAGAGTTAGAAACATCGATGAGAGAGAAACATCCATCAGCTGCCTCTTGCACACCCCCTACCGGACATGTGCCCGCAACCAAGGTACATGCCCTTTACCAGAATCGAACGCGGGACCTTTCAGTTCATAGGCCGACTCTCTATCCACTGAGCCAAACCGGTTTCGGCAATTAATCATTTTAAGTGAACAGTTAAGTGGCTTTTTAGTACCTTCATGATGTTGTGTAACCATCACCTTTATTAGTTCCAAAACATTTTCATCACAAGAGAAAACTCCACATGCATTAGCAGTCACTCTCTATTTCCCCCCAGCCTTACTCCACTAATCTATTTTCTACCTCTATGAGCTTGCTTATTCTGGATATTTTATATGAATGGAATCATAGAGTGTATGGCCTTTTGTAACTAGCTTCTTTCACTTAGCGTAATATTTTTGAGGTTCACCCACAATGAAGCACGTATTCATGCTTCCTTCCTTCTTGTGGCTGAATAATATCAAATGCATATTAATAGCTTTCCATTTCAAGCACCAGAGTCTCTACTTCCCTGCTGAGAGCTTTCCCTGGCTCTTGGGAGCTTGCTCAGATTCCATACAGAACAGCCTGGAAGAATGAGGGCTTTCATGCCCCCCAGACACCCGGGAGAACATGGAACTCAGTGGACACACACCTCAGCTTCCCCATAACTGAAGATGGAGACATGTTTTACATGGTCTTGTGGAAAGTCTCCAGTAGAATTAAGCTACAGTTTGCACAGAGGTAGCCAGCTCATTATTTAACTCATTGCTTTCCTATATCACTTATCCACTCCTCAAATTTATCTCCCAAATAAACTACTTTTACCCATGCCCTTGTCCTAGGATCAATTACTGGAGTATCCAAGCTAAGGAGCCCTTGTTATAAAAGGGTCTTGCAATTTTTTTTTTTTAAGAAAAAGAGGATAATAACAATATCCCTGGGGTATCAGTTTTCAAGGTTCTGATTTTCTTCACTCCCTTTAATGGTGTCTTCAGAAGCCCCAGTAAGCTTTTACTCTCCACAAACCATAATGTGCCAACAGATGTGAGTCATTCAGTCTTAGAGGCACAGGATCAAATAGAGTACTTTATTGGGAAAAATTGGGAACTACACAGGTATAAAGAGGGGTTGCTAGAAGTTGGACAGTAGAAATGGGATCAAAACATGATATTTTATATGAAAAGAGGTTAAAATGGAAGAGGGGGGAAGCAGATTCAGGGGTTCCATCTTGGGAAGGCTAAGGCCTTGGAATGCGGGGAGTGGAACAGAGGAAGCCAACTTGGAGTGCCGATCAGGCACACAGACAGAGCCTTGAATCATGAGCCCAATCCTGGTGGTGTTTCGGTTAATTCGTATGCATTCAGGATTAGAAGCCTGTTGAGAATGCAGACCAAGACCAGCTGAGCATCTTGGGCTTGCCTTCAGAACTAGTCTTGAAGTTGTGTTTGAACATTTCCACAGGACATTAAACAGAAGTGAGTTTACTTTGGGATGCTATACATGTCCTTAAAGGAAAAATGGATGTAGATGGGAGTGGATTACTAGCAAGGCATTGTGGTTGGCCAACATGCACCCTCCTTCCACTCCTCACGCTTCCCAACTTCCATTCATGACCACGTTTTTCCCCAGTCTCGGTTCTCAGGAAGCCCCTGTCCAGCCCTCTGTGAGATTGATTCTTACCTCCTGATTGGAGCTTATTGTGTCAGCAGCTAGTCTGCCAAGGTTGCAGCCCTCCTAGAATGGACTAGCCAACACCCAGACCTCCCACGTGGCCCTGGTGAGGTTGGGATATCAAGGCCCCTGGAACTCACGTTTTTTGGAGCAAAAATTCTGACACAAGTCTTTGGTTTGGAAGTTGTTTCT
Organism: Pipistrellus kuhlii; assembly: GCF_014108245.1. Classification (NCBI taxonomy): domain Eukaryota; kingdom Metazoa; phylum Chordata; class Mammalia; order Chiroptera; family Vespertilionidae; genus Pipistrellus; species Pipistrellus kuhlii. The sequence goes on from NW_023425562.1 coordinate 21,897,049, forward strand.
GTTTCCTTGGCAGCCACCATAGATGAAGATGGAACAGGTATCATTTTCCTTATTATACCACCAGCGACGAAAATAGGCCAGGCAGATACCAGGATCTTGCGGCAGACTGCATATATCTGCAGGGAGATCCCAGAGTTGAGAACTTGGAGTGCCCACCCTGAAAAAATACCACTTGTTATTGTCCCTTTGACAACCCCCATAGGATGAACCTGAGCAGGCTCTTTTCACCTATCACACGGTGGGGCCAGCTCCATTGATGTATTGTGCACATTTGCAGGGAGACCCTAAAGTGGAGCTGTTTGGGCATCTGCCTCTCTGGAAAACATCGGTATCTCCCTCCCCTTCTGGTCACTGGCCTCATTGTCTCCCCTGAGAGTGAGGAGACTCCGGTTTCAAGATTTTTTTCCTAATTCAGTGTCTGCGCATCCATCTCCCACATTACCTATCTTGTTCTCGACTTCCATTTCTGTAAAACGGAAATGCACAGTCTCACCCTGCTTGTTGCACAGGGCTGTCCTGCGGACAAGTGAGACCACCCTCACGGCCCTCTAAGTTGCGAGCCCTTTGACTGTATCTGAATGTGCAGCTTTGAGCACAGTGCTTGGCCGAGAGTAGCTGATCAATAAACATGCCCTGAATAAATAAAAGATATGTAAATTAGAAATTATAAGCCATTCACTCTGCCTTCCAAAGCATGCCAAGAAGAGATTATGTGATCATGAGTCAAGTGCGAGTCCCTTGCAGGGAAGGTGAGAGTAGTTTTTCAGATGGTCAAGGCCCCTTTCTTCCTGTGGTTAGTTTCATTCCTGATATGGAATGAATTGCATGCTCCCCCTTCCCTACCCCCCAACTCATTTATATGCTAAAGTCCTAATCCTCAGTACCTCAGAATGTGACCCTATTTGGAAACTGGAATAGGGTGCATCTCTGATCCAGTATGACCAATGTTCTTAAAAAAAGGAGAAGTTTGTTCACAGGCACACACAGGGAGAACACCATGTGAAGTTGAAGACAGAAGTCTACAAGCCAGGGAATGCCAACCATTCCCAGCATACCCCCGGGAATTAAGCGAGAGGCACGCAGCAGATTCTCACACATAACGGAGAAAGAACCCACCCTGCTGGCACTTGACCTTGGACTTCCAGCCTGTAGAACAGTGAGACAATAGATTGCTGTTGCTAACGCTGCCCATTCTGTGGTACTTTGTTTCTGCAGCCCTAGCAAACCAAAACAGGTTTGAACTAAACTGCTAGTTCAGCTGAACAGTTAAGGCCTGTTGATTTTCACTTCCTCTCAGCTGACCTCTCTGCCACCCTTTTTCTTAAATTTTCATTTATTTATTTTTCAATTACAGTTGACATTCAATATTATATTAGTTTCAGCATAGTGGTTAGATATTTTTATAACTTATGAAGTGGTTTCCATAAGTCTAGTATCCATGTGACACCTTACAGAGTTAATACAATATTTAAAAAAATTTTTTCAATTACAGTTGACATTCAATATTATTTTGTCTTAGTTTCAGGTGTACAGCATAGGAGTTAGACAATCATGCTTTACCAAGTGTTTCCCCTAATATTCCCAGTATCCAACTAGCACTATACATAGTTATTACAATATTATTGGCTATATACATCCCTGGGATTCTTTTGTAACTGCCAATGTGTACTTCTTAGTGCCTTTATCTTTTTCACTCAATCCTGGATCCTCCTCCCATGTGGCAACCATTAATTTGTTCTCTGTTTCTGTTTTGTTTTTTAGTTTCCACATATAAGTATTGGTCTTTTTTGTCTGACTTATTTCATGAGGCTGTAGCATAATACCCTCTAGGTTGATCCACATTGTCGCAAATGGGAAGATTTCATTCTTATGGCCGAATAATATTCCATGCATGTATGCACCACATCTAACACTCTCTTTAAGTCTCAGTGTCTCAAGCCTGGGCTGTTGAAATGACCTCAAATTGATCTTCCTGCCTCCATTCCTGACCCCTCCAATCTACCCCTAATGCTGCTCACCAGAGAGAAGGTCCTGGTGGATCTGAAACACATCCTGATCATATCATTACACACTAAGACCTTGACTTGACTTTGTGACAAAGTCTCCTCATGACCCACAGGCCCTTCACGAACTGCCTCCTGTTTTTGACTCTGGCCCTTCCCCTATCACAGTACCCTTCTGAGCTACACACTCCTGCAACCATCAACACACCATGCTATCCCACACTTTCACACCTCTCACTCCATATTTTCTCTTCCCACCCCACTGTTGTTCATTAGTGACACTCCTATTCCCTCTTCAAAATCTTTCTCACATATCAACTCCTTTATGGTGTCTTTGAATCCATCCTGCATTTCACACCCCCAAGATGCTAAATTGGACCTGCATTTTTCTGTGGTGCTTCTGAGTTGTATGTGCATGTTTGTCATTTGTTTATGTCTTTGGTCTCACCTGTGAGGTTGTAAATTTCAAATGAGCAGGCTTGTGTTTGATTTCATCTTGGAACCCCATTCTTAGCAGGAAGTCTGAATTTGGCAGAATGTTGAGGGTAAAACAATGAATAAGTAAAGAATCCTTGCCCTAGCTGGTTGGCTCAGTAGATAGAGGGTCAGCCAATGAACTAGCAGGCGTCTTCAAACTACGGCCCGCGGGCCACATGTGGCCTGCAGAGGAGTCTGATCCGGCCCGCCAGGTTTTTTGGGCAGTGAGCACAGCCGAGGTGTTACAGTAGGAATTAGTAGTTCATATAGTCCGGCCCTCCAGCTCTCTGAGGGACCGTGATCTGGCCCCCACTTTAAAAAGTTTGAGGACCCCTGAACTAAAGGGACCAGGGTCCAATTCTGGTCAAGGGCATGGACCTCACCGCAGTCAGAGAGTGTGCAGGATGCAACCAATTGATGTGTCTTTCTCACATCGATGTTTCTCTCTCTGCCTCTTACCCTCCCTTCCATTATCTCTAAAAAATCAATGGGAAAAATACCCTTGAGTGGGGATTAACAATAAATAAATAAATAAATAAATAAATAATCTTTGACCTGGACTGAATAAGTTATTCATTGAGCACATATCATGTGCTAGATACTTTAAGAGACAAAGAAAAGGCATGGCCTCTGTTATTTATGAGCATTCTCTCTCTCTCTCTCTCTCTCTCTCTCTCTCTCTCTCTCTCTCTCTCTCTCTCGCTCTCCCTCGCTCTCGCTCTCTCTTCTCCTCCACCTTCCCTCTGTTACACTCTCTCAGAAAAGCAATGGAAAAATTATCCTCGGGTGAGGATTAATAAAATCACAGAGGAAACAAACAAACAAACAAAGAATCTTTGTTAGTCTTTCAGGAAACCAGGCAAATGGGGATGGAGTGAAGGCTGTAGCAGCAAAGGAAACACTCTCTGGTCTGAAGTGGTCAGGGGAGATTTCCTGGTGCTGATAGACTTACCAGGTTAGGCAAAGAGGCGGCACTCTGGAGCAAGAAGCTAGATGATACCGTTCGCAGCAACAAAGTTGGTATATGGTGGGCCAACAGTAGCCCCTGGGGACTCAAAGAGTAAGCATGGAAACTAGCCAAGAGACTATCTGATTCAATCACACCCTTGCACCCCTTTGCCAGGGAAAGCAAAGCCCAGACAAAATGAAGACATTGCCTGATGTCAGACATCATATTAGGGGCGGGGACGAATGTAGATCCCAGGTTTCCCAAGTCCAGCAGTGTTGCTCAGACACCTACCCTTAGCACACCAGGGACAAAGCCAGCTCAAGTGGGCAGAAGGAGAGGGTTTGGGTAGAAGGATTGGTTGGTTATTCAGGGGCTCTGAATAATACCTTGTTGGAGGTCTAAACATTTTTTCCCACAGCTGAAGACACAGCACTTCTTCTTGTCCGGACAGGTTTTGTTCTTCGAGCACTCATCCCTTTCTTTGAATTGGCATCCCTCTCGGATTCTGGGGCATCTCCCTGTGGAAGAGACAGTTTCACAACCATGAGTCATGGAGGGCACAGAACCCATCTTCTCCAGACCCGAGGCAGCTGTGGGCAGTCAGGGAAGTTTGCTTTTACTTTGCTCTTCCCAGGAGTCCTTTTCCTCAGGGTGTTTTTTCCCAGCACTTCCTGCACTACCCTCCTTCCTGTCCATCCCTCACTCTCTACCTTCTTATCCCATCCCTAGTCCCACCACCAGCCCAGCCAGTCTAAGGGAGGATTTCTCATCCTTGATACTAGTCACATTCAGTTGGATAATTATTTGTTGGGAGAGAAGATCTATCCTGCTCATCGTAGGATGTTTAGCAGCATCCCTCCTCTACCCACTAGATGCCAATAGCACACTCAGTTGTAACCAAAAAGACTTTGCAAATGTCCCCTGGAAGGCAAAATCACCCTATTAAAAGCCACTGGTCTAAGCAAATCTGTTCATTTGGCCCGGTCAGGGAGTCAGTGTTCAGGAATTTCCTTCTTGAGGGGGAGTACTGTATTGCACAGTGATTAATGCCACTCGCCCTGGCGTCAGACAGGTTTTTAAATTCTTAACTCTTGGTTTACCACTTACTCTCTCTGAGCCTTGGTTTCTTCATTTGTAAGATCGTTTTAGCCTCACAGAGTTATGAGGAAGAAATGAGACAACACGTATAAAGCTATAATTACAGTAACTGATGCACAGTTATGTTAACTCTCATTTAATCACCATAATAATATTAATATCCCCATTTGGCAGATAAGGAAACTGAAGAAGGTGGAGTTTAAGTAACTTGCCCAAGATTACATGGCCACTAAGTGGTGGAACCAGAATTTGGACCCACCAAGTCTGACTCCAGATCCCTTCCTTTAAATTCCTACTTTCTGAGTGTTCTGTAAATGGTAGCAATTAACATCATTACTATATAGTCATGGAATATTACTGTCTTAAGTTCAGAGGAACTTCTGGATACTGTCCTTTTTCCAAAAGCCAATGAACCTTTGGAGATGCAGAGCTACTTAATAGGGCTGTATTTGAAATAATCAGGAATCGATAGGGATGATGTCCCAAGAAAGGGAGCTATTTTTGTGTGGGGTAAGAGGAAGGTCCCTTAAGCCCCGAGGGTTCCTATAGACCATCCCACAAATGTTATATCCTATGACTCTTCCCAGGCCCTCCCCACCTCCCCCCAAGAAAGACCTCTACTTCAAAGGGGCAGTAAGGGTTGCCTTGGGTCTGGATTCTTGCATTCATAAAAGGGAATCTTCCACAGAGAGGGAAATAAGGAAGAAATATTCCAAATATCTCTCTCCTTTCCCAACCCAGGACCAAGGCTAAGAGAGTGAAAAGTAACTCTAGTTACTTGAGACCCCATTACTTACTTGGAGAGAGCAATTCAGCCAGACTAAACCCTTGGACATTCTCTAGAAGGATGGATATCACCAGGATCCTCAAAAGTCCAGAAGACACCATTGTGAAGAAGAGCTAGCCTGTCTGTCTGGTGGTTCAAGAACATAAAAATGTCTGGCTGCCTTTGTCCAGCCTATTTTTTTAGTAGTCAGTATCTTGGATATGAAATCTGGAGTCAAGCCAGCCACCCTCTTTTTTTCCCCTGGGAACACCATGTTTCTGAGATTATCAGTGTGGCTAGCTGGCAGCTGTAACCCACAGCCTGGGGAACGGTCTCTTATTGGATGGTTCCTGGTTCTAGTTCTTAGCCCCCTATGCTGGGCTGAGTCCTCTGGTCAACCATGGGGTGGTGGTGAGAGGGGTGGGCAAAGCTTATCTCACTTTCCAGGCTACCTTAGAAATGAATGGGGTCTTCTTGATAACTCTGAGAGTTGTGGAATGTCCTCGTTCTTTACTAATTTTCCATTTTATCTGCACACTAACTGGCATGCCCCTTTTGTTTCTGACAATGTGTCCTTTTGATCTCTTACTATCTCTTTGCTTCTCTGTGTCTCTGTAGGTTTTTGTCTGTCTTTTTCTTTTTCCCATAATCTCTGTGTCTCTTTCTCCCTTCCCCACACTCTCCTCCCATCTCTCTCCCTTTTCTCTTTAGGTCACTTATCTTGTTTTACAAAGGCCAATGAATAAAGTTGTTTCCCCAGAGCACAGTGTGGGGAAGGAGGCAGCTGATAGCAGCGTTTGCAAAGTTTGTCAAGGTTGTGTTGCTATGAGAACAGGAGAGAATGTCAGAGCTTATAGACAGCTTCTGGTGCAAACTCCCTGTTGTCTAAGAAAGAACTATCAAATGAAGAAATCTGCCTGAGAGACCACAATACAATAAAGGTCAATAAAGCAGCAGAGTTGTTGGATTCTAACTGGAATAGTTGGAGGGGCCATTGGAAAGATAGTGCTTGACTACTTGGAAGCTTTATCTTTTTTTCCTATTTTTTCTTAAATTAAATTAAGGTATTATATGTGTACATATCTTACCATTGCCCCCACCCCCACCCCAATCCCATACATGCCCTCACCCCCCAGTGTTTTGTGTCCATTGGTTATGCTTATATGCATGCATACAAGTCCTTCGGTTGATCTCTTATCTCCCCCAACCTTTCCACTGTAATTTGACAGTCTGTTTGATGCTTTACTGCCTCTGTATCTATCTTTTTGTTCATCAGTTTATAATGTTCTTTATTATCCACAAATGAATGAGATCATGTGGTATTTTTTTTTCCATCAACTGGCTTATTTCACTTAGCATAATGTTCTCCAGTTCCATCCAGGTTGCTGCAAATGGTAAGAATTCCCTTTTTAAATTTTTTTTTATGGCAGCATAGTATCCCATGTGTAGATGTACCATAGTTTTCTGATCCAGTCATTTACTGATGGGCACCTAGGCTGTTTCCAAATGTTAGCTATTGTAAATTGTGTTGCTATGAACATAGGGGTGCATATATCCTTTCTGATTGGTGTTTCTAGTTTCTTGGGATATATTCCTAGGAGTGAGATTATTGGGTCAAATGGGAGTTTCATTTTTAGTTTTTTGATGAAACTCCATACTATTCTCCATAGTGGCTGCACCAGTTTGCATTCCCATCAGCAGTGCACGAGGGTTCCTTTTTCTCCACATCTTCACCAGCACTTGTCATTTATTGATTTGTTGATGATAGCCATTCTGACAGGTGTGAGGTGGTACCGCATTGTCGTTTTTATTTGCATCTCCTGGATAATTAGTGACTTTAAGGATGTTTTCATGTGTCTCTTGGTCTTCCTTCTGTCTTCTTTCGAAAAGATTCTATTAATTGGATCATTTATCTTCCTTTTATTAAGTTGTATAAGTTGCCTATAGAGGTTGGAGAGATTAAACCTTTATCAGTGATAACATTTGCAAATATGTTCTCCCATACAGTGGGCTTTCTTGTTGTGGAAGCTTTTTTATAGCCACAGAATCCAAAACATGAGCCAGTCAACCAGTCTTCATAGAGGGAGGCACTCTTCAGAGAGTCAATGTCATCTCTAAGGTTCCTATTCCCTTTCCTAACTAGGTATTGCACCTTTGGGCCAAGCTTTGTTCTCTCATTGTCCTACCTGATGGACAGAAGCCATCAGTGAGTGACTCTCCAGTCACAAAATTTAGGATCATTCCTAGGCAAGGACATCACTATCTATAGGCTCTGTGGATAGTGATGTCTTTGCCTAGGAATGCCTGAGGTGCTCGGGCAGCTACATTCACTTATGTAGTGAGCCCCACAGATGCTCCCCCTGCCACCGCCAGGACCAATGTGGTGCTTGGACCAGCCCTGTGGTTCTTATGATTGCAGGACTCACCACTACAAAACCACCAGGGAACTTAGAAGAACAACATTTATTACTCGCAGGTCCCAAAGGGTACATGGCAGGCTGGAGGACCACACAGCAAAGCTGAGGGCAGGAAGCATGAACCTGGGCTCTGTCTTTATTAATACCCAAGTCTGGGGTTCCATAATTCATTCTCTTAGATAATTTAAAGCATAAAAGTGGAAATTAGAACATGGGAAGGTAGAAGCAGGACCACTCACGTGTCAGTTATCTAGGTTACTCATGGCTTTCTAAAAGGCAGCCTGGTTCTTGACCTAGTTATTTTGCTCATGGCTATGTCTTACAGCTGGCAATATGTTTCCTAGAGGTGGGTGTCTTTGATGTGAATATAATATTTTACTATGGAGTTAAAGGTAGAGAGGAATAGAGGGTTCAAAGAGAATGAAGGTTATATCCTTAGAGAGGGCAGTGTCTAAAGACCCACGGAGTCTTAAGTGTCCAACTACTTTCCAGGGCCCCCAATCATGGTGAAATTGTCTCTAAATTTTCTTGAAAGTAAATGAAAATTCAGAATTTTTTTTTTTCTTAGCAGAAATTTTTTTTTATTTCTATCAAATTAAAAAGTTTGAATAATCCTCAAGCAAGATAATCAAAGTAATCAGCAATGCCATGAACAGTTAGAAGAGCATTTACAGATTAGGTTTAGATACTTTGAATTAAGCACATACACCCAAGTCAAGAGGGCGATGGTTTTCACACTGACTAGGCACAAGCACGTGACTCCTGGGAAAGTGGAGCTGACATTTCCCAGGACAGTAAACCAGGAACAAGTTGTCATGGGGTTAGAGAACTGAGTTGAGCTTGAGAGGGATCACGGTGAAATGCCATTGGAACTCAACAGTTTCCCCCATAGATCTGTTCATCTCCAAACCAAAAGTCTATAAAAATAAGCAGTACAAATTCTCCTGAAACCAGAAAAGCCCTCAAGCCCTGGCACCCTGGAGCTTACATAACAACTGAGGTTTGTTTTTTTTCCCCCTTTACTCTTCTCCAAGTTAAATACAAACCAGTTCGTTCCTATTTAGTACATTTCTGTCTTTACAGCCAAAGTTTAAAACAAAGAAAAGAAAGATTTAATGAAATGGAGTTAGACACGTACTAACGCCGGGGAGAATCTCCTGGGTGCACTGCTCCTTTGAAAAGTTTTACACAGAGAACCTTTTATTTCAAGAATGATGCCTCCTGGAACAGCCTAATTATCACTAAGGAAGAAAGGACTATCTATGCCACACAAAAACTTTCTCCCTTTTGGAAATGCTTTATTATCTCTACCTCTTTCTCACTCTTTTCACACACACACACACACACACACACACACACACACACACACACACTAACTACGTTGGGGAATTTGCAGAAGCATACAGATAACAGCGCTTGTTTTGGCCAGAAGTGTGCGATTTGTTAAGGAAAGATACGGGATGGTATTTATAAATAATCATCATTCTAACACATCGCAGCAGATGCAGGAAGCAGGTCTTTCTTTGTAGTTGAAATAGGGCTTCCTGGTTTCCCAACACCTGGGTCTTGCACTCTTTCCCTTTGTAAACCCAACTGGCTGGGTTATGTACAGAAAAGGGAGGAGAACTTATGACCAGACCACGTTTCTGTTCCAATAGAAGTCTCCGTCACTGGGTTCTTCTTTTGAGAAACCAAATCAATAAGGAAGTTCCTAAAAATGGAGCGGAAGAGAAAGAAAGCAATTCATACTGTGAAAATGACTCATTTGCTGGCAAAATTAACTGCAGCAAGAAAAGATGCTGTCTCTTAAATAAAAGGTAAAACATGAAATCCATCAGGTAGATGCAGATGCCTCCTTGGATCCTGTAATGTGGCAGTGTTGAGACACGTGCCCTCTGCATGCACAGGGTGCAACTAACACCAGGAAACCCATTTCCTGTCTCGGCACCAAGAGCGTCAAAAGCAAAAATCCCAGGAGCCAGCAAATAACTGTTTCATCTATTAATAAGAATGGAGAGCCCTAACTGGTTTGGCTCTGTGGGTAGAGTGTCGGCCTGCAGACTGAAGGGTCCCAGGTTCGATTCCGTCAAGGTCATGTACCTTGGTTGCAGGCACATCTCCAGTAGGGGGTGCACAGGAAGCAGCTGGTGATGCTTCTCTCTCATCGATGTTTCTAACTCTCTCTCCCTCTCCCTTTCTCTCTTTAAAAAAAAAAAAAATCAATAAAATATATATTTTTTAAAAGAATGGAGAGCTCAAACTAAAGAAAGGTACCAAACAGTCCCTTTTGAATTTCCTGATTAATCCCTGTAGGTACTTGAAAACACAAATTCACATAAACAAGATTATTTCAGCTCTGGCCAGTTTAGCTCAGTGGTTTGAGTGTCGGTCTGTAGATCGAAGGATCTAGGGTTTGATTCCCAATTAAGGCTGTGTGCCTCAGCTATGGACTCAATCCAAGTCAGGTACATTGGGAGGCAACCAATCAACGTGTCTCTCTCACATCAATGCTTCTCTCCCTCTCCTCCTTCCCCACACTCTCTCTTAAAAAAAAAAAAAAAAAAAAAAAAAAAAAAAAAAAAAGAGAGAGAGAGAGAGACCACCACCATCATGGCCACTATGGCAACAGCATGACTGTCAGATCCACTAGGGCTGGGTTACACACGTTTGAAATGCAGCTGGTATTTACTTCCTTGTGAATGGCTTGACACATGTGCAGAGATATCTTCAACATGTGTAAGTGACCCTTCTTTTGAAAGGCAGTTAAGAGCCTCCTCATTAACTCTTCTTACTAGTTTTCATATCAGTTCACCATTTATACTAGAAGACACTGCAAGCCAGATCAGCTAGTTTCTAACTGGGACACGACACCAAAACTACACATACAATAGAAAGAACAACCACATCTTTCTAGTTATTCCGTTGGGCAGGCTCAATATGCTTCTTTGGACTGTATAGGTGTGATCTTGTTCAAGAAAAGCATGTAAACACAGGGCCAGATTTTGTTGGTCTCCATTCCAGAAAATTGGTAGAACACGCCTGGGATCTTGTATAGTTTAATGACTGGCTTTGCCACATCCTTATACTTTCTTAGCCTGGCAGCAACTGCTTCAGGTGTATCATCCTCCTGCTAGATCAATGGTTCACCAGTGATGTCCTCAATCCCATGTACCAGTTCCTAGAGCATGAAATGATTGAACATTGTCCTCTAACGCTCAGCTTTTAGAAGGGAATTCCAGAGGGAGAAGAGCAATAGTATCTGTATTAATAGCCTACGAAGGGGGAAAACAGATGTAAAAAAAATTATAATAAAAAATTTATAATGGGAGTAGTTAGGCGGTGATCAAGCTGGCAGCAGAAGTAGTTAGGGGCAATCAGGAAGGCAGGCAGGCAGCAGTCCTGGATTGTGAGAGGGATGTCCAACTGCCCGTTTAACATCCCTCGAGGTGTCCCAGATTGGAGAGGGTGCTGGCTGAGCTGAGGGACACCCCCCCCCCCCACGCACGAATTTCATGCACCGGGCCTCTAGTTTATAATAAAAATAGTAGCAGCCAAATTCTTTCATTCCAAGATGTCTGAAAAAAAGAAATTCTACGAAGCATGGGGTCAGGGCACATATAAGAATCATGTACAACTTAGTGAAACAACAAACTGATATTTTGCTTTCTCTCTCTCTCTCTCTCTCTCTCTCTCTCTCTCTCTCTCTCAAAATCAATAAATACATTTGTAAAAAGGAAAATATTTTTTACTTACTACCTAGACGAAAGGTTCCAGGCACTTCAGTCCACAACGTGAGCAGCACTTCTCTCCTAACTGGCAATCCTCATCTTTCTGGCACTGGGGTTTATCAATCCTCAAACATGTGGGTTTTTGTGGGCAGAAGCCTGTTTTGACTTTATGGGATACAATAGATACTTAACCTTTAAATACTTCATGATAAAAAAAAAATACCACAGCTTTTTAAAAAATGTAAATGGAAAATTTTAAAAATATTTTTTAATTTTTATTTTTTTATTGATTAAGGCATTACATATGGGTCCTTTTCCTCCCATTGCCCACCCCACCCCACTCCCTCTCCCCCCTGGTGTCTCTGTTCATTGGTTAGGCTTATATGCATGCATACAAGTCCTTTGGTTGATCTCTCCCTCTTACTCCCACCCTCTTCTATCTTCCCTCTGAGGTTTGAGCATCTGATCAATGCTTCTCTGTTTCTGGGTCTGTTTTTGTTCATCAGTTTATTATGTTGTTCATTATAATCCACAAATGAGGGAGATCATGTGAAAAATATCACAGCTTTTATCTTTCAGGAAGGCAACATGAGAGCATGGTTTGGGCATTACAGGGGGAAAGATTCTCAAGAGAACTATAAGGTTAATTTCAGACCCAGCATGGCACCCTAAGCCCCTATACTTTGGGAGACATACCCAGTGCTCACCTATCCAGGCGACGGAACAAACAAAGCCACACATGGATTCACAACATTTTTCATTTTCAGAGCAATCATGGTCACTGTTACACGAAGCTGAGCATTGCATACGGTCCTTGGAAGGAAAGAGTGGGCACTGTCCTGTCTTGACTAAAAAAGAGCAAATATGAGCTCCTTAAAACCCCACCCCATTGCCCCACCCTCAAGCAGCTTTTTCCTTCTCTTCAAAACTAGTATCTCTGTGACTTGGCTCATTCTGCCTACGTCTAATGGGCTGGGGAGGAAATGCCTCACACTTTATGGGATGCAGTAAAAAAAGAGTTAGGATTGGTGTTTAAAGCCCCAAGGTAAAGCCCCAGTCCTGCCACTTAATGAGTGACTTCAGTTTCTCCTATACCAGTAAAATAGAAGTAGTTATGTGAGATCTACACAAATCAATGTAAGCCATTTTCGGGGACTTGGTTTTACTTTGAATGAGGAGTGACAGGATCTGATTCCCATTTTGAAAGGATCGTTGTGGCTATTGTGTTGATAATAGATTGTAAAAGGGGAGGGATAAAAGCATGGAGACTGGGAGTAGGCTGAAGCCATATCCAGGTGAGAAAAGGACACCTCCTACCAGGGTAACAGCTGTGGAGGAAGGAAGAAGCAGTCAGATCCTGGATCTATTTTCCCAACTCAAGGGATGTTGATTGAGAAAGTAAGAAGATATCATGGGTGATTTAGGTGTTTGGTGGTGGTGTTTTGTTTTGTTTTACAACTAAGATGGGGAGATCTATGGATATAGCAGGTTTGAGATGGGAGAATTAAGGTATTCAATTTTAGACAAGTTAAATGTGAGGCATTTGTGAGCTTCAGGTAACCTCAAAGTCTGAGCCTATAGCAGCGTGGGTTCTTTGTTTCTAGTTACAGTAGGCCCTCAGATTGCCAAGGATATGAGTCTTACCAGTTAATGAGCAAGCCTTCATGCAGTCTTTTTTGCTGAGGAAGTTGTTGCTATTCCCATCACAGCCTCCATACTTAAAAGGTTTGCAGACATAATGTTTAATATCATAATACCAGCGCTTATTGAAATTCTTACAGTTTCCTGAATCTAATGATAGCATGCAGGGTTCTGAGGGCAAGAAGCAAAGAGGGAAGAACATAAAAGATAGCAAAAGCAGGAAGGGGTTAAGCCTTCAGCATTTTTATAGTTCATGGTGTTACCATTCAAGTCATAGAAAGAGCCATGGTCAACCAAAGTTCTAGTCTTCGTTCTGTACGAATGCTCTGCAGTGAATAGCATCTCTGAGCATCATTCTGCCTTGCAAAGGGTGTCACGAAGAGTACATGGGAATGCTTTGGAGCTGATCTTTCTACTTCTCTGAGCTTTGGGAGGGTAAGATTCATTCAACAACTATCCAAATATATCCAGAGTACCCAAGACAGTGCCTGACACATAGGGGCATTAAAATACTGAGAAAGGAAAAAAAGCACCCCCTCGTGACTGAAAACTTACCTGCGGCTCACAGCTAAGTCATGTTGTTTCTCTGTAGGACATAAAGAATCTCACAGAATATCCACATCAATCAAGGCCCCTCTGAGACCAGTGTAAATTGAACCAAAAAATAAAAATCACTGTGAAATCCACAAAATAACAAGCACCTTTGAGTGATTTATGTTTTTCCACTGACTATACTCTATCCTCATTCTAGCCTGTCCTCTCTGTAGATAAGATTCACCGAGAATTGCCACTCTTTCCGATAGGATCCAATCTAGAGCCAACCCCCACTGCCTTAGACTATTCCTGAAATCACCCTATCAAAACCTCAATCCTACAGTAGATTCTTTCTAACAGCTTCTTAGTGAGATGCCTCAGGCTGTGTATGGTGAACATTCTCCCTGGCTACACTGAGTAATAAACCCAACTTGTTCAATTATAGGTGTGTCCTGGTGGACTTTGGCCAAAAGACATGGACAATAGATATCTGTTGAGTGGATTTACATAAAATGCAGAGCTCCCTATTATTAGATGCTTAATAGCTTGAGTTACCAGAAAGCTTCCTCGGGGGCCAAAAGTCCAATAACAACACCAGCGTCTAAGCTGACCAAGGCTTATATCTGGGACTGTGCAAACAATAGTCTCTAGACACACAGTGAGCATGCACTTGGAAGGTGGGAGTCTAATTCGAGAAGATGCAAAACCCTGGCCTCTTTATTCTGCCATCCTAGGGAATGTTCAGCCAGTTCTGGACCAGTCAGAAGTAAAGCACCTCCAATGGCACCTCTGCCTTCAGTGTGGAAGCCACTACCTTCGTATGGATCCATGCACCTCTTCTCACAGGCAAATTGGCAGCACTTAAAGTGTTGTTCACAGCCATAATCCCCTTCACACACGTTTCGAGGTTCAGTGGTACAGTTGAGTCTCTCTCTGGGGCACTTGCCTTGTTTCTCTGCAAGAAAGGTAGGTCTGAATTCACAAACAACCCATGAGAGATTCAGCTCTTCTGCCATAGCAAAGGGAAGAGTGAAACCCAGTCCTCTGCTTTTCATCTTCAGCCCTTGCTGGGTATATTTAGGGATGGGGTCTGCCTCTCACCACTCTCAGCCCATGTAGATAGATATGAGATAGAAATGTGTGCTCATATAGAACTAAAGGGGAAGCTTCTTGGATTTCAGGGCAGAGCGTTTAATGGGAACCAAGATCTTTGCCCTCCATTCAGGAGCTCTCTCCTCTCAAACCTTAATATTTTAATGCCCAATTCCTGTCTCTAGTATCTTAGTTGACACGGGGAATTAATTCATGGGGAGTAGTAGAAATATGGAAATAGGAGTCAGGAGGTCTGATTTTAGCCCCTAATTCTCTGTAAGTTCAAGACCAACCTGAGTTCCACTATACGATTCACAGTTTCCTATAAGAGGGAAGGAAATGTTGGGAGTGGACGAAGTACTATAAACAAGACAGATCTGGCTTGGGAGTTTGACTCAACACAACCACTTAAATAATCTTGGAGAAAATGTCTTCCTTTGTTTGTGTTACAATGTCCCCATCTGTAAAATGAGAATTACAATATTTGCCTTGTAGGCTGCTTAAAAAAATGAAGTGGGATGGTGTCTATAATATACTTATCACAGTGCCTGGCACAGAGTAAGCGCTTGGCACATATGACTTTACTTCCTTACTATTTAGAGCAAGCTATGGCTTCCTTATCTCAGCTCTTGTATGAGGCAGAATTCCAAAGTTACACTCACAGGATTCGGATCCTCTAGTTATTGGATCCGATACTCATTTAGACACTGCTGTGAAGGGAATTAAAGTCTCAAGTCAGTTGACCTTAAGATACATCGATTATTTAAGTGGGCCTGATTCAATTTCTGGAGTCCTTAAAAAGAAGACCCCCCACCCCCCATAATTTGTAGAGAAAAAGAGACCAGAACGATCTAAACTATAACACAAATCCATTATGCCATTCGTAGCTTTGAAGCTGGAGGAGGCTAAGTGCCAAGGGATGAGAGCGGACTCTAAGATGACAGCCAGTACGAAAACCTCAGTTCTGCAATTGCAAGAAAACGATTCTGCTAACACCCAGCAAGCTTGGGAAAGTCCCAGAAGACAACAGCAGCCTTGGCTGACACCTTGATGTCAGCCTGGTCAGAACCTGAGCAGAGGGCCCTCATTCTTCCTACAGGTAATTGGTTACGCAGCAACAATGCTTAATTTTGCTTCATGCTCGGCGCTTCTCCAGTGGAACCTGACCGGAGAGGCATGATTCTTTTGTAAACAATTCTGGGTCTTGGAACTATAGACGTTGAGAAGTACAAGCACTGTAATAACCATTAGCATCAACTTCCTAATTTCATAGGCTTAAAAACAGTAAGGGGAGAATACAGGTATATAACAGTGAATTAGAGGGGGGTCTGGGACTTCTAATCCATGGCTCACTGCAGAGGTTCCCACATCTCCCATGAGGACTGGCCACGCAGACTTATAATATTTTCCAACAATATTTCTTACCCCTCATTCCACCCTTAATATCCCTCCAAGGATAGCCTGAAGCTAAGAAGAGCATATTGTTCCCAACCTGCAGTGCACATCAAACTCATCTGTGCATCACTTAGCAAATATAGACCATGAACTGAATCACAATGTCTAGAAAGTGAGGCCCAGGGACTCAGATTTTTTCAAGTTCCCAGGTGATCCCGAAGCAGCCAGCGGGTCACCATGATGTAGGCTACTGATTGGGAACCAGGGCTCTAGGTTTGGGCACAGAACTAAGCAAATCGCACAGAACACCTCCAAAGCGGTAAAGATGCATAAAAACCTCGGGATTATGAAAACAAACTCCCCCTCTCACTAGTGCTGACTCCAGCCAGTTCTTCCTGCTCCCTGTTTTGGGGGCCATTTAAACCTTTTTTGGGGTTTCAGTCATGGTAGCCCTTTACCTCACTTTCAGCTTGAACTCTCACTTACAATCCTCCTTCCTTCCTGTCAGCCCTTCTCAGCCACTTACCTGTGTGTACGGTTTCCTTTGTGATACACCCCCCAGAGGAGCTATTTTTGGGAATGGTCCCCAAAGTTCTGGTCTCAGCCCTCTCCTGTCATTACTTTCCTGATGACACATCCATTCCCGTGACAATCCCAACTTCAATTCCCTTCTCTCCCCCATCCTCTCCTCTCTTCCAGGCTAAGACTCTTATATCCAACTGCCTGGGGACAATGACCTTTGAGCATCTCATAAGGACCTCCGGTGCAAGATGTTTAAAAACAGCCGGTGTCTCCCAGTGCCAAACAGTGCTTCTGTCTGTTCCCATTTTGACATTTGGCAGCAATGGTCCCCATGAAATAAGCTCCTCCCTTTCCATCAGCCTCGAATCCTGTCAATCATGGACTTGGGCAGATTCAATCTCCTGACTCTTCAACACCCTCCCTTCTCCCTCTTTACTACAACTTCTTCTGATCTTTCTTAACTATTCCAGCAGCCTCCTCACTGGTCCTCTGGCCTCAGGCTCCAGTGTAGTGACTGATTAATTTTTTAAAATTAAACTTGGAAAAAAAAAAAAAAACACATATCAGGAAAAGCTAGGGAAATAATTTTTAGGGAGCAGGTGAGGGAAGGACCTGAAGGGCCCAGAGTGGGCGAGGAGGGCTTGTTCTCTGAAACCACAGGGGAAGTGGCTTCATCCAACACAAGTCCTGGCCTCGCGTCTAACCCTCAGACCCTCAGAATGTCCCCTAAGGATGAGCGGCGACCGCTTTTCTGAACCCACCTCTGACTCTATGGTGCAGTGACGCAAATATCAACTCCAGCGAGAGGGAGAGGAGCAGCAGGAGGGCTCTGCTCCTCCCGGAGACTGAGGCGGTGTGCCGAGGAACAGGCCTGTGTGGATGAGAAGAGGGGCAGGGTTAGGCACGAGCCAGAGAGAGACACACAAAGCACATGCGGATGAACCTTAGAAATAATCCACCAATTCCCTTCATTTACAGGCTACATGGCAAGTAGGACAGGACCTTCAGTCCCAGGGCTCTCCCCACAGTCCCACACTGTCCCATGTTCTGTATGTGATCTACTCAGACAGTCGTCGGCCATTGTCTCACTCTGAGTGAGAGGCCACATGTGAATGATTCCAGCGGGTCATCTGGAGCAGCTGCAAGGCTAGTTTGCCCACAGTCACTCCCGGGGTGATCCCAGGCACGAGGGAGCACTTTTCTTTGTCCCACTCATGACAAGAAATGGAGATTTTCAGGAGAGCCTGGGCGTATGGCACTCAGTCTGAGGAGGACAATGATCCAGGTGACCTGGGGGTAACAAAAGGATCTCTTTTGTTCCTTCTGGTGTTATCCCAGCCTGGGAACTTGTGATCCAGACAAGCACATAAACAGATGATCTTTCCTACTCACTCACACCACCATTTTCTAGGTCTCTTCCTGGCCATTAGTATTTTTAAATTTTTATGATGGGAAGAACTGCTAATGCCTTACTGTATTAGCTCTCTTAGAGTAAACGTATTTCAAAAACAGCAAGAGAGAGACAAAGGGAGGGAGGAAGAAGGAAGGGAAGGGGAGAGAGAGAGAGAGAGAATGAAAAAGAGAGAGAGAGAGAGAGAGAGAGAGAGAGAGAGAGAGAGGAGAATGAATATGTCTTTATGCCATATATGCATCTGTATTATTGGTAGAACTTCAGACATTAAGAGAGGGATGGAACCTTTGCCAGATATCCTAAGTGGCTGCCTAAGAATCAAGACCTGTGACAATGTTTTTGTGGTTATTGTTTTTCAGAATTAGAATCTTGTATCCTTCCAAAATTTTACAACAGTGCCTGGACTGCTCAGTAATGGGAATATGGCCCAAGACACAGTTGGTCCTGGCTTGGTCATTTATAGCTGTAGCTGTACCTTGGGTCCTCAGTTTCCTCATCTAGAAAATGGCAGTAATACCACCTGCCTAGCAGCTCTGTTGTCGATGAGAGGAGTGGGTGAGATAGTGTGAAGAGTATTCATGAAGGGGTATGGAATGGCAAAACTTAGTGTTTGGACTTGGACCTGAGTTCATATCCTGAACCCCCCTCTTACCAGCTATGTGGTCTCAGCTCGGTCACTTATCCTCGCGGAGCCTCGTTTTTCACAAAGGGAATAGTAATAGTATTCACGTCATAGACATAGACATGTAAAGCATGGTGTGGCTCAGTGGTCTCAGTTCGATTCCTGGTCAGGGCACAAGCCCAGGTTTTAGTGGGCAGTCAATCCGTGATTCTCTCTCATCACTGATGTCTCTCTCTCTCTCCCTCTCCCTGAAATCAATAAAAATATTAAAAAAAAGAAAATCACTTGTGATTTGTGATCAGTATTCTAACTATTAGGAAAAAATTCTTTTTTAAGTATAAAGTTTTCCATTGTATGCCTTTATAAAAATTAGAAGAGACATTAATCGAATTGATTAATATTTAAATTAGATATTTAAAATATTTTTATTATAGAAATTATGAGACTTTTTGTAACTTACTAAAAGTTAAAAAAAAACCAAGTGACATACCAATAATAAAATTTTACTCCCATGAACTTACATATCATTGAGCTATGCATCAGTTACCTACAGAATTTTGTTTATCAATAACATTTTATATATTTATTAATAGTTTCAATGTATTTATTTATATATTCATTATTATTATGGTATTTAAATAACAAATGGAACAAAAAATAAAACCATAAGAAAAAAATTATTCCTAGAGTCTTAT
Organism: Pipistrellus kuhlii; assembly: GCF_014108245.1. Lineage (NCBI taxonomy): Eukaryota > Metazoa > Chordata > Mammalia > Chiroptera > Vespertilionidae > Pipistrellus > Pipistrellus kuhlii. The sequence goes on from NW_023425562.1 coordinate 21,916,399, forward strand.
TATCCCAGTAGATGTAAACATTTAAGTGTAACTTATATGCATGTTTTTCTTGCATAAAAGTATGCAAAGTCATGAATAAAAAAGTTTTAAGATTATATTCCATTAGAATCACAGGTTGAGAACCACCTAAGACCATTGGAAAACACAGATATTTACATTATGATTCATTAACAGTAGCAAAATTACATTTATGAAGTAGCAACGAAAATAATTTTATTGTTGGGAGTCACCACAACATGAGGAACTGTATTAATGGGTCGCAGCATTAGGAAGGTTGAGAAACACTGCATTAGATGAAAGGTCTAAGCAAGAGGAATGGAAATAGGAGTTCAAGAAGAAGAAAACGTGTTTTAAAATGTCCAGCTATGAAGGTGGTTTTTATCTATATGTATTTACTGTTTATCAGTGCAGCTGTCACTCATCATGCCACGAACTCCAGCCACGCAGGCTCCTTCCCACTGGTTCTCACAAACTGTGCTTGTCTGAGTGGAGCCAGCTGGTGCTTCAGCTGAACGTAGGTATCTTTCTCTTTGGCTTCCTTTTTTCCCCCTGATAATTTTTCTTCACACTCTATCTTTCCCCAGGTGTCAGAGGTTGTTCTTTGCAATAAATCGAGGACCGTTTTGCAACTGACGGATCTACAGATGTCAAGGAGCTGGGGGAACAGTGTGAATGTCCAGGTTAACAATCTTTGAAAACTACAGGTAAGGCCCCATCATGATCCCCTCTTGCTCCCCCACTGGGAACACACCCTGCCTCAAAGTCTTGTTTTGTTTCCATGCATGAAAGCTCCTTGTTCACATCTTCCTCATCCCAATATCATGGTGGGCTCTGCTGCATGGCTACTCGACCGCGAACATGCTTTTAGCCTCAGCCACTAGGCAGGAGACCTTGAAGAGGATAATTAGCTCTGGGTGTCTCTTTACCAGACTTTGCCTTAAACTCAGACAGAGTAGGTAGCTGCCTCCCCCAAAGACATAACCTTCTAAATTACTCCTACTCAGTAACCTACATTCTGATGCTGAGGAGGGGCAGTCTCTCAGTGCAGAGCATGGTGTATCTCCATTGTGTGTAGCTTAAATGTCTTAAATCTCTCTAATTTTTGTTCTCTTTGACTAATCAACAATTGAGAAAAGTGTATTGAGGGCTCTTCACACAGCCATGGATCTTTCAGTTTATGCCTGTAATTCCATTGATGTTTGCTTATGATATCGTGATTCTATTGATTTAGGTAAATATGAATGAATTCCTGGTGGGTTGAATTTTTTTTTTTTTATCAGTATATAGTGATCAAATATACCAAGCACTGAGACAGCTAACAACGAAGGAAGGAGGAGGTGTCCTCTTACAGGAGGCACTGCTCTGTAAGATTGGAAAAAGCACAGAATTGAGGCTTTTTCTCTGGGAAGGAAGGAAGAAATGAAAGGGGTCTAGCCCCTAGTTCTATCATGTACTTCCTGCAGAGTTGGACCCTATGTTGCTTTAGATCAAGTACTACTGACCAGTAAAAGTCTCTCTCAGTCAAAACCATAAAGTTCATAAAGGCTGGGAGAGGCAGCCACTTCTTCAAATGTGCAGAAAAGAAGATAAACTTACAGGAACATGAAAAATCAAGAAAACATGACACATCCAAAGGAAGAAAACAAAATTTCAGTAACCAACTTAAAAAAAAAAATGGAGGTCTTAAAATTGGCTAACAAAAATGCCAAAATAATTATTTTTAAAAACTTAGTTATAACACAGATTCACAACCAAATGAAAATGTTCTTAAATGACATATGAACAAAATGATAATATCATCAAAAAAAAATAGAAATGATTAAAAAAGAACAAAACAAAAATACTGCAGATGAAGAATACAATAAATAAGCTGAAATATTCACTAGAGGGGATTCAAAAACAGACTTGGTCAAGCAGAAGAAAGATTGCTAGACTTAAAGACAGGTCATTTTAATTATCTGTTAAAAACTGAATTTACCCTAGCCAGTTTGACTCAGTGGAGAGAGTGTCAGCCTGCAGACTGAAGGGTCCTGGGTTTGATTCCAGTCAAGGGCACATGCCTGAAGTTGTGGGCTCGGTCCCCAGTAGAGGGCCTGCAGGAGGAAGCCGATCAACGATTCTCTTATCATTGATGTTTCTATCCGGGACCCCTTGGGGATGTTGGACTACCAATTTTGGCCCGATCTGCACAAGCCAGGCCGAGGAACCCCACCAGTGCATGAATCCATGCATCAGGCCTCTAGTATATATAGAAAAACCCAAAATTCAGTTAAGTTGCAAAATACAAAATCAACCAACAAAAAATCAATTCTGTTTTTATACACTATCAATAAACTATCAAAAAAGGAAATTGAAAAAACAAAATTATTTCTAATAGGATCAAAATCAATAAAATACTTAGAAATAAATTTAAGCAAGGAATGAAAGAGCTGTACACTGAAAACTACAAAACAGTGATGAGAGAAATGAGAGAAGACACACAAAATAGAATGATACCACACATTCATATGTTAGAAGAATTAATATTGTTTAAATATCTATGCTACCCAACATGATATAGATTCAATGAAATCCCTTTCAAAATTCCAAAGACATTTCTCACAGAAATAGAAAAAACATACACGTAAAATTCATGTAGAACCACATAAGACCCTAAATAGACAAAGCAATTTTCAGCAAAAATAATAAACTAGAAGAACCATACTTCCTGATTTCAAAATATATTACAAAGCTATAGTAATCAAAACAGTATGGTTTTTTTTTAAAAAAACATAGTATGGCATTGACAAACACAAAATGCACACACATATAAACCAATGGAACACAATATAAAGCCCCAAATTAAATCCACACATTTATAGTAAATGATTTTTGACAAGGGTGCCACGAACACAGAAAGTGGAAAGTATAATCTCTTCAGTAAATGGCATTAGGAAAACTAGATATCCATGTTTAGAAAAATGAAATTGGGCCATAATAAATGCAAAAATTAACTCAACGTCCCCTAAAGCCTTAAATGCAATACCTGAAACTTTAAAATTACTAGAAAATATATAGGCAAATGCTTCTTGGCCAGTAGTCGGCAAACTCATTAGTCAGTTGAGCCACATATCAACAGCACAATAATTGAAATTTCTTTTGAGAGCCAAATTTTTTAAACTTCAACTTTTTCTAATGCCACTTCTTTAAAATAGACTTGCCCAGGCCATTGTATTTTGTGGAAGAGCCACATTCTTTGGGGCCAAAGAGCCGCATGTGGCTCGCGAGCCGCAGTTTGCCGACCATGGGTCTAGGCAATTATTTTTTTGGATGACCCAAAAGCAGGCAACAAAAGCAAAAATAGACAGTATTGCAAACGAAAAACCTTCTGCACAGCAAAGGAAACAAACAACAAGAGACAACCTACAGCCGGGACCGGTTTGGCTCAATGGATAGAGCGTTGGCTTGGGGACTGAAGGGCCCCTGGTTCGATTCCGGTCAAGGGCATGTACCTTGGTTGCAGGCATATCCCCAGTAGTGGGTGTGCAAGAGGCAGCTGATCAATGACTCTCTCTCATTGATGTTTTAAACTCTCTATCTCTCTCCCTTCCACTCTGTACAAAAATAATAAAATATATTAAAAAAAAGAGAGACAACCTACAGAATGAGATAAAATACTTATGAATTGCATATCCAATAAGGTGTTAATATCCAAAATATATAAGGAATTCAAATTCAATAGTAAGAAAACAAACTAATTAATAAATGGGAAAAGCACTTAAATAGACACTTCTCAAAAGAAGAATTAGAGCCCTAGCCAGATGGCTAAGTTGGTTGCAGCAGCATTCCATACACCAAAAGGTTGCAGGTTTGATTTTGGTCAGGGCACATACTTAGCTTTCAGGTTTGATCCCCAGTGGAGGCATGTATGGGAGGCAGCCAATCAATGCTTCTCTCACATCAATGTTCCTCTCTCTCTATCACTCTCAACATATCCTCAGATGAGGGTTTGAAAAAAAGAAGATGACATAAAATGGCCAACAGGTTCATGAAAAGGTGTTTAATATCACTAATCAAATACAAATCAAAACCACAATGACCTATTATTTCATACCTGTTTGAATGACTATTATCCAAAAGACTAGAGGACCAGTGCATGAAATTTGTGCACTGGGGGTGGGGCATCCCTCAGCCTGGCCTGTGCCTGTTTGGAAGCCCTTGGGGGATGTCCAATTGACAGCTTAGGCCCACTCCCTGAGCTGCTGCGGAGGCAGGAGAGGCTCCTGCCACTGACGCTGTGCTTGCCAGCCATGAGCCTGGCTTCTGGCTGAGCCGTGCTCCCCCTGTGAGAGTGCAGTGACCACCAGGGGGCAGCTTCTGCATTGACCACCAGGTCTGTCCCCTGGTGGTCAATGTGCATCATAGTGACTGGTTGTTCTGCCATTTAATCGATTTGCATATTAGCCTTTTATTATATAGGATAAAAAATGACAAGTGTTGGCAAGGAAACTCTTTTTTTAAAAAAAAATATATACTTAGTTGATTTTTTACAGAGAGAAAGGGAGAGGGATAGAGAGTTGAAAACATCAATGAGAGAGAAACATCGATCATCTGCCTCCTGCACACCCACTACTGGGGATGTTTCTGCAACCAAAGTACATGCCCTTGACTGGAATCAAACCTGGGACCTTTCAGTCTGCAGGTCGATGCTCTATCCACTAAGCCAAACCTGTTTTGATGGCAATGAAACTCTTGTACACTGTTAGTGGGGATATAAATTGGTACAGCCTGTTTTTCGAAAACAGTCTGGAATTCCCTCAAAAATTTTAAAATAGGACTACCATTTGATCTGGCAATCTCACTTCTGGGTACATAGGGGAAAAAATAAAATCAGTGTTTTGAAAAGATATCTTTACTCCTATTCATTGTAGCATTACTCACAATAGCCAAGATAAGGAAACAACCTAAGTGTCCATCAATAGATGAATGGATAAAGAAAACGTGATATAGATCACATTTATATATATCACATATATATGAAATCTTAAAAAGTGGAAGCTGATACCAGAATGGTGCTTGCCAGAGACTGGGGGATGGGAGAAATGTGGAGATGCTGGTCAAAGTGTACACCCTTCAGTTATAAGATAAGTTCTAGGGTCTAATTACAGCATGGTGACTGTGGTTAGCAATACTTTATATACTGGAAGATTTTACAAGAGAGTAAAACTCAAATGTTCTCACACAAAAGAAAGAGGTGACTATAGGAGGTTATGGAAATGTTAATTAATTTGATTGCTGTGACCATGTCACAATATATGCCATATAAAATCACTATGATGTAGGCCCTAAATATATGCAATTTTTATTTATCAATAACATCTCATTAAAGCTAGGAAAATTTGTTGATTTTTTTAAAGTTTCACTGGGTATTCAGAACTAGACTAACAGTTATTTTCTATCAGAACTTTGAAAATACATTTCTACTGTCTTTAGGCTTCTGTTGCTACTCTAGTCAAATTATTCTTTTTCTTTCTTTTCTTTTTATTTAATTTTTAAATTTTTAAATCTTTATTGTTCAGATTATTACAGTTGTTCCTCTCCTTCCCTCCTCATAGCTCCCCTCCATTCAGATCCCACCCCACCCCATGCTTTACCTCCCCCCCTCCCCCTGCACTGTCCTCATCCATAGGTGTATGATTTTTGTCTAGTCTCTTCCCGCACCCTCCACACCCCTTTCCCCTCCAAGGATTGTCAGTCTTTTTTGTTCTTTTTAAATTTATCTTATTTTTTTACATGCAGTAAACATTAATATTTTCTTTAAAATATAATATTACATGCAATAAACATTAACGTTTCAAGAAAAAATATTTTAAATTTAATAACATTACCAAAACTGTATTGACATAGTATAATATCATACAAGTTGTAGGAAATATTAAAAAAAAAATCTGAAAATAACAGGATTACTTCTATTGTAGTCTAAAATATTTTTTTCCTCTGGCTCTAAATGATTCTTTTTATTTGTTTTTTACTTCAGTTACATATTTCATTTCTATTATACACTTTTCAACATTCTGGTCATTTTTATATTCTCTTTAACTTTAGTCATGCTGTAATTGCCATCTTTTAACTCCTTTCCTTTCCATTTATCTCCTAGGCATTCTAATTTTGTGTTCTGTATGCAATAATACCAATATATGAAGTCTTTGGGGGTCTATACGGTTTCTCTTGACTTTTCTTGTTTTGTTAAACTGAGTGTGAATTTTTTTTCTGTGAGCCCTTTTATTTAATAGAAGCTTATCTTTTTTTATTAATTGATATTGAGAGAGAGAGAGAGAGAGAGAGAGAGAGAGAGAGAGAGAGAGAGAGAGAGAGAAAAGCATCAATCATTTGGCTGCCTCCTGCATTCACCCTGACCAGAGATCAAACTACAACCTAGGTATGTGCGCTGACCAAGAATAGAACCCACCACCCTTCAGTGTATGGGAAGATGCTCCAACCAACTGAGCCACATCAGCCAGAGATTTGGAAACTTAACTTCAATGGCACTTTATCTGTGGAATTTCTTGGCATCCTGTATTTAAGAAAGCATTTTCAAAACCAGTTTGTTAAAACCAGTAACACAAAAACCTACCACCCTATGCTCTCTGTTTTTATACCATTCCACTTACATGAGGTTCCTAGAGAAGTCACATTCATAGAAACAGAAAATAGAACAGCGGATTCTAGGGCCGAGGAGAGGGAGCTGGAGAGTTACTGATTAATGGCGCGGAGTTTCAGTTTGAAGATGAAAAGAGTTCTGCAAATGGATGGTGGTGAGGGTTGCACAACAATATGAATGTACGTAACACCACTGAACTGTGCACTTAAGAATAGTTAGGATAATTAACTTAACGTTGTGTGCCTTTTACCACAATTAAAAATAATTAAGAAGAAAATGGAGTTTTTGTTTCTGCTCACAGGAGTAGAGAGCTGAATAAAGTCCCAAACTTACATGGACAAAAAGCTGGAAAGCTTTTCTTGAGTTCACCAGAGTGCTGAGGTCAAGGGCGACCAACCCGGCCAGCATCTAGGGGAAGAGAGGCACCTGCAAGGAGAGAGAAGCGTGAGCCTTGAGGACCAGCCAGGCACCAGTAAGTAGAGTCCAGTCAGGATGACTGGCAAATAGCTGGAGCAAAAGAAAGGGCTGCAACTACGGGCAGAGTCATACCCTCTTTTAGACTTCTTCCCCAGGAATCCCACTGAGCACTTAGAGAGAAGATACTTAGAGATCGGAAAGTCTCCCGTGTGATGCAGAACTGGAGAGGGGAGAGTGGGCAGCAGCCACTCCGGATGAGGCAAATAATTCCAACTGGAAGCTTTCCTTTCTTTCCTACTGACAAAGTTTTAATCTTGGGAGAGAGGAGCAACACGGTTGAGAGCAGAAGAGAAATCTTAATGCAGCTGGGGGGAGGGCAGAAAACACTAACCAGATTTGGAACTTTGTCCTGGGCATCTAAGGAAAGGCAGGATCACTAAGACACCATCCCTGTAACTCAGGGATGGTGTCTTCCTAAGACCCAGACTTAATCAAAACAACAGAGAATGGCCCCCCAACCACCACCACCCCACTAACCCACCAGACCAGGAACATGTAGCGAGTAACCTGTGAGAGCCAGTCATTCACAGAGAACACAGCTGAGACTGGAGCAGTCATCTGGAAAAGGATCATCTGGTGAACCCAGCTCCACCCTAAACACCGGTACTTGTGTTTTGAAGATGGAATTGGAAGTCTCTAGCGCACTCTCAGATAACCACAGCGACAATAAACCAATAAACCACCAGCTCAGCTCTGAATGAGGTGAACACGAATTTCCACACTAAAGGCCTATTAGAAGGAAAGGCAAACCCATTTCCAGAGATAAAAAACCCAAGACTATTTCCTGGCCGAAACCGGGTTGGCTCTGCGGACTGAAAGGTCGGTTCCAGCCAAGGGCATGTACCTTAGTTGCGGGCACATCCCCAGTAGGGGGTGTGCAAGAGGCAGCTGGTCGATGTTTCTCTCATTGACATTTCTAGCTCTCTGTCTCTCTCTCTTCCTCTCTGTAAAAAATCAATAAAAAAATCAATCTATCAATAAATAAAACTATTTCCTGGTTCTGATTTTTTTCCTCCCTGCCACTATAAAAAACTGGAAAGTAAGTAGTAGCAGGCAGATTGGGAAAGAAGACTAGAATTCAAGCACATTGATGGTGATGAGTTTACTGGGATATTTATTTTTCATCTGGAGACCCCTGGCTAACCTAGAAATAAGCACTAGAATGCAGATAGAGAGAGGTTCAGGAAAAAACATTATAATTTTGGTTTGATGCATGGAGAGGGAAACTTAAGATGCTCAGAAGAAGTGCAGAAATCTCCTAGTTTCCTCCCTCCCTCCCCCCCTCCCTTCCTCCTTCTCTCCTTCCTCTCCCTCTCTTCCTTCCTCCTTTCCTTCCTCCCTTCCTTCCTCCCTTCCTTCCTTCCTTCCTTCCTTCCTTCCTTCCTTCCTTCCTTCCTTCCTTCCTCCCTTTCTTCCTTCCTTCCTTTCTTCCTTTCTTCTTTCCTTTCCCTTGAGAAATTTGATGGCAGTGATGGCACCAGGTGGTATGGGGTTGGAAGGAGCCAAAATTCCGAAGAAGGAGAAATCTTACTCTGTTGGATGTGTCTGTAATTCTAAAAGGGTGACTGGATCCCCACTGCTGTTGGATAAAGTATTCTGTATGTGTCTGTTAGGTCTGGTTGGTCTAAAGTGTGGTTCAAGTCCAATGTTTCTTTGTTGATTTTCTTCATGGATGATCTATCCATTGTTGAAAGTGGAATTTTAAAGCCCTCTCTTCTTACCATATTATTGTTTATTTCTCCCCTTCAGATGTTAGTATTTTCTTAATGTATTTAAGTGCTCAGATGTTGGAGATTTTATATATATATATATATATATATATATATATATATATTTTTATGACTGCTGAGACTGGAGCATTGAATTAGGTGCCCACAACCAATTTACAAGCCCTTTGATTGGAATCGAACCTGAGACCCTTCAGTCTGTAGGCCGATGCTGTATTTACTGAGCCAGACCAGTCAGGGCCTCACATCTGTTTTAAAGGCAAACATAAGCACAAAATGAGGGGATGAAAAAGCTATTCTAAGCAAATGGAAATCAAAAGGTGATTGTTTTCACCTAAAAACATTGATTTTTAAAAGCAACCGTTACGGCAGAATGACCGGTCACTATGATGCCCACATGCCCACTTTCAGCATTGCTTATAAGGCAGAGGCTCAGCACAGGAGCTGCCCCCTGGTGGTCAGCCAGAAGCCTGGCTCAGGCTGAACAGTGCAGCAGCTGTAGCAAGAGCCTCTCCTGCCTCCACAGCAACACTAAGAAGCAGCGAGCAGGCGGGTGGTAAGGAGCGAGGGATCCCAGACTGCAAGAGGGATGTTTGATTACCAGCTTAGGTCTGATCCCTGGTGGGAATAAGCGTAAGCCAGCAGGTGGACATCCCCCAAGGGGTCCCAGACTGTGAGAGGGTGCGGGCTGGAGGGACACCCCACCACCAAGTGCACAAATTTCATGCACCGGGTCTCTAGTATATTTAAATAGTTATACGTTCTTGATGAATGGACCCCTTTATCATTATATTAGTGCCTGGATTGTAATTGTTACTGTTTGGGGCTTAATCTGTTTTGGCTAAGTATAGCTACACCTGTTCTCTTTTTATTTCCATTTGCTTAGAATAGCTTTTTCATCCCCTCATTTTGTGCTTATGTTTGCCTTTAAAACAGATGTGAGGCCCTGACTGGTTTGGCTAAGTAAATACAGCATCGGCCTACAGACTGAAGGGTCTCAGGTTCGATTCCAATCAAAGGGCTTGTAAATTGGTTGTGGGCAAATCCCCAGTAGGAGATGTGCATGAGGCAGCTGATTGATGTTTCTCTCTCATTGGTGTTTCTAACTATCCCTCTCCCTTCCTCTCTGTAAAAAAAAAATCAATAATATATATAAACTGATGTGAGTCTTTTGTAGGAAACATATAATTAGTTCCTGTTTTTTTTTTTTTAACCCACATATTACTAATGCCATTCTATTCATTATTTTCTATTTTATACTTCCTGTGCTCCTTCCTTCCACTCCTGATGACTTCCTTTGTGAATTGATAATTTTAGGTAGTGGTATGTTTTAATTACCTTCTGTTTATCTTGTGTGAATTTTGGAAGTTTTTGCCATAAAGCTTACAGAAAACATAAGGATGAGCCTATTTTCTTTATGCTGATAACAATTTAACTTTAATCTCATATAAATAGCCTTTTAAATTCCCCCCTTTTAAAATTTTGGATGTCATAATTTACATCTTCTTATATTATGTATTCCTAAACAAATTATTGTAGCTATAGATTTTATTTTTCCTTTAACCTTTGTGCTAAAGTTGAGTGGTTAACACACCACTCTATTACTACTGTGTTACAGTGTTCTGAATCTGATTATATACCTATGCCAGTGTGTTATATATTTTCATATGTTTTCATGTTACCAATGAGTGGTTATTTCAGGTTGAAGAATTACTTTCAGCATTTCTTACAAGGCAATTCTAGTTCGATGAATTCCATCATTTATTTATTTATTTACTTATTTACTTATTTATTTGTTTGTTTTTTTAGGGAAAGTCTTTATCTTGCCTTCATTTCTGAAGGACAACTTGGCTGGTTAAACTACTCCTTGCTAGTGGTGTCTTTCAGCATTTTGAATATAGCACCCTATCCCCTCCTGGCCTGCAGGGAGTCTGCTGGGAAACTCACTGATGGCCTTATGAGGATTCCCTTGTATGAGAAACACGTTATTCTCTTGCTCTTCTAAAATATTTCTTCCTTGGTTTATTCAATGTTGAAGAAAATCAATTCGGATTGAAATTTGTGGGTGGCTTATTAGCTTTATGAACTTAGCTGTCCAAATATCTACCTAAGTTTGTGCACTTCTCAGCCAACATCTCTTTCCTAGTAAATAAGCTTTTTATCCCTTTCTCAGTCTCTTTTTCCTCTGGGACTCTATTGATGTGTAGATTATCTCTTTTAATGATGTCCCATAAATCCTGTACACTTTATTTCTTTTTCTTTTTTTTCCTTTTTAAAAAAATATATTTTATTGATTTTTTTTACAGAGAGGAAGGGAGAGGGAGAGAGAGTTAGAAACGTCGATGAGAGAGAAGCATTGACCAGCTGCCTCTTGCACACCCCCTACTGGGGATGTGCCCGCAACCAATGGACATGCCCTTGACCAGAATCGAACCTGGGACCTTTCAGTTCATAGACCAACGCTCTACCACTAAGCCAAACCAGTTTCGGCATATTTCTTTTTCTTTTTGCTCCTCTGACTGGATCATGTCAATTGATCTGTGTTCTAGCTAACCTTTGCTTGGCCAAGTGTGTTTTTGAAACTCTCTATTGAATTCTTCAACTCCAAAACTTCTGTTTGGTGCTTTTTTTTTTTTTTTTTCTTTTTTCTTTTTTCTTTATCCTCTCTAGCCTTTGTTGAACTTCTCATTTTGTTCTTGTATTGTTTTTCCGATATTGTTAAATTGTTTATCTGTGCTCTCTTCTAGCCCTCAGGCATCTTCAGAGCAAATTGTTGAATTCTTTGTTGGGCAGTGCCTGTATCTCCAGTTCTTTGGGGCCACTTACCGGAGGTTTGCTGTATTCCTTCGGTGGAGTCCTGGTTCCCTGAGTCTTCACGCTGTCTGTAGCCCTGCTTAGGTGTGTGAGCATTTGAAGAAGCGGTCACCGCTTCCAGGCTTTACTGACTGACTCCAGTAAGGGGAGACTTTCGCCTGCAGGTGGGGTCAGGTGGAGCATGCTGTGACCCTGCGTCTAGTGGTGCAGGGTCCCCGAGGACATGTGATGATGGCACCGAGTCCAGAGGGTGTGATGTTGCTCTGGCTCAGGCTGCAGTGGCTACAAAGGCTACTGGGGTCCTCAGCAGCACCTCCAGGTCCAAGGGAGGCAGTGGTGGTGGCCAGAGCTGGGTGTGCTTACACGTAACTGTGGGTACCAGTGTAGTAGGCGGGGCCAGTGGCAAACACACGCAGGGGTGGGGTCCAGAGCACGGAGCAAGGGCCAGAGCCAACTGTGGGCTGATTGGCAGCTGCAGGGGCCCTGGCAACTGGGTCTCACCACGGGCTCGTGGCAGTGGCAGCCGTGATGGGAACTGGACCAGGACTGTGCTGTTGTGCAGCTGGAGGGCCATCTGTCCGTGAATGCAGGGACACTGGCCATCACGTGTAGGCAGAGCCAGATCCAGGTCGACAAGCAACTGCAGGAGCCTGACTGTCAGCGTTCTCTTCCATGATGGCACCCCCTGAGCATGGGTACTGCAGTGGTGGCCGGTGACAGGTGTTAGACTGGCAGCATACAAGGGCACAGCCGAAGGGTCCCTCCTCCCCATGCACACTGCCCTGGGCATCAGCTGCAGGGGTCTAGATTGGCATCTTTCAGTCATGCAGCTTCACAGGCCTGGACTCCAGCAAAGGGGGGTAGGGAGGAGCAAGGGACTCAGATGCTGGTGTCGGCGACTGGTAACGGGAAATGCCTGTGGGGCAAATGCTAGGATGTCTGCGGCGGCTGGGCTGCGCTGCTGGCTATGAGTTTCCCCGGTGGTGAAATCTGCAGAGCAGGCCGCTGTTTTCTGCTGTCACTCCCACCGGGTGCTGCCGCCCATGGCCCCTGCTGTTCTCCCCGTGGCCAGCTGTCTGCATGGGTCTCCGCTTTGCCAGTCTGGGTGGGGTGAAACCGAAGCCAGACCTCTGTGTGGCTCCTGGAAAGGCTGGGGAAGGTGGCCTCTCACCCCGCTCTTCAGGAAGAGGGGAACTCTTCCCAGCGGGCTTTCCTCCTGACACTGAGCAGTGCCAGCGTGGGGAACGGGATAATGCCGGCCACACGGCAAAACACAGCTGCCTTCCTTCTCTTCTCAGGAGGTTTTCTCAGTGTTTTCATCCCACTGTGTTGCTGAAGCTTCCTTTTTTAAACTTTGTTGTTGAGAGTATTACAGGTGTCCCCTGTTTGCTGACGCTGTTTAAGCGGACTCCAGGGCTCTCCTGGAGCTCCGTGTTCACAGATAACCGTCTAACTAACTGTTGACCTCTGTTGGGAGGACGGAGGCTGGGGTCTCCTATGTCATCATTTTGTTGGTATCATGCTGCATCCATATTTTTTTGACATGTCATATTTTCATTTTTCAGTGCAAAATATTTTCTATTTCCTATCATGATTTCATTTTGACCCATGGTTCCTTAGAATTGCTTGGCTTAATATTTAATCAGATGGAAATTTCTTCTACTTTACTTTATTAGTTTGATTTTACTTTATTGACATTTGTTGAGACATTTATTTTAAAACATATATATATTTCACAGTAATCCTGAATTATTTCTTATGTAAATTGATTTTATGGAGTCACTTTTTCATTTGTAATTCGAATCTTCTGTGTTCTGCCCAGACTCAGTGGCTCAGTGGTTGAGGATCGACCTATGAACAAGGAGGTCATGGTTCAATTCCAGGTCAGGGCACATGCCTGGGGTTATAAGCTGGATCCCCAATGTGGGGCATGCAGGAGGCAGCCAATCAATAATTCTCTCTCATCGTTGATGTTTCTACTTCCCTCTCCCTTTCTCTCTGAAATTAATGAAAATATATTTTAAAACATCTTCCATATTCTTACTGATATCTTTCTTCTTCTTATTCTATCAGTTACTGAGAGAGGACTGTTAAATTGTCTGCTGGCAATTGCAGGCCAATTTACTTGGGACATATCCTTCCATTAAAGCTCAAATGAGATCCCCTGAAGGACTCCAAGCCCACATCTTTGCATGCCAACCACCTCCTACTTCTGCAGCTTCCAGAGTGGGTCAACTGCAGGCTTTGAAACAACACAATCAAGTGCAAAGGCTCTTGATGTTCTTTAGGGCACCGGGGGCTTAATGAGAATATTCTATCAACCGGATGGCCACAGAGGTTTTTCTCACTGCTTCTTTTTTCTAACTACTCAGCAGGAAACAGTTCACTGATTGTGTCCTAAGGCAATCACCCCTGCTCGTCCAGGAGAACACTAGGATCTGTCCTCTTTCACCCCTCTCCATGAACACTCTTTCTGCCCAGTGCCCTTCCCCAACCTTATTCCCCATGGACCCCCGTATTTTAAGCACATCTCTGGCTGCTGGCACAGATATATTTTAGAAAACTCAAGCCCAGAGGCATTCGAGAATGAGATCTGTATATCTATTTGCAATCAACTCACTGAATGTACTTGGATAGATTCAGCCACTCATCTATGCCTGTTTGTTCTCCTTTGCTGAATTTGTCAAACAATACTTGTTCTCTGCAGCTTTTGTGGGTATGATAACAGGGATCAAAAAGGAAAACTTGACAAATTAGGACATTTTAAGGTCATAGAGCTTACTACCAAATTCATGATTGAACCTTGTTCACAACTTCTATATTTGATCTGTCAAGGAGGAAAAATAACTTTTCCTTTTAGGTATCTCAATTTTTCATCATCCCTCAAGATAGGACCAAGCATCCCTTCTTCCAGGAAGTCTGATCCCATGGCCCATATTAACTCCTCTGCCTTCTACACCTTAAAGCACTGACCACATATCCCATTCATCCTTCTTAGCATGCCCCATCCTGGTTTCTACTTATTTGCATCATAAGACTTCACCCTTCCTTGGGTTATATATGCCAACAGATAGAGTTAGTGACACCTCCACTCACATGGAGTAGCCCTTGTCACAAGCTTGGGCACACGGTAGGCTTTCTATAATCCTCTGAAGGTTGCTTACTCTTTCTAGGAGCATTTACATTTGAAAATGTCCCAGTTGTATCCCAAGTGATTGAATAAACAATGGTAACCAACTAGACGTTGACTAAGAAGAGAATTTGGGGAGGCCAATGGCATTTTCTTTCCAAAGGTGCCGCCACCTTTAAGTAAGGTTGCACTTCCAATCTGCTAGGGTCATAGCCTGACACAAGAGGAGAACGGCTGCACCAAGGGACCTCCAAGGGACAATGCTTTCTACAGCCGTAAGAACATCTACATAGAAGCAGTTTCCCCCAGGATTTTTGTCAATACACAAAAAGAGATGGAGGCCAGGAATCTTGGCTAAGGAGATCAAGCCTCGAAAGGCAAGAAGACAAAGAGATCTGTAGTGGGAGGCAGGGGTTATCCTCTCAGGTGGGGATAGGGGGCAGCATTCAGTTCCAGAGCTATCAAGGGAGAACCGGAAGTTCTGGGTTACTGTCACAGCTTATTTGCCAAGGAATTGAGCCTGACAGTATAACCACTCAGGGAAGAGGTTTGGTAAGTAGAAGAAACATTGCCTGGGTCCATCCCCTCATCCGCAGCTGGGGCAAGAAGACAATCCTGCTAGAGGTCACACAACAGTCTTCCAAGGCCTCCCATGCATCCTCCAACTCTCACTGAAGGTTTAAGGGTTTAACAGTGGGCACCATTTTGCTGATTTTATTGCCCGGACTGCTGCTCTCTGAAAGTTTCTCCACAAGTTGCCACAATGTGGAGAAACACGTTTCTTTAATTATAACGGATTCTCCCAAACCTGGGGGTAGGGATGTTTTATATGGTTTAGGAGATGCCCACACAAAGCTTCTCTCCTGGTGTTTTAAGTCCAGGAAGTAAAGAGACATAAATGTCAGACCTGGGGTTTGGATCAATGAGGTAGGCTTGCAAGTGGAGAGTGGGAACCCTGGGGCTAGCATGAAGAGTCAGGGGTCAACAGGTTGGATCGGATACTGGGACTGGGGAGGCATAGTCTCCTGCCATCCGTGTCCCCAAAGTTTGGGAGTCCACAGTCTTTGAGAACCTCGTGGTGAGGGAAAGATGCTTCCTAGAATCTACCAATTTCTTGGAGACACATGCAGAATCTCCACAGATGGCATTGCAATGATGACCGTGCTGGAAAACAAATCAATTTCACTAAAAAAGAGATGTTGAAGGAAGCCAGGAAGGCTGGTCAACAACCTTAATTGCTCTAACCTTTAGTTGAGATATTGTTAGCTGAAGCAGCCTCCACCTTGTTTGTCCCATGTAAGTTTCTGTTATTTCCTGCCTAAGGGCTACATGTAAATTTCTGTGTATGTTGCCTAAGATGTTTTCCCCAAATCCTCAATAAAAGGGGATGGCAGGGCCAGAGCAAGAGTAGTTCTCCCACTAGAAACACCAATCAGAAAGGATATATGCACCCCTGTGTTCAAAGCGGCACAATCTACAATAGCTAGAATCTGGAAACAGCCTAGGTGCCCGTCAGCAGATGATTGGATCAAAAAACTATGGTACATCTACACAATGGAATGCTATGCTGCCATAAAAAAGAAGGAATTCTCATCATTTGCAGCAACCTGGATAGAATTAGAGAACATCAACATCATGCTGAGTGAAATAAGCCAGTCAATGAAAGAGAAATACCACATGACATCACTCATTTATGGATATTAAAGAACATTATAAACTAATGAACCAAAAGACAGATATAAAAACAGTAAAGCAACAAGCAGACTGTCAAATTAAAGCGGGGAGGGTAGAGAGATCTGGGGGGAGATAAGAGATCAACCCAAGGACTTGTATACATGCATATAAGTACAACCAATGGACACAAAACTCTGGGGAGGGAGGGTATGTATGGTAGGGGGAGACAATGTTAAAATATGTACACAGATAATAATTTAATAAAAAAAGATTTTGATGAATGAATAAATGATAAGGTAAAGTAAAAAAAAAAAAAAAAAAAAAGTAGTTCTCCCACTAGAGTTGGACTACCACCTGGCCCCCCATATCGCCAAGTTGAATTTCTTCAAAATCTCAAGTCTCTTCATTTGTGTGTGGCCCTTCTCCAGAACCTGAACCCTAAATAGGAACTCTTTCCACACGGGTCGTGAAAGAGATTCCTACAGACCAATTGGACATTCCAACTATAACTGGCATTTAGTTGCACATTCCTCCACCGTGGGAACTTTGTGCAGTGTTTCAATATCAACTTTGATAAAACTGAGAAAAAAATACATGAGCAGCATCTCCCAGAAGGAAAGGTTTGTGGAGTGTGTGTGTGTTTTTTTGTGGGTTTTTTTTTTTGTGTGTGTGTGTGTTTTGTTTTATTTTGTTTGTTTTTGTCACTGTTATTGGGACCTTCAGGCCCCAGGACCCACTCCATTGATTTCTCTTCCTCTCCCTGCCCAGCAAACTGAGTGACTCTTTGGTTCCTTGAGAAAAGATCCAGCTCCCACCCCCTAACAAACCAGTCACCATAAAGTCTCCCTCATAGAATTTGAGCTCAGAAAACACGAGTCCTGAAACCCAGTTCCCAGAACAAAGAGTCACAGTCTGGAGAAACACATGGGCAGGAAGGCCTGCCTTGCATTCCCTGAAATCTCAAGGGTGATGTTACCCAGGTAAAACTGCCCAGGAAAGCAGAACTGACTGGCAAGAATCGTAGGGTACTGCAGACTCTGGAAGCTCAGGGTCCCCACTCTGAGGGCAGAAACACTCTCTCTAATGACAGATGCCAACTTCTCACCTAGGGAGGGAGAGGTGTTTGTTCAGTTGGACAGAGTGATGCAGAGGCCAGGGTATGAGATCTTGGTTGAGGGGACTGGCTTTGCATAAGTAGTCTGCTCAGAGACTGCCATGGGCTCCCCAAATTCTCCTTTCTGTTGTTCTTGGGCATATAGGTAGCAATATTTCTCAGTCTCCTTTGCAAATAAGTGGGACCATCTGACTATATTATGGCCAACAGAATATGGAAGGAAATAATGAACTCCACGTGTAGACCTGGCCCTTAAAAACTTTCTCTTTGCGCCTCCATTGCTGCCTTTCTTCTCCCATCTGCTGGCAGGGTACAGAGGAGACCCTGGGAGAGGAGGTGGAGCTATAGATAGATGGAGCCAGTATCCTTGAATAATGGTACACATGGCTGTTTACTGATCATCCTCAGTGAAATGTATTGTGAATGAGATCAACACTTACTGTTAACCCCATGAGATTTTTATAAATGTATTTTTGCTAAAGCCATAGGCTTACTTGTCTAATATCTATGTCTAACTGAAGGTAGAGTTGGCTGCCCATGCCCATGATGGGATGGAACAACTGTTGGGACCATTGGGATTATAATAAGAGAAATGGAGTTACATGGATAGAGTACAAAAAAAAAAAAAAAAAAGCAGAGCCCTTGGGTTGGCATAACGGTTTATTTGGCCAAGACTTGAGCCTTCTCAGGAGAGAGAGGTCAAGGAGAGAACAGAGAGCAACCCGTGGGTATTGCAACAGGGAGCCAGGCTGCACTCTTCCCAAACCTGGGGGCATTGTCATGGTGAGCCAGCCCCTTTCGGTTTCTTTAGCAGTGTTTTAAAGGGTTCTCTGGAAGAGAAAAG
Source organism: Pipistrellus kuhlii (assembly GCF_014108245.1). Classification (NCBI taxonomy): domain Eukaryota; kingdom Metazoa; phylum Chordata; class Mammalia; order Chiroptera; family Vespertilionidae; genus Pipistrellus; species Pipistrellus kuhlii. The sequence goes on from NW_023425562.1 coordinate 21,934,819, forward strand.
TTAAGTGGTAAAAAGTCATGGAACCTCAGTGGACATTCATTCCCAACCTTAATAACATCCTTGGTCCCAGTTAATGGGAACTGACATTGTTTCTGTAAGATCAGGAGTTACCCGCTTTTAAGCAAATTCAAGCAAGAGGCTTGTCAGTTGAGTGCAGAACGGGAGACCCAGGTCTCTTTGGGCCAGGCTGAGATAAGGGGCCTGGCTGAGATAGGGGGCCATTGAAAAGCCAGACTAAGGCAGCAATAACCGGGGTCTGGGACAAAGGCAGGATAAACATACTGATGGGTGATGTTTCTGGGGAACTTAATGAAAGTGGGGGGGAGGGGGAAAGAGTAGAGGCCCCCATGTTGGTGTTTGGTTTGCTTTGCAGTGAGTGGCAGCCTAGGTGTGGAGATCTGAGGGAATTGTCTCTGCCCGCCTCTTTGACCAAGGATTTGGGTGACTGCAGTCTTCTGTTCCAGGTCACAGCTTCTGAATGGGAGTGAGGAAGCATACTCAGGCCCAACATTCCCTCCCAACCAACTCACTCATTGTCCAAGCAGATGTTTCCACAGTAGGTCCAGCAGCAGGTATACTTTGTTTCAAAACATCGGTTTTCCCTAGAGCACCTTAGGCTGCAAAACTTCAGTGGAGGCTGTACCCAGCACTGCTTAATTTCTTTTATTTCAGCTGAAACCAAGATGATAGGAATTGGCAGGGTCTATCCAGTCACAATCAGGTGAAGAAACCCTTCTCTAAAGTCTGGAACCTGAGCTCCAAGCCATAAAGTATTTCTCTGCCTTTCAAGAAAATCCTTTCCTTGAGTGCTAGCCAGTGTCTGTTTAGAAAAGATTATCTTTCATGATGTGACTTCCATCTTTCCACACGCCCCCAGAGCATTGCAGGCCTTCAAGCCCTCTCTAAGCTCCCTAACAATAGGATCTTGGATACCCTCACCATGTCTGACACAACCTCACCAAATCTATTCTCATATACCCTTAGGTTTTAAGACTTGTAATATCCTCTGGCTCCAATTTCCACACCCAATTTGCAGAATGGAAAACTGAGCTGGGGGAGACTAGGAACCTGCCTTGCCCCCTTTCTGTTCTCTCTTCTTGTTTACTTTTATTTTTCACTATATTCCCTTTGCTGTACTTTATATCCCTATGACTATTCTGTAAATACCAATTTGCACTTCTTAATCTCTTTATCTTTTTTTACCCAACCCTCCTCCCATCTGGAAATATTTACATCAAAATATTCTCTGTATCTGAGTCTGTTTCTGGTCTGCTTGTTGGTTCCTTTGTTTTTTAGAGTCCACATATAAGTGAAATCATATGGCATTTGTCTTTCTCTGCCTGACCTATTTCACTGAACACAATATGCTCTAGGTACATCCTGCTGATACCACCTAAACATTAAGCCTCTCCCCAAATTTCATATCTTTTACTGGTCCACAACCTTCCCTCTCAGTCCCTTCATTATTCCACCCCCCTTTTTTTTTTATCAAAGATTCCAAGCTTTGACTCACTAAGGACTTCTTATTTGTCTTGTCTAATTTTTCTTGCTCTAAAAGATTTTCCCCCTCAAACTGAACGAAAGTGTTAAAATATTACTCTTTTGGTGTTCACCAAAGGCTCACTCAGATCAGGCACAGAGATTCTAAAAATAGGGGCACAGAGAGAAGCTCTGTGCTGGTGTTTCCGCTGCCCAAGGTGGCCTGGCATTGGAAAATATCATTTCCTGTGAGCTAATGAAATGTAGACAAAAACTACATTGCCTTTCCATCTACCCAACATTATTCTCAGATCTGGGAGAGGGAGCTTGAAGGGGTGCCAGATTGGGAATTCCAGATTGGATGTCTCTGCTTTAAGAAGGGTTCTGATTCTTTGAAGGGTGAAACTGGAAATTGGACCCTGAATCAGTTATGCCGACTTCCCAAGCCTGGGCAGAACACCTTTCTCCCTCACCACACACCGGAGTTCCTGATGCCTCCCAGTGCAGGCAGAAGCATCACAATCCCACAGATGGATATTTTGAGTAGGACAACCCAGAGCTTCATGGTAGTCTCTGGGTTAAGTTCTGGCACAAGACAGATCTTCTCCAAATGCTGCTAGAGGTAGAAAAGGAACCAAGGAGAATAGGGTAGGAAAGAGAGAGATAGTGCTTGTGAATATTGTGTAATTGTTTCTCCTACTTTTCCTTTTCACCCTCTGGCACCTAACAATGTATCAAACTAGCCGTTAGCTTCCCCTGACTACTTTCCCATTACATATAGCTTCCTTTCCAAGTTATTTTTAAATGCATTGCTATTTTTCCCATTAAAAAGCAATAAATCTTCAAATTGTATAATTTCTAAGACAAAAAAATACAAAGAGAAAATAAATAAGCATTAGGAATTCTACTATCCAGAGATAACCAGTATATGTGTATCCTTTAATCTTGTAGTCATTATTTTTATGAAAGTGGAATAATACAATAGAACACATTGAGTATACTGATTTTTAAAGAACATACGTAACCAGATGATATAATTTAGTCAAGACCCTAAAATAAATGTTACCAAAGGGATTCCAGGGTGTGTGATGAGGTGGATTACTCAGGAGGACTTGAGAAAAGACAATGGCCAACAACTGGTTGAGGGACTCTTAAATATTTTATCTACATAGATGGTGTAAATGCCGGATTTAGGCATGTGAATCATTGACTCATTGACTTTGAAGCAAATTTGGTTTAGGTGACTTGAGGAGAGACAAGGGTAAGAAAAGAAGATCATGGAGAGAAAATTCCTCAAAATGTAAGAGATTAGTGGTTTGGGGGGCTACCACTCTGAGATGCTTATATATGACCTGCAACCTACTCCATTCAGAAACCACAACCTTGCCAACTTGCCTTGGCATAGCTTGATGATGGAAAATTATCAAGTTAAGGTGTTTAAGTTTCATTTACTACTGGGCAATATTTACATCAAAGGATATAACTTAATTGGTGAAGCTCCAGGCCAAAGAACTATCTTTGAGCATGGTAGTCTTCCAAAAATGCTATAAATCACTTGCAATTTTTTTGCGCAGGAAAGCCAGTGAGCATAGACAGTCTTTGAGTGTGGCTCAGAGTGTTCTTCTGATCCTCTGAAGGCATCGGCACAGAGCAAGACAAATGTGCAAAGCAGATAGTCTGTTAACCACTTACAGATGAGGATATAAGGTCTGAGTTAACTGGATTGGGATGGCTTCTGGATTCTGGCACCTGCCTTTTGCATAAAGAAGGAGGAAGACTGGCACACAGTACCAGAAACACAACGATTCCAAAGCTGTTGGTATTCAAAAATATCATTCTAGACTTCAGTTATCCAAAGCTTTGAAATCTGTTTTTTTAAAAGGCCTCATGCTTAGTTCAGTTTTCTGAGTTTCCTACTTGCTCTTGAAGGATTATCAGGATGTGGGGATGCCAAAAACCCTTCTTTGCACAACTCAGATGTACTAAGTAGCCCCAGAGAAGAGAAACATTCTCATGCTCAGGCTGAGTACTACTCACATACAGAGTTCTGGGTGAATTCTTTAGCCATCCTGAGATAAAGTATAGACAATGAAAAGGTCTCTTAAGTATCACAAAAACAGCTCCCCACAAAATTCAGGGTTTGGGGGCTTTCCAGATAATGTTAAAGGAGAGAAAGTGTTGAATTCGAGTCAGGAATGTTAATGTCTTGTTTCATCTCTGCCCTTTTTACCTATGGGACCTCAGGCAGGTCATATCACCTCTATTTCCATGTCTTATTTGAACAACAGAGACAATGATCCCACATCACAGGAATAATGTTGACATCGCCTGAGCAGGGAACTCATCCAAGCAAACCACAGATAAAAGTTTATGCCTCAAGACCCTTACCCCACCTACCTTTAAAGCTCTCTGAGTTGAGTGTTTGCAGTAACTGGCTGACAGTTCTTTTAGCTGGACTCTTCTCACGTGGGGAATGAAAAGAAGGTTATGTCCTGGAATAAGGGGCAGAAGAGCTGAAAAACAAAGATCAAAGGTCTGGAACTTAATGATTTGGTAATAGCAGATATGTACATTCCGCCCAGGAATTACATATTGACCATATCACCAACTATTTCCTTCAATAATCACGAATACAGAAGTAATGGATTTTCTTTGATTTGAGCAATATCTCCTACTAAACTAGAAAGAACACTGTGAACTAGGGTTGCAGCCACCCACAACAGACTGCAGTCTAGAGTCTTTATCTAATGCATATGAGTCTATCCATAGGTTGGGAATGGAAGATGATCTGTATATATCTGTTTTCCTTTGATTTGTGTAGGCAATTGAATGTCTCACTCTCTTCTGTATTGATTCTCCTTTGCTAATTAAAACATAATATCTCCTGCCACATGCAGTGTGGCTTTTATGTGGATAAAAAGAGACCAAATAGGAAGGACTTTAGAAAAGACAGATTTGGTTCACCAGATATCAAAGAGGAGCATTATATTGGGCAGATATACACATGACTTGAAGCTCACTGGAAAATAGAAGAGTCGAAGGGACAAGGTCCAGGGACTACCAAGGGCACACACCTCCTTCTCCCAAAACTTGTCACAGGTATGTTTTATACAGACAAAAGATATTCATATATAAGTGATTTCCCCCCAGGCTTTGTTGGGTGTCTTGAGAAGCAAGAAATATATGCCAGGATTCCAGAGACTTGGCTGAGCAGGGTGGACCAGTACAGACACAAAAGGCAGACTTTGGGGAACTAGGGACTGAAAATAGTGCCAAACCTAAATAATTGAATTATGGATTTGCATGTATCAGCCTCATGCTCTGTGTCTGGCCCAGGAGTTAGGGATTTTTGATGGTTTGTTTGAGGTGTACATACACTGACAAGTACCCAGGAGGCTTCTCTCAGGATTTCTGCTATTCCTGGTTCTGGATCACATATAAGGACCTGCAGAAAGCTATGCAGAATTTAGAACAATATCTTCTCATTTAAAATGCAGTGTCCTTGGGAAAAAGAGATAGAGGAAGACAAGCAAATGGAAGAACATACCGTGTTTATTGATTGGTAGAATCAACATCATTAAAATGTCAATACTGCCCAAAGCAATATATAGATTCAATGGACTCCCTATTAAAATACCAATGACAGAGGCTGAGGGAGAAGATGGTGGCGCTGGGGGAACCTGTACGGCTGGAAAGGGATATCTGTAGAGCAATTGAATTGTTGGAAAAACTACAAAGGAGTGGGGAGGTACCACCACAGAAACTTCAGGCTTTACAAAGAGTCCTGCAAAGTGAATTCTGCAATGCTGTAAGAGAGGTATATGATCGTGCCTGTGAGACTGTGGACATCAGCAGCTGTCCTGAAGTGAGTGAGAGCTAATGCTACGGCAAAGGCTACTGTTGCTGCATTTGCTGCCAGCGAAGGACATTCTCATCCTCGAATTGTTGAGCTTCCAAAAACAGAAGAGGGCCTTGGGTTCAATATCATGGGATGCAAAGAACAAAACTCTCCAATCTACATATCCCGAATAATTCCAGGAGGAATTGCTGATAGACATGGAGGCCTCAAGCGAGGAGATCAACTTCTCTCTGTTAATGGAGTGAGTGTGAAAGGAGAACATCACGAAAACGCTGTAGAACTGCTGAAAGCAGCTCAAGGAAAGGTTAAATTAGTAGTGCGATATACATCTAAGGTCTTAGAAGAAATGGAGTCACGTTTTGAAAAAATGAGATCAGCCAAACGTAGGCAGCAGACATAATGCAGTTCAGAACTTTATATTTCATTTTGTTTTTAGCTAGAGAAGTTTTACTTGTGACCTACTGATGGCTGCAATGCCAATGATTATAAAGAAAAACAAATTCACTGAAACCGGTTTGGCTCAATGGATAGAGCGTCGGCTTGGGGACTGAAAAGTCCCGGGTTCGATTCCGGTCAAGGGCATGTACCTTGGTTGCAGGCATATCCCCAGTAGGGGGTGTGCAAGAGGCAGCTGATTGATGACTCTCTCTCATTGATGTTTCTAACTCTCTATCTCTCTCCCTTCCTCTCTGTACAAAATCAATAAAATATATTTAAAAAAGAAAAAAAGAAAAACAAACTTACCGTGAAATGCTCCTTGCCATTTTATAAATGCCTTTTTTAAAATCATTTGTGGTTCCAGAGATGCATACACTTTTTTCTGACAAGAAAAAGTAAAAGGTGATGAGGGCAATTTTGTCCTGCTCTTTTTACAGGCCTTTTTCAAATGCAGATTTTGTCATAAAGTTGTTATGGATTTTTTTTTTTTTTTTTTTTTTTTTTTGCTGGCTCTTATCTGAAATGTTTAATGAAGGGGAAGCGTGTGTCATGCACATTAACCGAAAGGATGGTAATTGGGTTGAGAAAGTGAAATTTTTTTTTTTTTTTTAATTTTTAATCAATATAATATCTATTTTAGTAATAGTAGTTCCTAACAGTAACAGTTGATTGAATTGTATTAGATTAACTTTATTTGTATTTCTTTTCTTTTTTTTTTTTTTTATTGTTTCGTTTATTCATGCATTTATTGGTTGTTTCTTTTTTTTTTTAATTTATTTATTTATTTATTTACATATTTTAATGATTTTTTTTTGCCCCCCTCCCTCCCTCCCCCATATCCCCTCCCTCCCCATAGTTTTATGTCCATTGGTTGTACTTATATGCATGTATACAAGTCCTTCGGTTGATCTATTATCTCCCCCAGATCCTCCTCCCCTCCCCGCTGTAATTTGACAATCTGCTTGTTGCTTTACTGTCTCTATATCTATCTTTTGGTTCATCAGTTTATAATGCTCTTTATTATCCACAAATGAGTGAGGTCATGTGGTGTTTCTCTTTTATTGATTGGCTTATTTCACTCAGCATGATGTTCTCCAATTCCATCCAGGTTGCTGCAAATGATGAGAATTCCTTCTTCTTTATGGCAGCATAGTATTCCATTGTGTAGATGTACCATAGTTTTTGGATCCAATCATCTGCTGACGGGCACCTAGGCTGTTTCCAAATTCTGGCTATTGTAGATTGTGCTGCTATGAACATAGGGGTGCATATATCCTTTCTGATTGGTGTTTCTAGTTTCTTGGGATATATTCCTAGGAGTGGGATTACTGGGTCAAATGGGAGTTCCATTTTCAGTTTTTTGAGGAAACTCCACACTGTTCTCCACAGTGGTTGCACCAGTCTGCATTCCCACCAGCAGTGCACAAGGGTTCCTTTTTCTCCGCAACCTCGCCAACACTTGTCGTTTGTCGATTTGTTGATGTTGGCCATTCTGACAGGTGTGAGATGGTACCGCATTGTTGTTTTGATTTGCATCTCTCGTATAATTAGTGACTTTGAGCATGTTTTCATGTGCCTTTTGGCCTTCCTTCTGTCTTCTTTTGAAAATATTCTATTTAGGTCCCTTGCCCATTTCTTAATTGGATCATTCATCTTCCTTTTATTTAGTTGTATCAGCTGTCTGTAGATGTTAGAGATTAAACCTTTATCAGTGGTGTTATTTGCAAATATGTTCTCCCACACCGTGGGCTTTCTTGTTGTTTTGTTGATGGTTTCTTTTGCTGTAAAAAAGCTTTTTATTTTGATGTAGTCCCATTTGTTTATTTTCTCTTTAGCTTCCATTGCCCTAGGGGCAGTATCAGTGAAGAAGTTCTTTTGGCATACGTCTGAGATTTTGCTGCCTGAGGATGCTTCTAGTATTTTTATGGTTTCCCGTCTGATGTTTAAGTCCTGTATCCATTTTGAGTTTATTTTTGTGTATGGTGTAAGTTGGTGATCTAGTTTCATTCTTTTGCATGTGTCTACCCAATTTTCCCAACACCATTTATTGAAGAAACTGTCTTGACCCCATTGTATATTCTTTCCTCCTTTGTCAAATATTAATTGAGCATATTGATTTGGGTTGATATCTGGGTTCTCGATTCTATTCCATTGATCTATATGTCTGTTCTTGTGCCAGTACCAGGCTGTTTTGAGAACAGTGGCTTTGTAATACAGTTTGAAGTCCGGTATTGAGATCCCTCCTACTTTACCCTTCTTTCTCAGGATTGCTGTGGCTATTCGGGGTCTTTTATTGTTCCAAATGAACTGTTGGAGAGTTCTTTCTAGGTCAGTGAAATATGCCCTTGGTATTTTAATGGGGAGTGCATTGAACCTATAGATTGCTTTAGGAAGTATGGACATTTTGATGATGTTGATTCTACCAATCCATGAACATGGTATGTTCTTCCATCTCCTTACATCATCCTCTATCTCTTTTTTCAATGTCGTGTAATTTTCTGCATATAGATCCTTTACTTCCTTAGTTAAATTTATTCCTAGGTATCTTAATTTTTTTGGTGCGATGGTAAATGGAATTGCTTTTTTAGTCTCTGTTTCTGTAGTTTCACTGTTGGTGTATAGAAATGCCATGGATTTCTTGGCGTTAATTTTGTATCCTGCTACATTGCCAAATTCATTTATTAAGTCAATTAGTTTCTTAATGGAGTCTTTTGGGTTCTTTATGTACAATATCATGTCATCTGCAAATAAGGATAACTTTACTTCTTCTTTTCCAATTTGGATGCCTTTTATTTCGTCCTCTTGTCTAATTGCAATGGCTAGTACTTCCAGTACTATGTCAAACAGGAGTGGCGAAAGTGGGCATCCCTGTCTTGTTCCTGTTCTTAGAGGGAATGGTTTTAGTTTTTGCCCATTGAGTATAATGTTGGCTGTGGGTTTATCATATATAGCTTTTATTATGTTGAGGTATGATCCTTGTACTCCCACTTTGTTAAGAGTTTTTATCAGGAAAGGGTGTTGGATTTTATCGAATGCTTTTTCTGCATCAATTGATATGACTATATGATTTTTATCTTTCAATTTGTTTATGTGATGTATCACGTTTATTGATTTGCGGATATTGTACCATCCTTGCATTCCTGGAATAAATCCTACTTGGTCATGGTGTATGATCTTTGTGATGCTCTGCTGGAGCCGATTTGCTAGGATTTTGTTGAGGATTTTGGCATCTATGTTCATGAGGGATATTGGCCTGTAATTCTCTTTCATTGAGTTGTCTTTATCTGGTTTTGGTATTAGGGTGATGCTGGCTTCATAGAAGGAGTTTGGAAGTGTTCCTTCCTCTTGAATTTTTTGGAAAAGTCTGAGGAGGATAGGTTTTAGTTCTTCCTTGAATGTTTGGTAAAACTCTCCTGTGAAGCCATCTGGCCCTGGGCTTTTGTTTGCTGGAAGCTTTCTGATGACTGTTTCAATTTCTTCCCAAGTCACTGGTCTATTGAGATTTTTAGATTCTTCCTGATCGAGTTTTGGAAGTTTGTATTTTTCTAGGAATATGTCCATTTCCTCCAGGTTGTTCAGTTTGTTGGAATAGAGTTGTTCGTAGTATTTTGTAACAATCCGTTGTATTTCATTGGGGTCTGTTGTTATTTCACCTCTTTCATTTCTGATTTTGTTTATTTGGGTCCTCTCTCTTTGTTTCTTAGTTAGCCTGGCTAGAGGTTCATCTATCTTGTTTATTCTTTCAAAGAACCAGCTCTTGGTTTTGTTGATCTTATGTATTGTTTTTTTGGTCTCTATGTCGTTTATCTGTGCTCTGATTTTTGTTATTTCCTTCCTTCTGCTTACACTGGGCTTTTCTTGTTGCTCCTTTTCTAACTCTTTGAGTTGTAGAGTTAGATCATCTGTTACCCCTTTTTCTAGTTTTTTGCAATAGGCTTGTAAGGATATGAACTTCCCTCTCAAGACTGCTTTTGCTGTGTCCCATAGATTTTGGATTGTTGTGTTTTCATTGTCATTTGTTTCCAGGATGTTTTTAATTTCTTCCTTGATTTCTCTGGTAACCCAGTCCTTGTTTAATAGCGTGCTGTTTAGTCTCCATGTGTTTGATTTCTTTGGATTATTTTTATTGTAGTTAATTTCCAGTTTTATGCCATTATGGTCTGAGAAGATACTTGATATGATTTCTATCTTCTTGAATTTGAAGAGACTTTGCCTATGACCCAAAATGTGGTCTATCTTTGAGAATGTCCCATGTGCACTTGAGAAGAATGTATATTCTGTGGCTTTGGGGTGGAGTGTTCTGAAGATGTCAATTAATTCCATCTGGTCTAGTGAGTCACTTAGGATCGATATTTCTTTGCTGTTTTTTTGTTTAGATGATTTGTCGAAGGGTGACAGTGGGGTATTAAAATCTCCTACTATGATTGTATTGCTATTAATCTCTCTCTTAATGTCCTCCAGCAGTTTTTTTATGTATTTGGTTGCTCCTGTATTGGGTGCATATATATTTACCAGGGTTATTTCTTCTTGTTGGATTGTTCCCTTTAGTATTATGAAATGGCCTTCATTATCTCTTATTATGTCCTTCACTCTGAGATCTAATTTGTCAGATATAAGTATTGCTACCCCAGCTTTTTTTTCATTTCCATTTGCCTGGAAAACTTTTTTCCATCCCTTCACCCTCAGTCTGTGTGCATCTTTTTTTCTGAGGTGGGTTTCTTGTAGACAACAGATGTATGGGTCTTGTTTTCTTATCCAATCTGTTACCCTATGTCTTTTGATTGGAGCATTTAATCCATTTACATTTAAGGTTATTATTGATAGGTACACATTTGACGCCATTTTTATTCTATACCCGTGTTCCTTCTTCACTTCCTATTTCTTTATTTTTACAGTAGACCCTTTAGCATTTCTTGCATTACTGGTTTGGTGGAGATAAATTCCTTCAGTCTTTTTTTGTCTGTGAAGCTCCTGATTTCCCCTTCAATTTTGATTGATAGCCTTGCTGGGTACAGTATTCTTGGATTCAGACCCTTCCTTTGCATGACTTTGTATATTTCATCCCATTCCCTTCTGGCCTGGTAAGTTTCTGTTGAGAAATCAGTTGCTAGTCTGATGGGGGTTCCTTTGTATGTAACTTTCTGTCTCTCTCTGGCTGCTTTTAAGATTCTTACTTTGTCATTGTTGTTTGCCAATTTGATTATAATGTGCCTTGGAGTCTGTCTTCTGGGATTCATTTTGCTTGGGACTCTGCGAGCATCTTGGATTTGTGTGGGTTTTTTCTTCTCTATTTCAGGAAAGTTTTCTGTCATTATTTCTTGAAATACTTTTTCCATGTCTACCTCAGTTTCCTTTCCTTCTGGAACCCCTATTATTCGAATATTATTTTGTTTTGTAATGTCCCAAAGCTCCCGTAGGCTCTCCTCCTGCTTTTTAATCTTTTTTTCTAGAAGCTGCTCTACTTGGGTATTTTTTTCCATCTTATCTTCTAGCTCACTGATGCGGTCCTCTGCTTCCTCTAGTCTACTCTTGATGCTTTCTATTGAGTTCTTCATGGTAGCGATGTCATTTTTCATTTCTTCTTGGTTCTTCTTCAATTCCTCATGGTTCTTCCTCATTTCTTCTTGGTTATTGTCAAATTTCTCTTCCATTCTTTTTAGCCAGCCTATGATCATTATTCTGAATTCTTGCTCTGGTAGGCTGCTTACCTCAGGCTCGTTCACTTCCTTTTCTGGTGATGCCTGCTTTTCTTTCATGTGCGGACTATGTTTTTGTCTCCCCATGGCCTCTCTTCTCAGGATGTCTGGTTATGTGGTGTTCCTTCTCCTTTCCGTGGGTGACCGAAGAACTCCCCGGATTCCACGCGCCCGTGCCGATTCGGGCTTCTCAGCTGCTCGATGGACCTCCCCGCTGCGTGTTTTTCCAGGCCTCAGGGATGCTCCTCCTTTCCTGGTAAGATGGCGCTGCCTTCTCTCCGCGGGAGCTCGCTGGGAGAGCCGCCGCAGCCGCGGCAGTGCTGGCCTCTTGGTCAGGAAATCTTGTCCAGCGGACCTTTCCTTACCTTCCTAGAGAATTCCGAAGCCCCTTAGCTGCCAATCAACATTCCCTGAGCGACTCAGATGCTGTTTCTATCTGTTCTGGGACCAGAGTCAGAACAAGTCCGACTGTTCGGTCGCCATCTTCAAGCTCCGCTTGTTATGGATTTTTAATAATGCTTTTTAAATACTAAGATGTACTTTTACATTCTTAATCTTTTTTTTAGGAAAAAAAGGTTCTTCATTTGGCTGCTTATCCTATATAATAAAAGCCTAATATGCTAAGTGTATGGTTGTCTAGTCATCCGTTCAACCAATCAAAATATAATATGCTAATATGCTAAGGCCGCTCACCAACTCACTATGACATGCACTGACCACCAGGGGGTAGACGGTCAGCCAGTCGCTATGACCATAAGGGGGCAGACACTCTGACCAGTAGGTTAGCTTGCTGCTGGGGTCTGGACGATCAGGACTGAGCAAGAAGGACCGGATATGCCCTGAAGCCCTCCCATGGTTCCTCCCCGACTCCAATCATGCACCCATGGGGTCCCTTTGCCTGGCTTGCACCCTCTCGCAACCGGGACCTCTTTGGGGATGTTGGAGAGCCAGTTTTGGCCTGATTCCGCCGGCATAAAGGGGTAATATACAAATCGACTGAACAGCAGAACAACTGGTCGCTGTGATGCGCACTGAGCACCAAGGGCAAACACTCAGCGCAGGAGTTGCCCCTTAGTGGTCAGTGCACTCCCACAGGGGGAGCACTGCTCAGCCGGAAGCCCTGAGGCCGGGTCCACAGCTGGCAAGCTCAGTGGCAGTGTCGGTAGCCCCTCCTGCTCTGCAGTAGTGCTAAAGATGTCCAACCGCCAGCTTAGGCCCGCTCCCTGCGGGGGCGGAACTAAGCCGTCAGTCAGACATCCCGAGGGCTCCTGGACAGAGAGAGGGTGCAGGTCGGCTGAGGGACCCGCACCCCCCCCCCCCAAAAAAAAGTAATAGTTCTCGAATTCTTTATTTGCTTACTCTTTTTTTCAACCTGTAAAATTTCTTTATAGTTTTCACACACAAAAAAATGACAGTTTCAATTATAGCAGTTCATTACACTGTCAATGTTAGCATTGCTGCTGCATTTTGTACTTTGAACACACACATATATAATCATTGGTAAGTCACAGCACAGTGGAAGTTTTTTACTTTTATTATTTAAACATAATGTATAGTGAATCCTCATTTGTAATGCTTTATAAAAGTAAGTTTTTAAACACTGAAACAATCATTGCTAAAATATGTATTCTTTCATAGTGTTTGAGCAGCAAGGCAAGAGGATGTAATTTGTGTGTTAGCATTACTGATTAGGTCTATTTATATTCAACAGTATGTCAAATTACAAATGCAAAAACAGGTTCAGGTTTCATCTTTTGCAAATTTTTTTAAATGCTATTCATTTCTATTTAAATATGTTTTTTATATTTTGGCCCTTTCATTCCTAGAGATGAGCCATTTAGTTTGTGGTGGGAAATAGCAGAAGCAAAGATGAAAAAGTAATATTTTCATCTCATTAGTCTCAAGAGTTAACACACTTTTACCAGTTCCGTTTAAAGCATGGATTTTAAATAGGTTGGTTATTGGAGGATATATGTAATAAGATGTATAGAAATTATGAGGTGATGTGTTCATAAGAATCTGCAGATTGTCAAGACGAGTAGGAACTTATTCATATTACAATGGTTTGATTTAGAGATGGGGTCTTAGTATATAAACTAAGACCCCATCTCTAAATCAAATATGATGGGAATTGTGAGAGATGCTTTCAGTTGTCCACTGGATGTCACTATTTTACTGAAAGGCAGCTATTGGTAAAGGATTGTGACTGGACTCTTTAAAAGCTGGAATTAAAGAATTGAGGTTCATTTTCAGTGAATAACTTAGGAACATTTTTAAGTGAAAGATATTAAAAGGAAGATAGTGGTTTGAAATATATAAGGAATTTAGACCCTGTATAAGAAGTGGGCATTTTGAAACATTCCTTCAAGAAGACTATAAATGTATACTTTTTCCTGCATGTTTGTGAGCATTGTGAGTCTTAAAAGATTATTCCAGTTTTCAGTGGTTTTTTCAGAATAAAAGTCAGTTGGTGTAGTTATTTATCATTAGGTATTGAACACTGGATTGCATGGTTGGATGTGTCTTTAGTCCACTACAAAATGTGCTTGGTATTAATAGGAATGTTGTTAAATTGTATATTTTCAAAATTAATTAATGTTTTTAAAATGTTGAGACCAAAGTAGCGTAGAATAATTATGGGCTTGATTTAATTGTAAAATTATTAGAGGTATTTGTTGTAGAGTTTTATATATTAAAGAGAGGTATTGGTGCATATAAAACAGTAATGTTGTTATGCTCGTATTCTTGCATTACAAAGTAAACCCTAAAGAAACCTTATTTTAGTATAGCTACAGCTGCTGTAGCTTTTAAGGGCGTGCCAACATTCCGTTACAAATTATAGCTTCCTGGTTCAGTATCTCAGCTGTTCCAGAACTTGCAGCCAAGTTAAATCTTTTTTGGTGTTGAAACTTAATAAGTTGAGTAAGCTATTTTTTTTCTTCTCCAGTAATCCACAATCTGTTCTTTGTGTAGGTTGGCGCTTATTTATCATTCTTAAAATAAAGATAGCTTAAAGGAGCCAAATACACTAGTTTTGCTTGCTACTGTTAAGCATGAGTAGCAGTAGTTTGTTTTTGTTAAAACAGTTTTCATAGTGTATCCCAGAATTTTAAATTCTGACCATAGAAAATTCAATCATTCAGTGGCAGAGATGGACAGTAAGTAGTAGTTGGCTGTCGTGAGGAAATGAAGGAACTTTTCATTTTATAAATCAGTGTATAATTCATGAACATAACCAGGCACATAGTAAGTATGTAATAGATGTTTGATTTGTGAAATATACATATAATTATCCCTTCTCCCCAGTTCCTTTTTTTTTTTTTTTTTTTTGGCAGGGGGGAGAGGGGAGGTATTTCAAAATGGTTTGATTCTGAACCTTAGCTGCATATTAGAATATCCTGCAGACACCAGCTAAATCAGAATCTCTGGGGGTGGGACCAAATTCTTGTTTTTATAAAGCTTTTCCTGAGGTTCTGAAAGACACGTACGGCTGAGAATCACTAATTTCCCCCTTTATAAAATGCTGTAAATGCACTGGACTATGTTTGAAAGTATCAGAATAGAACAATTTACAGCTACTATTAAGAAGCAGATACGATGATTGGTTATATTTCTTAATTTCTTTAGGAATAAAAGGTACTTGGCATTCTTTATTTCGGAAATAATTATAATCTTTTTTTTAAAAAAAGTAATAAAATTTGCAAGTAATTTAAACAAAATTTTTACGTCTGCCATCTTTTTGCTCTCTTTGCCTTTTTAAATTTTATAATAATAAATGTTCATCATTTGGAAAAGCATGTTTAAAAATTGCAGATGAGAAATAAAGTCATTGATAATTATGTGTTGTCTTAACATGGACGTTTTATCTGTTAGCAATATACTAGATTATAGTGGCCTAATTCTTTGAGGTTTAATAATTGAAATGTGGGGTTTTTTTTAATTGTCTTATAAATTTTTGGAAATTATTTTGTTCAAATGCTTAGCATAGTTTGGCTCAAGTACTTTGTTTACAATTTAAATGGATATTATAGCATTTAATGGAAGAAATGGTTATGGTTTATTTGAGAAGAATGTCAGCATGATGGTGTAGACTTAAAAGAATATATGTGAATATTTTATAATGTGGAATGGTGATTGAAATATTAAGAACTCAAGTAATTGCATTCCCTAAATAAATGTATGTTTATGAATTTTCTAACTTTATTTTGTTGTCTCTTCTGGTAGCAACATTTCCAAACTTTTACTTATAGTGTTTCTTTTTCAAAGATCATTGTATTTCTGTGATAGTTAAATAGAGAAAAACACAAAACAAATTGCTTGCTCATTAATTTTCAGGAACTTCCAAACTGATATGTATCTGGACATAGTTTTAAAAAAATATTAGCAAGCAGCCTAGCTGGTGTGGCTCAGAGCTTGAACTTTAATCCAGGAACCAAAAGGTCACCAGTTCGATCCCAGGTCAGGGCACTTGCCCAAGTTGTGGGCTTAGTCCCCAATAGGGGGCGAGTAGGAGGCAGCCAGTCTATGATATGAGACTTTATAGCTTTAGGTAAAGAAATAGAATATTCAAAATGGATTTAAGACTTTTAATACATGACTTCATTTACCAATTCTGATTCTAAACCTTATTAAATTTGTATTATGTTATTTGGATTAAAAAGTTGATATAACTGTACAATAGATATGTTTCTGAAAGCTAAGTGTAAAATAACTTTTAAATGAGGTAAAAGTAAAATCTATGTGGGTTACTGGAATGAAACTTCAAATTCCTCCATTTTCCTTGGTCTTTCATAAAATATAACTACATAAAATAAAACTAAAAAATAAAAAAATACCAATGACATATTTCACAGACCTAAAACGAATTCTCCAAAAATTAATCTGTAATAAAAAAAAGACCTCAAATAGCTGCAGCAATCTTAAGAGAGAAGAACAAAGTAGGAGGGATCTCAATACAAGATATCAAGCTGTATTATAAAACCACTGGTCTCAAAACTGCCTGGTACTGGCACAAGAATAGACATATAGATCAATAGAATAGAATAGAGAACACAGAAATCAACCCAAACCACCATGCTCAATTAATATTTGACAAAGGAGGCAAGCACATATAATGGAGTCAAGACAGTCTCTTCAATAAATGTTGTTGGAAAAATTAGACAGATACATGCATAAAAATTAAACCAGTCCACCAACTTACACTATACACAAAAATAAACTCAAAGTGGATAAATGACTTAAACATAAGACAGGAAATCATAAAAATATTAGAGGAATCCACAGCCAGCAAAATCTCAGACATATGCCAAAGCAATATCTTCACCAATACAGCTCTTAGGGCAATGGAAACTAAAAAGAAAATAAACAAATGGGCCGAAACCGGTTTGGCTCAGTGGTAGAGCGTCGGTCTGCGGACTGAAAGATCCCAGGTTCGATTCCGGTCAAGGGCATGTACCTAGGTTGCGGGCACATCCCCGGTAGGGGGTGTGCAAGAGGCAGCTGGTCGATGTTTCTCTCTCATCAACATTTCTAACTCTCTCTCTCTCTCCCTTCCTATCTGTAAAAAATCAATAAAATATATTTTTTTTAAAAAGAAAAGAAACAAATGGGAATACATAAAAATGAAAAGTGTCTATACAGCAGAAGAAACCATCAACAAAACAACAAGAAAGCCCACTGCATGGGAGAACATGTTTGCCAATGTTATCACCGATAAGGATTTACTCTCCAATATTTACAGGGACTCATACAACTTAACAAAAGAAAGATAAACAACTCAATAAAAAAAATAAGCAATGGACACTTTTTAGATGCTTTTCAAAAGAAGACATAAGGAAAGCCAAGAGACATATGAAAACATGCTCAAAGTCACTAATCATCCGAGAGATGCAAATAAAAATGACAATGAGGTACTATCTCACAGCTGTCAACAAATCATCAACAAATCAACAAATGACAAGTGCTAGTGAGGATGCAGAGAAAAAGGAATCCTTGTACACTGCTGGTGGGAATACAGACTGGTGCAGCCACTGTGGAGAACAATATGGAGTTTCTTCAAAAAACTAAAAATGGAACTCCCATTTGACCCAGTGATCCCACTAATAGGAATATATCCTAAGAAACTAGAAATACCAATCGGAAAGGATATATGCACCCCTATGTTTATAGCAGCACAATTTACCATAGCTAAGATTTGGAAACAGCCTAAGTGCCCATCAGCAGATGAGTGGATTAAAAAACTGGTACATCTACACAATGGAATACCACAAAGTAATAAAATAAAATAAAAGAGGAAATTCTTACCATTGGCAACAGCATGGATGGAACTGGAGAGCATTATGCTAAGCGAAATAAGCCAGTCAGGAGAATCCAAGATGGTGGCATAGGTAACACCTAACTGCAGCCTCACACAACAATTTCAATAAAATACAACTAAAATACAAAATGGAAATTGCCCAGAACTACAGGAAAGTCGACTGACTGAAAATTCTACAATGAGAAGGAAAGAAAAAACCAGAAGAAAAATCAGAGGAGCTGTAAAAGCCTAAGGTACGGAGACACGCTGTGTGCGCTGAGAGGACAGAGCCAGAGAGGAGGGGGAGGCTGAGTGCCTGGCTGGCATTCCCTAGCGGGAAGGAGATAAAAGCTCCGGACTGTGCTGAACCCCAGATCCAACAGCACTGAACCCCAGTTCTAGTCCAGACCCTGGGGACCCAAGCTCATACAGAGGGAGCCTGGGCTGTTAGGCGGAATCTCAGGGGAGCTGTCAAAGGCAGAGCCCCCAAAGGCGTGCACATTACGAGCAGAGGATGGACTGTTGACTCTGCTGCTAGATTGCCCTAGTGCAGGGGTCTGCAACCTTTAAGACATAAAGAGCCACTTGGACCCATTTCCAAAGGATAAAAAACCTGGGAGCCGCAAAACCATTGTGACATTTAAAACAAATATAATACTGCATATATTGTTTCTTACCTTAATGCTATATACCGGATCATGCAGTTAGCTGTCAATCTGAAGAAAAAAAGGACTTTTTCACTTAACAATGTAAAATATATTTTTGCAAATTAATAGCTAATTAAATATTTAATTTACCTGGTTAATGGGATTTTTGCTCCTAAACCTCAGTGCACAGTGTCAGCACATCAGGGCTGTAAGACATTACCTTCATTTTCACACAGGCTTGCAAGTTGTCGGAGCCGAGGTGAAGCTTCAAAAGAGCCGCATGCGGCTCTGGAGCCGCAGGTTGCCGACACCTGAAGGGTAAATTTACATGTAAACAAGTTTGCTTCTCAGTTCCCAGGGAAGAAAAAACAAGGTTTAAAATTATTAGATTTTTAAAATTTATTCTTAAAAATATAAAAGTTTATTAATTAAAAAAAACAAGGAAATTAAAAAACCTGATGAACAATATTAACTATTGATTATAATAGAATCAGAGATATGGGAGGGGAGTGGACTGACAATTCTCTGGGGAAAAGGGGAGTGGTGGATGCGGGAAGAGACTGAATATAAACTGTGCACCTATGGATGAGGACAATGGGGGGTGGGGAAAGGGCAAAGGGCTGGGTAGGAACCTGGTGGAGGGGGGGGGGGAAATGAGGAACTTTTCTAATAATATGAACAATAAAGGTTTACATATAAAAAAAAGTCAATAAAATATATTTTTTTTAAAAGAAAAAGAAAAAAATAAGCCAGTCAGAGAAAGATAAATATCTCATGCTCTCACTCATTTGTGGAATATAATAAACAACATAAACTGATGAACAAAAACAGATCCAGAGATAGAGAAACATCAATCAGACCATCAAGCCTCAAAGGAAAGGTAGAGGAGGGTGGGAGTAAGGGGGAGAGATCAACCAAAGGACTTGTATGCATGCATATAAGCCTGACCAATGGACACAGACACCAGGGGGACACAGATATGAGTGGGAAGGTGGGGGAGCCATGGGGGAATAAGGACACATATGTAATATCTTAATCAATAAAGAAAAAAAAATGCAGTGTCCTTCAGAGTTTGAGGAAACTTACATTCATCCTCTGTTGAGTAAAACATGCTTATTTAAAAAACCAAAAGGATGAAATTTGCAAAAACATGGTAGATCTTGAAAGTATCATGCTAAGCAAAATAAGTCAGGTGGAAAATCACTCATATGCAAGATATAAAACAGAAAGCAACAAATGAACAAATAAAACCAACAAACAAATTCATAGATAAAGACAACAGTATGGTGGTTATCTGTGGGGAGAGGATGAAGAAAATGAAGAGGTTCATAATATATATGGTGACAAAAGGAGACTACTAGACTTTGGTAGTGAGCACACAATGAAATATACAGATGTATTACAGAATTATACACTTAAAACTTATGTAACTCTTAACTAATGTTACCCCAATAAATTTATTTTTTTAAATTAAGAATTTATGAATAAAATGCTCAACATGATATTGTCTAGATAATCAGTAATGGCTACAACACAAATGCCTGACAATAGGTATTTATTTTAAATGAGAGTTATACAATTTGGAAAACCATGTTTTGTGAAACATTTACAGGATTAAATTAGGATGAGACAA
Organism: Pipistrellus kuhlii; assembly: GCF_014108245.1. Lineage (NCBI taxonomy): Eukaryota > Metazoa > Chordata > Mammalia > Chiroptera > Vespertilionidae > Pipistrellus > Pipistrellus kuhlii. The sequence goes on from NW_023425562.1 coordinate 21,954,866, forward strand.
GATGGGTAACAAAGGGTGGGTGATTCTGCCCACCAGTGTGGCTCAGAGAATGAGTATCATCCTATGAACCAGGAAGTCACTGTCTGATTCTGGTCAGGGCACATGACCCGGTTGCAGGTTCAATCCCCAGAAGGGAGTGTACAGGGGGCAGCGGATCAATGATTCTCTTTAATCATTGATGTTTCTCTCTCTCTCCCTCTTCCCACCTCTCTGAAATCAATAAAAATATTTTTTTTTAACAGGTGGGTGATTCAAGATGTGAGGAAAACAGAATTGTTTATCTGGAATATGCAAACAAACTAAAAAGATAACACAGTTGACCCCTAAATAATATGAAGGTTAGGGGCGCAAACACCAAGACACTCAAAAATCCACTTACTACATTTGATTCCCCTTAGTTGGCCCTTAGCATCCACAGATTCAACCGATGGCAGATGTAAAACAGTATATTTTTTAATTATGTGTTTGAAATGCAAAAATACTGTTTTCAATCCATAGTTACTTAAAGCTGCAGATGAGAGATCCAAGGATACCCAAGGGCCAACAGTATTTATGGAAAAACCCGAGGATAAGTGGACCTGTGCAATCCAAATCCATGTTGTTCAGGATCAACTATACAATGAGACACAGGTTAATTCTACACAATGAGACTATCATCACTTTTAAGTTACATATTTTTCTGTGAATTATTTTATAATTAAAAAAAATAGATTACATCTTTCAGGGGGGAAAGTTCTGCTTACAAAAGGAGAGGGTTTAGTTATGTGACAGGAAGGGCGGTCTCTGCAGAAGCCCAGATCCCACATAGAACAGGCTATGGGGAGGGGAGGGGCAGGCCCGCTGGAGGACACAAGGACTCCTTGCCCTGCCCTGGCCTGGCCAGTGGAGGCAGGGAGGAGCCCAGAATAACCTGCTCTTTCTTACCTTCCCTCCACCCACCAGCTTCCAGGAAAGTCTGTGCCAGACAGAGAGCCCACTGATCTGGTCAGTCATGCCAACCCAGGCTCTGCTGCCCATCCTGCTTCTCTGTGTCCTGCTGCTGCAGGCCCAGGGAGGGCACCTTAGGAGGAACAAGATGAACAGTAGGTGATGGGCTGGGGGCTGGGATGGGGAGGGGGAAGGAGGAGCTGTGTCCAGCTAAGGATGACCTGGACTTGAACCTTTCAGCACATCCATCTCTGACCACAGGACTCTAAAGACTCTGGGTCCTTCCAAATCATGGCCCTTCAGCCCTCTTACTAGTGATGGGGTTGGAGGGCAACCTACATCTTTTTATTCTCCAATCTCTAAGTCCAGAGACAAATGGTACATACAATAGTGATAGATGCACAGAGCTGAGAGTCAGACAGTAAAACAAAGCAACTACTCTTTGATTTATGTACATATGTCACAATCAACATCCAGAGATGTTTATGGGAGTAGGTCTAGAGTTAAAGGACATTGAGAAAGCAAATTTTGGGGTGTAAAGGGTCAACTTAAAATTATTACCAGAAGACCAGGATAAATGACAGTGGAAGGGAAATATTACAAATGTTATTTGGGGGGAAGGGGCAGACAGTGACAAGAGGAGAGAGAGGGTTGGACAGGCAAGTTAATCTTCTCTGAACTCTGCAAATTCTGGACAGTATGGGGAGGGGTTACAGATGTCTTGGATGGCTCTGAGTTCTCAGAGTCAGAGTGTAGATTCTATGGGGTAACTTCACCAAGGCCATGACTAACATGAGAGACAGGGTCCTGGCTGCAGAAGTACAAAGAGGGTCCAGATCTCAATTGGTGGAGAATGGAGGTGATGAATTAAAGATACTATCAATCACCAGGATTTGGTGAGGGGCAGAAAGTGAGATCCCTAAAAAGTCTAAGAATGTCATGAGTGGAATGTGTCTTGAGTCTTGAAGGAGGCTGTTCATTTTCAAAGCGTACTCTGTGGGAGTGTGGGGGATGTCTATTGACCTTGCTTCTGCTGTTTCAGGTATGCCACTGCCACCCAAAGAAATCCAGATCTGTGAGAAGAGATTCAAGATACATTTGTGCAGAAGCACCTGTACAGAAGACAGAGACTGTCAAGCAAATAACATATGCTGTTTAAGCTTCTGTGGGAGAATTTGCATGAACATTCTCTGAGTGGGAGAGGGGGCTGGGCTGTGCATCCTGCTCCCCCAGCCCTCCATTTAACGCCAAAGAACAAAGACCTCAAATCTCAGGCACAGGACAGTCAATAGCAATACTACCCTCCTGTCTGTATGGCTTGTTTCTGGCAAACAAACCAGAGCAATTGCCCTAGAACCTGCCTATTTTTTTTCCTATTGCTTGTGATCATTGAGAACCCAGTGCAGACCCCACCACGCCCCCACCTCTCTGGGTCCTGGTCCCTGGTCCCTCTCCCCTTGTCATGCTTCTCTACTCTCTCGCTCTTTGGCCCATGCACTCCTGCATGGATCAGCTCTCTTGTTGCTCTGCTCATTGAACCAGTACTCCCAGGGGGAGAAACTGCTCATGGGTGGCATCCCCTAGTGCTAAACAAACAAACAAACAAACAAACAAACAAACAAAAAAAACCAGCCTCACCCTGGAGTCACAAAGGCCAAGTTAACCATAAGCAAGACAGAGGGTAAACCCTCGGCACAGTGTCTGAGGCCCCCAAGGAGACCTTTCTTTAACTTGCCCCAACCCTGTCCCTTTCTTCTCTCTCTCCTTGTAAAAATCAAGTAACTCTCTCTTTATAATGAAGAAAATGAATCCCAGAGTAGTTAAGTGACATACCCAAGGCCAAAGAGAGTGACAGGCCATTCACCATACGTCCAGAGAAGTGTATTTCCTCTGAGCTCCCTGTTTGCTCACTTTTTAAAAAAAAAAAAGTCTTTATTGTTGAAAGTATTATATATGTCCCCTTTTTCCCATGGACCCCTTCTAGCCTGCCCCGCGCTTTCACCACCCTACTGTCTGTGTCCATTGGTTATGCATATATGCATACAAGTTCTTTGGTTGATCTCTCCCCACCCACCCACTCATCCCCACCTTCCCTCTGATATTTGACAGTCTGTTCCATGCTTCTATGTCACTGGACCTATTTTATCCAACAGTTTATTTTGTTCATTAGATTCCATCTATGAGTGAGATCGTGTGATACTTGTCTTTCTCTGACTGGCTTATTTCACTTAGCATGATACTCTCCAGGTCCCTCCATGCTGTCTCAAAGAGTAAGACATCCTACTTTCTTACTGCAGCACAGTATTCCATGTTGTATATGTACCACAGCTTTCTTTATCCACTCATCTACTGATGGCGCTGGAGCTAGATCCAGGAACTGAGTCCTGTGTGGCCAATCGGGATTTGGCATCAAGTGTGGAGAACTCAGGCAGGCAGCCCATGCTAAAGGCAGGGGTGCAGTGTGACACTCCGGTCCGGTGCTTCCTTCTGGGCACCAAAGCAGGAGACATCCGAGGAGGAAATCTGCCTCCATCAGGCCAGAGCCTCTGACCCACCTCAGAAGCATCACAGGGCTCCTGGTATTAAGGATCTTCTCCATCTGTATTAAAAGCTGCTCTTGCACCGGGACCGGTTTGGCTCAGTGGATAGAGCGTCGGCCTGGGGACTGAAAGGTCCTGGGTTCGATTTCGGTCAAGGGCATGTACCTTGGTTGAGGGCACATCCCCAATAGGGGGTGTGCAAGAGGCAGCTGATCGATGATTCTCTCTCATGGATGTTTCTAACTCTCTATCCCTCTCTCTTCCTCTCTGTGAAAAATCAATAAAATATATTTTTTTTAAAAAAGAGAGAGAGCTGCTCTTGGGCAAGGGGGCCTTGGGAAAGAGGTCATGACCAACCACCAGCACAGACATCACCAGAGTGGGTAGGTGGTAAGGGATACTCTACAGAAATTCTTATTTGGTTCTTTCTCAGATAACCTCACTCTCCAAGCATCTTCCCAGTGCTTGGCCATGCCTCAAACACCCTTGAAGAGACTATTAAGAGAGGCACGATTACCTCCCAGGGCTCACATAACAAATGACCTCCCACGTCCAAGTCCAGAGCTCCTATCATGTGGAACACTGTGGGTGCCAGGCTCACCTATTCTGTGCCCCTGGCGTGAGCACCATGTACCATGAATTATACTGGAACCAGTTGTTCTTCTTCCTTGTGATAACTGGTGCCCTGACCTGTGTTCCAGAGAGTTCTCTGGACATGTCACCCTACTGCATGGAACTCAGAGACTACCTGGACATCACTGCCTGTTTGTCTTATTAGAACAACTGTGTGCCTCCGTGTTAGGCAGAGTGAAGAGTGAGAACCCCTAGAAGACCTTGAATCTTGTGAAGGCAGAGAGAAGCAAATGCATGTCATGATCTGGATCAGCATACTATTACAATATAATAAATCTCAGCCTTCAGAGCACTTAGTCTCATGGTTTCCATGGGTTTTGCATTATTTGTTCCCTTCTCATGCTCTCGACATGCTCAATGCTGATAGGAGTACTCTAGAAGATTAGCCTATCAGTGATAAGGTAATCAGATGGGGAAAGAAGTGTTGGAAGCTTCTGTACACTGTAGAATAAGAACCATTTACGGGTTTTAATAAGGCAATCAAGAGTAGTGGATTAGAGTAGAAAAAAGCCAACAGCCATTGTTGCTAAATGAGTTTATTTGTCAAGAATTTGCTCCTGCCCAGCCCTCAGTGAGAATTGACTGGTGTCCTGGGTAAGAGGTTATGGTTTTAGCTACTCGTCATCGATTTGCTGTAAGAGAGAAAGGGTAGATGTTAAGAGGCTATAAAGCTCTGAGAAATAAGTATTTATCCCCAAGCTTAATATTACCCATCCACCAGAACATGGGACAGACATACTTTTGTAACAATAGGAATTGTGCACTCCAGAGTGGGTAGGAAGTGTGGTATTAGTTGATTGAACAGAGAAGGGTAGAAATGTGAGTCCTGGCTGAGACAAAGGGCTCACTGAAAGGCCTGGCTATGGAGGCAATGATTAGAAATCTGGATGAGCCCTAGCTGGTTTTACTCAGTGGATAGATCATTGGCCTGTGGACCAAAGGGTCCCAGGTTCAATTCTGGTCAAGAGCATGTACTTGGGTTGCAAACTCCTACCAGCCTGGGTCCTTGTCAGGGCTCATGCAGGAGACAACCAATTAATGTGTTTCTCTCATATTGATGTTTTTCTCTGTCTTTCCCTCTCTTCCACTCTCCTCAAAAATCAATGGAAAAATACCCTCAGGTGAGGATTAACAACAACAAAAGAAATCTGTATGAAAATTAGGAAAAAAGTAAACTGTTGCATAATATACTGAGAGCACAGGCATTGCTTATATAATGAGAGAAGCAATGAGTCCCAACCTGATGTCTTGGTTTATTTGCTAGTGAATTGCTTTCCAGGTGTAGGAGATATTTTCTTCTGCTACTTTTATGCCTAAGGTTTGGGGTACATCAGTCCTCTCTTTAGGAATAACAGCATCAATAGAAACATCTTCCAACTCACTATAATTTCCAAACAGATGTTTCCACAATAGGTCCAGCAGCATGTGTAATTTACCCTTAGACAATAGAAGCTTCTGGAACACTTCAGGGCACAGTCCACGACGTTTGGTTTCCCCCAGCACTCCCCAATTACTGATTCCGAATCTAAAATTGAGATGGAACTGTAAGAGTTAGCAAGCATGGGAAGAGAAGCCCTTCATAAGCTTAACAACCCTTCTGAGAATCCAAGCCCAAGTTCCTAACGAGGTATCTAGGGTACCTGCCTTACAAAAAAGAATCTCCTTCCTAACCCGCCTCATTGCATCTTCACCGATAGGCTTGCCTTCTCTGCTCCCACCGGCCCTGTGTTGCAGCTCTCTGGACCCTCTTTGAGCATCCTAGAGACAGGACTCAGTGTACTTTCAGTCTGTATGTGCTCTCCTATAAAATCTGTAACAGAAGATCTCACGGCCTGAGATACCCTCTAGCCTCATATTATTTCATAATGTGAGAAGCTAGACCAGAGAGAGTAAAGAGCAGATTCTTTCCTTTTTTCTTCCCCTCCTTGCTGACCCACTGACTTTAGTAACTCAGCCCCTCTTCAAATTCTTTTCTCTCACTCGATTTTTCGGTCTCCTCCATTGATTTATCTTTCTTATTATATGACACCCCCCCCCCCAACTTTGCCTTACTAAGGACTCATTTCATGTCTCTTTTCTATTTTTTTTTCACATTCTGAAAGATCCTATCACTAAAGAAATACCCATTTGGTACTACTCATGAAAGTACGCACAGATAGGACACAGAGCTTCTGAAAGTATGGGAAGATATAGCAACTCTGTATTGGTGCTCCCTCCTCACAGTTAGCCTGAAAGGGGAAATAGTATATCCTCTAACCTATGGAATATGTATAAAAGTGGGCAGATACTCGTTGATGCTTTCAAGGTTGGAAGAGGAAGCATGAAAGGACCTCAACTTGGAAATGTCTTAGATCTCTGTGCATGAAAACATTGTGATTCTCTAATACATGACCCAGGGAAGGTAGGACCTGAATCAAATACAATAATGCCCCTTCACTTGTCCAGAAACAAACACAACAATCCCCCACCCTTTGTCTCCAACACGGCCTCATCACCCCAGTCCCTATAAGAGACTCTTAAAACCTTCACTTGTTGATTTCGCAATGCCTCCCAGCACAGACGGTAGCACCATACACAGGAATGCCAGAGGTGTCCAGAACTTCATGATGCTGACCATACTTGTCTGAATATATATTGTCAGGGATTTTTTTTCCTTGTCAGTTGCTGTTAGAGATCAGGAGATATAAATAAAGTTGTAAAGTAAGAGGCAGTGCTTATCAAATTTCTTTACACTTTGTCTTCTAATTATTCCCCTTTGTCCTCTACCCATCCAACAACAGGTATACATGTCAGCTAAGCACTGCTAAAAGGCCATCTCACATTCTGCCTTCCTGTGCAAAAAAAAAAAAAAAAAATAAATAAAAATAAATAAAAAATTACAAATGTGTTGCCTTTCCTTAAGTTAAAAATCATTCAAATTTAGCATATAAAATCTTAAAACACTAGGAAAGTACAAAGGAGACTGTAGAGGGCTGCCTGGGAAGGCATATGGGCATTTCTTTAAATTCTCAGCTGAGTCCAAGACCACTAGCAGAACCGCGTCATGGATACACATTTCCCCAAGATGGCCAACAGTGTAATCAGCTTGGCCTTCATATCAGCCTAGGTGTCAGCAGGGGCAGGACTAGATATGTAAATCCAGGCATGCTAAGGCCTACTTAAAAATGCAAATAAGTTGGTGATACTTCCTGGTATTGGGGGTATAAAATAAATGTGCTGGGAGGGGTCAGATCGTCACCGTCACTGTCTCTCTCCATCAGAGAGAATGGCATCCCACCCAGCTCCCAGCTTTAAATCTATTTCTGTGTCTTCTTTCTTTCTTCCTATTATTTCTCAATCCCTGGCCGCCTCCACTTAGAACTGGTTCGTTCATCTCTCTTTCTGTGCTGGACACAAAAAGGGGAAATCCCCGCCATATCTGGCCCCCACCACATCTGACCCCCACAGGAGACAATCAGATAGTTCCAGTAATCCCACTATATTGACATATGTTATTTTGGGTACATATATATATCTGATGTACCTCAAACCTCAGTTGTTTTTTTTAAAAAACTGAATTCATATCAGGCTTGCTATTATATATCTTGATTTTTATTTAAAAAGTTGTAACATGACTTAAAATGAAAGTTTTGGCCAAGACCTGTGAGACAAATCAACTTGTAGAACTTTTGAAAAGTGAGAGAAAGATGGTCTAAAATAGGTTAAGGGACTCATAAAACCTTTACTTGTTTTGTCAGAAATTTGACATATTTTTGGAAGAGATCTCTGAGCATATTTTCTTTAAAGAATATTGTGCTCTCTTAATTATTGATACAAATCACCAAAAAGGCTTGAATGATACCTCCCACTGAATTTTCTATGTGTACCAAGAGTTTTTGGAGACAGAGTAGACAGGTGTCTGAGTCACACCTGAGAACACAAAGGCCTAAGAGGCTAGCTGAAGTGACTTATGGCTATAAGAAAGAGGCTACAGCTTGCACTAATTTGACAGGCAAATGCAAGAAAGCCAGTATGGACTTGTGCCAGATTATCCCAGGCATACTGCCTGGGAGGGCCATGTGACCTCAGCAGAAGGAAATAGAAATTAAATGGCCAGATCCACTCACAATAGACCATCCAGAAAGAACTGTCTACATTCCCTTACTTTTTTTTTCCTCCTCCACCTCCAAAATGGCACTTAGCCAACTGTAGGAGAAGAGAGAGAGTGGGAACTAAACACTCTCTTCCCCAAATTCAGATTTCTAGATGTGGGGGAAACCCACAATTTTAATGCAAGCTGAGTGTTTTGACTATTGCATAGGCTTAGGCTTTTATATATGCTGTAAATTTAGGCAGTGTCTAGAAAAGTCGAGTTCTATACCCAAGCTCTTCTACAGAGGCAGGGAAAGAAGTATCTCTTCTGAATAAATTTGAGACAAAGAACAAGTCTCCCATGAATATTTTCACAACATAATATGCATATGCATATCATTTATATTTTCCCATTAATCATAAGACACCTAACAATTTGTAATTTCTCTTCCCTAGGGGAAAAATTTAATGTCATTGGGAGCTTTCTTGCCAATAAAATTTGGTTAAATGCAAATTTGTCAATCTGGAAGTCCTGGGAAAATGATACTGCCTATCTTGAACCCTAGATAGTTGTTACCAGTACTTCCTCCATTGAAATTGGTTTATTCTACCAATAGAATACACATCTTATCTCACCATAGAAGGAAAATTCTCCCCCACTTGTTACCACACTGAAGACTGTCAGGATAGTAAAAGACAAAGAACAAAATGTGGGCACTGGAGTTGGAGAGACCTAGGCTTGAAACCAAACCCCAACACATTTAGTTTAATATGAGTTACTAGAGGCCCGGTGCATGAAATTTGTGTATGGGGAAGGGGGTGTCCCTCAGCCCGGCCTGAACCGTCTCCAATCTAGGACCCCTCAGGAGATGTCCAACTGCCAGTTTAGTTCCGATCCCACAGGGCAGTCAGACATCCCTCTCACAACCAGACACCACTGGCTCCTATTCACTTGCCTGCCTGCCTACCTGATTGTCTCTAATTGCTTCTGCCTGCCTGCTTAATCTCCCCTAACCACTCTCCTGCCAGCCAGATTGATGCCTAATTGCTTCCCTGCAGCCTGATCGCCCACAACTGCCCTCCCCTGCCAGCCTGATCACCCACAACTGCCCTTTCCTGCTGCGACCCACCTCCTGTACCAGGACCCACCTCCTCTGCACCATGTGGAGCCACAGGACTCCCAGGCCTCGCAACAAGGAGCAGCTGCCAGACCCCACCTCTGCTGTATGCATGGCCATCTTGTGGCAGCCATCTTTGTGATGGCCATCTTGTGACAACATTGCACACAAGCACCACCTAGACTTTTATTAGTATAGATGATTGGTCAAACACTTAATTTCTCAGAACCTCAGTTTTCCCCATCTGTAATGTGGGGGTGACATCAGTATCCACATTGAATATATGAAGCACTATACATATGACTTGACACACAGAATATACAAAATAAATGTTGGCTATTATTATTATTAAACTTAGTCTCTTTTCTTCTACAGAATAGTGGAAGTCATTTTATTTCATTGACTTAATTGTGGTCATTTTTTAAAACTGTTTAACTTATTTGGAATTAAGTCTGCTGAGTGAGTGATATTTTATCTTTTTCATCTGTCCTAAATTTATTTGCCTCACAAATACTTCTGCAAAGTTACTACTATTCTAAGGACTAAGAATACAGTAATGAGCCGAAACCGCTTTGGCTCAGTGGTAGAGCGTCAGTCTGTGGACTGAAAGGTCCCAGGTTCGATTTGGGTCAGGGGCATGTGCTTTGGTTGCGGGCATATCCCCGGTGGGGATGTGCAGGAGGCAGCTGGTTGATGTTTCTCACTCATCGACATTTCTAGCTCTCTATCTCTCTCCCTCCTCTCTGTAAAAAATCAATAAAATATATATATATTTTTAAAAAGAATACAGTAATGAACAAAGGCAGCAAAACAAAAAAAACAAAAAAAAACCTTCAAAGAGCTTATATTCTAGGAAAGGGGACACCAATAAACAAGATACATCAAAGAAATACACAAAAATAGACAGATATCAGTGTGAAGGAGAAAAAGTAAGAGAGGGTCTAGGACTTAAAACAATATGCAAAATAACTGATGGCTATTATTTTAGGCAGCTCACTGGTGATAAGAGATGGGGTTCTGAAGCAGGTGGCTGAGTAGTGTTCAAAACAATCCCTTTCCTTGTCCAACTGGTGTGGCTCCATAGTTGAGTGTCAAGCCATGAACAAAGAGGTCACTGGTTCCATTCCCAGTCAGGGCACATGCCCAGGTTTTGGGCTCAATCCCCAGTAGGGGCATGCAGGAAGCAACCGATCAATGATTCTCTCTCATCATTGATGTTATATATATGATTTTCTTTACAGAGAGGAAGGGAAAGAAATAGGAAGTTAGAAACATCGATCAGCTGCCTTCTGCGCACCCCCCACTGGGGATGTGCCCACAACCAAGGTACATGCCCTTGACCAGAATCGAAACTGGGACCCTTCAGTCTGCAGGCTAACACTCTATCCACTAAGCCAAATCGGTTAGGACTCATCATTGATGTTTCTATCTCTCACTTTCTCTCCCTTTCCTCTCTCTCTAAAAAATCTATAAAAACATATTCTAAAAAAATTCTTTCCCCAGTTCTCTCTCACTCACAACCTGGTGCTTCACATGACTAAGCCAAACAGAAAGAAAGAAAAGAAGCAAAGACAAAGAAGTCTGGACACTATGAGTAATACAGTTACAATGGAGTAATTGTCTTTCCCTGCAAGGGACCAGTTTTCTCCCCAAGTCTTTATTTTTGCTTTGGTGTTTTCAACCAAGCAGATGATAACCTACATGCGTTGGTTGAAATCCCCCAAATGCTCAAAAGCAGGCACATTACCTGGAGACATTTGAAAAGGTTCAAAACTCTTTAGAAAGGCTAAACTCTCTGTCTCTCTCTGTCTCTCTCTCTTTTCTCTCTCTTCTTGCCCCCCCCCCCCACTCCCTTCCTCCCACTCTCTCTAGGAATCAATGGAAATAATATTCTCAGGTGAGGATTAACTTTTAAAAAGGAAAGTCATCCAATCAAGCCACAAATAAGAAAGTTTGCAGGCTTATACTTCCAGCCCCAGTACTCTGATACCCACCTACCTCTGAAGCTGTCTAAGTCTGAAATGCTGTGGATTGTGTCATCATCAGTTCTTCCTGTCCTCTGGGAAGGGTTTGGACAATGAGCAGAACAGATTTCAAAGACTTAGATTGTAATCATGGTTATGATTGTAGCAGAGCCATGAGTTCTGCCCCAGGCTATAAACTGGACGTGTACAGGCTGTCACTGAATCCCTATTCAAGGAGTACTTGTTTCTTGCTTTTTGTTGCAGGTAACAGAGGCAGAAGCAGAGCACTGTGGAATTGCAGGAGCTTCCCCTTCCCCAACACATACATTTCCCGGAGGTCTGGGTGATTGTGGAGGTGGGGGAGGATCTGTATATCTATTTTCCTCCAACTTTTGTGTGATGACTTTTGTGAGGTCCCAACCATCTCTAGATTAATTTCTCAACTGCTGGCATCAACCTAACACTACATTATCAATGACTTGAGGCTTTTGGGCTGGTAAAAAGAGTGAGCTCTACCAAGAGAGCTTGGAAAAGGTTATGTAACATGGAGATTTATAGATGACTTAATCTGGGTTCAAATCCTAGCTCCCACTTACTTTGGGAAGTTGCTTATCCAATCTGTGCCTCAATTTTCTCATTTGCAAAGTGGGGATAATAACAGCCCCTGTTAACTTTGTCACCCTGTGCTAACACTTTTGTGTATATCCATCTAGTCAAAAAAGCTACAGATAGCAGAGAGAACCAAGATGGTGGCCTAGGTAAGCACCTAAGCTGCCGTCTCGCACAACAATTTAAAAACAACAACTAAAATCAGAATGGACATCATCCAAAAACACAGGAAAGCTGGCCGAGTGAGAAATCTACAACTAGAAAGAAGGAGAGAGGCTCATGGATTGGACTGGGAGCCACAAAGCACTGAGGTAGGGTGACACACGCGCAGTGAGGAAGTGTGGCCGAATGCCTGGCTGGCGGGAGGGGAAAGGAAGTCCCCGATTGCACTGAACCCTTTCCTACTGCACTGAACCCTAACCCTGGCCGAAACCCTGTGGACACAGACTCATACGGGTGGAGTCCGGACTGAAGAGAAAGGCACCTGGAGACTCAGCGACTGAGAGACTGGGGGAGCCAGGAGCCACAGTAGGCAGGGTCTATAGTCGAGCGCAAGTGAGTGCGTGCAGAGAGGTCTGACCGCGGAGGTTGCTACGACCTCTCCATTGCAGAAGGAGTCAGAAGCTCCAGACTACAGACACCCAACCCAATTCCAGAGAGCCCCCGGGACACCCACGCTCTTGTACGGGGAATCAGGAAGGTCAGGTGGAAACTCAGGGGAGTGTACAAGGGCAGGGCTGACGGGAAGCCAAGACTGTCAGCTCATCCCTGAGACTCTGCCCCATTCAAGCTGAGCACAGAGGCTTTTGCAATTTTGTAAGATTGATCCTATAAGACTGTCTCCAATACAGAAGGTATCCCAGAGTAGACGCAGGCCTGAATGTCAATTCCTCCCAGGGATACCAACAACAATCAAGACTTAACTACAACAAGACTGTGCACGCAGTCCACAAAAGGGGAGCACCAAGAGTGTCTACCTCAGGTAACTGGGGAGCCTGACCCACCGAGCCATATAGGACACCAAACACACAAAGCCGTCCTACCAACTCTGGGAAGCAATGAAAATGCCTAGACAAAGAAATAGATCTCAAATGAAAGAGATGGAGAACAAAAGACTGGATATTGAGTTCAAAACCATAGTTATAAGATTCAAGAATTTCCTAGAAAAGGTTGATAAAATAAATGAGACCTCTGAGGATATGAAAAGGGATCAACTAGAAATAAAGAATACATTGTCTGGAAAAATATATATATTATACAGAGTCCTAAAAACAGAATGGAAGATCGCAAGAATCAAGTCAAAGATTTGGAACACAAAAAAACCAGAGAACACCCCTCCACAGAAGCAAGAAGACAAGAGAATCCAGAAAGTTGAAGATAGTGTAAGAAACCTCTGGGACAACTACAAGCGAACCAACATCAGAATTATGGGAGTCCCAGAAGATGAGAGAGAGCAAGATACTGAAAGCCTATTAGAAGAAATGGTGACAGAAAACTTCCCTCACCTAGTGAAAGAAATAGACTTACAAGTCCAGGAAGTGCACAGAACCCCAAACAAAAGGAATCCAAAGAGGACCACACCAAGACACATCATAATTAAAATTCCAAGAGCAAAAGACAAAGAGAGAATATTAAAAGCAACAAGAGAAAAGAAGGTAGTTACCTATAAAGAAGCACCCATACGATTGTCAGTTGATTTCTCAACAGAAACCATGCAGGACAGACAGGAAGGGCAAGAAATATTCAAGGTGATGAATAGCAAGAACCTACAGCCAAAATTACTCTACCCAGCAAAGCTATCACTCAGAATCAAAGGTCAGATAAAGACCTTCACAAATAAAAAATAAATAAATAAGCTAAAGGAGTCATCACCACCAAACCAGAATTATATGAATTGCTGAAGGGGGTTCTTTAGGAAGAGGAAGAAGATAAAGATAAAAATTATGAACAACAAATACGTAACTATCAACAAGTGAATCTAAAAACCAAGGGAATTAAAAAATCTGATGAACAATATTAACTGGTGAATATAATAGAATCAAAAGTATGGAAGGGGAGTGGACTGACAATTCTCAGGGAAAAGAAGAGTGGCAGGTGCAGAAAGAGACTGAACAAAAACTGTGCACCTATGGATGAGGACAATGGGGGGTGGGGAAAGAGCAGAGGGTGGAATGGGAACCTGGTGGAGGGGAGCAATGGAAAAAAAAAAAGAGGAACATTTATAATAATCTGAACAATAAAGATTTATTTATTTATTTATTTATTTAATATTTTATTGATTTTGTACAGAGAGGAAGGGAGAGAGATAGAGAGTTAGAAACATCAATGAGAGAGAGTCATCAATCAGCTGCCTCTTGCACACCCCCTACTGGGGATATGCCCGCAACCAAGGTACATGCCCTTGACCGGAATCAAACCCGGGACCCTTCAGTCCCCAAGCCAACGCTCTATTCATTGAGCCAAACCGGTCTTGGCAAAGATTTATTTTTTTTAAAATATGTTTTATTGATTTTTTACAGAGAGGAGAAGAGAGGAATAGAGAGCTAGAAACGTTGATGAGAGAGAAACATCAAACAGCTGCCTCCTACACACCCACTACTGGGGATGTGCCCACAACCAATGTACATGCCCTTGACCAGAATTGAACCTGGGACCTTTCAGTCCACAGACCAACGCTCTACCACTGAGCCAAACCGGTTTCAGCAAAAGATTTATTTTTATTTTTTTTTAAAGAAAACAAATAGCAAAATGGTAGAAATAAGTCCCTCCTTATTAGCAATTACTTTAAGTGCAAATAGATTAAATTCTCCAATCAAAAGAGATTGACAAATACCCTGGCCTAATGGCTCAGTTTGTTGGAGCATCACTTCATGCACCAAGAGGTCCCCAGTTTGACTCCCAGTCAGGGCACATGCCTGGGGGTTTTGGGCTCAGTCCCAATTAGAGGTTGTGCAAGAGGCAGCTGATCAATGATTTTCTCTTTCATTCCTCTCCCTTCCTCTCTCTCTAAAATCAAATATATATATTAAATATATATATATATATTATATATATATATATTAAATATATATAATATTAAATATATATATATATATCAAATATATATAAGAGACAAGGAACACTTTATCTTAATAAAAGGTTCAATATAGCAAGAAGATATTCTATATAATAAAAGGCTAATATGCAAATCAACTGAACAACCAATCACTATGATGTGCACTGACCACCAGGGGGCAGATGTTCATTGAAGGAGCTGCCCCCTAGAGGTCAGTGCGCTCCCACAGGGGGAGCCACTCAGCCAGAAGTCAGGCTCACAGCTGGCAGTCAGACATCCCCTGAGGGCTCCTGGACTATGAGAGGGTGCAGGCCAGGCTGAGACACCCCTCCCTGCCCCAATGCATGAATTTTGTGCACCTGGCCTCTAATAACGATTATAAACATGTGTGCACTAATGGCAATCATCAAAATATGTGAAGCAAAAACTAACAGAATTGAAGTGAGAAATTGACAGTTCTACAATAAATAACTGGGGACTTCAATACCTGCTTTCAGTAATGGGTAGAATAACTAGACAGAAAATAAATAAGGAAATAGAGCACTAACAAAACAAAACAATTAAATTTAATAGACATATACAAAATACTCAACCTAACAACAGAAAACACATTCTTCTCAAGTGCATATCAGACATTTTCCAGGAGAGACCATTTTTTTAGACCACAAATTAAGACTCAGTAGATTTTAAAAGATAGATGTCATCCAACCACCATGGGATGAAGTTAGAAGTTATGGGAGTAAAATTCATAAATTTATTGAAATTAAACAACACATTATTAAACAGCCAACGGATAAAGAAGAAATCACAAAGAAAATTAGAAAATACTTATAGATAAATGCAAACAAAAATGACACAGCAACAGCAGTGCTAACAGGAAAATTTATATCTATAAATGCTAACATTTAAAAACAAGAAAGAGCCGGGACCGGTTTGGCTCAATGGATAGAGCGTCAGCTTGGGGACTGAAGGGTCCCGGGTTCGATTCCGGTCAGGGCATGTACCTTGGTTGCGGGCATAACCCCAGTAGAGGGTGTGCAAGAGGAAGCTGATCGATGACTCTCTCTCATCGATGTTTCTAACTCTCTATCTCTCTCCCTTCCTCTCTGTACAAAATCAATAAAATATATATTAAAAAATAATAAATAAATAAATACAAGAAAGATCACACCTGGGTGGCTGAGCATTAACCTATGAACCAGGAGGTCATGGTACAATGCCCGGGTTGGGAGTTTGGTCCCCAGTAGGGAGCATGCAGGAGGCAGTCAATTGATAATTCTCTCTCATCATTGATGTTTCTCTCTCCCTCTTGCTTCCTCTTTCTAAAATCAATAAAAACCTATTTTTAAAAATAAATAAGTAAATAAAAACAAGAAAAATCTTAAATTAACAACTTAACTTTACAATTTGAACTAGAAAAAGAACAAATTAAACCCAAAACTAGCAGGGGGAAAAATATTAAGCAGAGACAAACAAAATAGAAAAACAATAAGAAAATCAATAAAGCCAAAAATTGATTCTTTGAAAACATAGACAAAACTGACAAAGATTTAACTCAATAAACTAAGAGGGGGGAAAAGAGACTACTCAAATTCTAATATCAGAAATGAAAGTGAGTGAGGACATTTCTATCCATTCTAAAAAAATCTTTAAAAGATTGTGAGTGTACTAGGAATAATTGATGCCAACAAATAAAGTAACTTAGATGAAATGGGCAAATTCTTAAAAACACAAACCCTACCAGGATTAAATCATGTATAAACAGATTTGAAACTTGAATCCATTCACTTGCTAGCTGCATGATGTTAGGTAAGTCACTTAAACCCTCTGAAATTCCATCTAATCACATATATGAATGGGAATAATAATAGAGCTCATTGCATCGGGTATTGTGAGAACTAAGTGAGCTAAAGGATGGATGTGTTTTCTAAAAATAAAGCTGCCATCTTGCACTTGAAGATTAATTCATCCCTTCTGGGTCTCAGTGAAAACTATTGTAGCATTGGGTTTACATCCCCTTGTCTATGTCTATTGAGTTTACTTAGATGAAAGGAAAATGCCCCAAAGTGGATTTTGTTCTCTCCAAAATCCAGAAAGCTCCACCAAGTGTTGTGTCTTCCTTCATGGTGGACAGTACAGGTATAGCAACTTGTCTGCTGCCTCAGAGGGACTATCCATATATGCCCCAGACTAACAATAGCTCTCTAGAAATTCCACCAATATGGCAAGTCCTGGACTATTACCAGGTACATCTCCCATTCTCTGGTATGCACACGATAAAGCACCTAGGGCATCTGCTGTTGTTGTTACTTACCGTCAGCCAACACAATGTTATTTATCAGTGTGATGGACAGGCATGATATCCTGAGGAATACCAAGGGATCAAAGTCTCTTCAGACTCTGCCAAAGGGCCAAAGAGATGACTTGTCCTGGGGTAAGGCAGTGAATCTATGTTGCTATACATGGGCGAAAGCTACTACTGATTCTCTTGGTCGATAGAAATGAAAGAAAAAAATCACTAGGAGCAGGTCTAAAGCATGGGAAGAGAACAAATAATGCAAAAAGCAGGGGCAAATGTGAAGTTACGTGTTTGGTTTCAAACAGACCAGCTCTGATCTGAGTTTCTCTCCAGGCTGTAACTTGACATTTTAGATAATCGGATCATGGTAGAATTTGCATTTGCTTCTTCCTCTGCCTCCATAAGATTCAAGGTTTTCCAGGAGTCCTCACTCTTCATTCCGCCTAACACAGAGGCACACAGTTTGTCCAATAAGTCAGAACAGGCAGTGATGTCCAGGTAGTCTCTGAGTTCCATGCAGTAGGGTGACATGTCCAGAGAACTCTCTGGAACACAGGTCAGAACAACTGTTTCCAGTATAATTCATGGTACATGGTGCTCACACCAGGGGCACAGAATAGGTGAGCTTGGCACCCATAGTGTTCCACATGATAGGAGCTCTGGACTTGGACGTGGGAGGTCATTTGTTATGTGAGCCCTGGGAGGTAATCGTGCCTCTCTTAATAGTCTCTCCAAGGGTGTTTGAGGCATGGCCAAGCACTGGGAAGATGCTTGGAGAGTGAGGTTATCTGAGAAAGAACCAAATAAGAATTTCTGTAGAGTATCCCTTACCACCTACCCACTCTGGTGATGTCTGTGCTGGTGGTTGGTCATGACCTCTTTCCCAAGGCCCCCTTGCCCAAGAGCAGCTCTTAATACAGATGGAGAAGATCCTTAATACCAGGAGCCCTGTGATGCTTCTGAGGTGGGTCAGAGGCTCTGGCCTAATGGAGGCAGATTTCCTCCTCTGATGTCTCCTGCATTGGTGCCCAGCAGGAAGCACTGGACTGGAGTGTCACACTGCACACCTGCGTCCAGCAGTAATTTGAGTTTTTCACACTTGATGCCAAGTCCTGATTGGCCACACAAGTTTCAGTGCCTGGATCTAGCCCCATGACCATTTCTGAGGAACTGTTATTGCACAGACGGGTAGGGAGACTGTGCCCAGTGATTATTCTCACTGACTCACCATGAGACCACGGACAAGACTCATAGCCACCTGTGTTCATTAATCCTTAGCAGCATCACAATGGAACCACCCCCATGGCTTCCCTCCTGATTAAAAAAGAGAGAGGGAATGAGGGTGTAAGGAGGAGGATTTGGGACAGGTAGGGACCGCTCAGTGAATGGAAGGTGCTGGAGTCTTAGGTTCTGACACTCACTCCAGGCCTTATGTCAAGAGTGGCCATACTGCCAAAACCGGTTTGGCTCAGTGAGTAGAGCATCTGCCTGTGGACTGAAAGGTCCCAGGTTCAATTTCGGTCAAGGGCATGTACCTTGGTTGTGGGCGCATCCCCAGTAGGAGTTGTGCAAGAGGCAGCTGGTCAATGATTCTCTCTCATTGCTATTTCTAACTCTCTGTCCCTCTCTCTTCTTTTCTGTAAAAAATCAATAAAATATATTAAAAAATAAAAAAAAATAAAAAATAAAAAAAAAAGAGTGGCCATACTGGTGGAGGATGAAGTGGGAAACTTGGGGTTGGCCCAGGTACTCACTTCCATGGCCATGGTCTCACCACATGGAGAAGATGTGAGCAAACAGGGAGTTCAGAGGAAACACCCTCCTCTAGCCATATCATGAATGGCCAGTCACTCTCTAAGTGACAGACCTTAGGCATGTCACTTAACTACTCTGGGACTCGTTTTCTTCATTATAAAGCAATAGTTCCCTGATTTTTACAAGGAGAGGGAGAAGGAAGGGACAGGGATGGGGCAAGTTAAAGAGGCTCCCTTGGGGGCCTCGGACACTGTGCCCCAGGTTTAGCCTCCGCCTCGCTCATGGTTAACTTGGCCCTTGTGGCTCCAGGATGAGGATGTTCTCTTTCGCACTAGGGGATGCCACCCATGAGCAGTTTCTCCCCCTGGGAGTACTGGTTCAGTGAGCAGAGCAACAAGAGGGCTGAGCCGCCAGGGGCCTGGCAGAGTGCATGGGCCAAAGGGAGAGAGAGTAGAGAAGCATGACAAGGGGAGAGGGACCAGGGACCAGGACCCAGAGAGGTGGGGGCGTGCTGGGGTCTGCACTGGGTTCTCAATGATCACAAGCACTAGGAATAAAATAGGCAGGTCCCTGGGCATTTGTTCTGGTTTATTTGACAGAAACAAGCCATCCAGATAGTGAGGAGGTTGACAGCCTTGTACCCAGGATTTAAGGTCGCAGGCACAGTTTTAGGGGGCTAGGGGAACAGAATACACAGACCCACTCACAGGAGATCCATGCAAACGTTCCCGCAGAAGGTTGAACAGCATATGGTATCTGAATTGGGACACTTTAGGAAATATGAACAGTGGTTGCTACAATGTTGTACACTGGGCTGCTTCTGACAGGCCTTGGCGGCACCTAAAAGGAACAGAAGCAAGGTCAATGGAACGAGGCCACACAAAGCACTCCTCTCAAGCTTAAAGTCTCATCATGACTCCAAAACCCAGGTCCCCTCATGACGCTCTTGGACCTCTCAGGGAACGTCCTTTCTGCCCCTCACCAAATCCTGGCGATAGGTAGCATCTTCAATTGATTACCTCCATTCTCCATCAACAAGGTTTAATGTTCGAGCTTTCTGGACCCTTTCCATTCTCCTGCAGCCTGGACACTGGTCTCATATTAGCCATGGCCTTGGTGAAGCCACCCCCATAGAATCTACACTCTGACTCTGAGAACTCAGTGAGGTCTGAGACATGTCAAATTTTGCTTTCCAAAAGTTCTTTCACTCTAGACCTACTCCCCCAAACATGTCTGGATGTTGACCTGTCACATATGTGCCTAAATGAAAGAATTGACTCAGCTCTGTGCACCTTTCACTATTGTATGTACCATCTGTCTCTGGACTTAGAGAATGGAGAATAAAAAGATGTAGGTTGCCCTCCAGCCTCATCATTAGTCCCTGGGCCCTGTAAGGGGGCTGGAGGGCAATGATTTGGAAGGACCCAGAGTCTTTAGAGTCCTGTGGTCAGAGATGGATGTGCTGAAAGGTTCAAGTCCAGGTCATCCTTAGCTGGACACAGCTCCTCCTTCCCCCTCCCCATCCCAGCCCCCAGCCCATCACCTACTGTTCATCTTGTTCCTCCTAAGGTGGCCTCCCTGGGCCTGCAGCAGCTGGACACAGAGAAGCAGGATGGGCAGCAGAGCCTGGGTTGGCATGACTGACCAGATCAGTGGGCTCTCTGTCTGGCACAGACTTTCCTGGAAGCTGGTGGGTGGAGGGAAGATAAGAAAGAGCAGGTTATTCTGGGCTCCTCCCTGCCTCCACTGGCCAGGCCAGGGCAGGGCAAGGAGTCCTTGTGTCCTCCAGTGGGCCTGCCCCTCCCCTCCCCATAGCCTGTTCTATGTGGGATCTGGGCTTCTGCAGAGACTGCCCTTCCTGTCACATAACTAACCCTCTTCTTTTGCAAGCAGAGCTTTTTTCCTGAAAAAATATATTTTCTATATTCTAATTAGGAAATAATTTATAGAAAATTATAAAGAAAAAACATTATATATGTAAAAAGATATGAAAACAAAGTAAGTCCATCTTCAGATGAATGGATAAAGAAGATGCAATGTAGCCCTAGCTGGTTTGGCTCAGTGGATAGAGTGTTAGCCCCCAGACTGAAAAGTCCCAGGTTCAATTCCAGTCAAGGGCACACACCTCAGTTGCAGGCTTGATCCCCAGCAACCAATTATTGTATCTCTCTTACATCAATGTTTCTCTCCCTGCGTCTCTCCCTTTCCTGTCCACTCTCTCTATAAATCAATGGAAAAATATATCCTCGAGTGAGGAATATATATATATATTCCTCACAACAGGTGTCTAATATATATATTAGACACCTGTTGCAGGAATATTCCTGCAAGACTTCCAACGGGCTTCCCTCCCGCTACCCCCACCTCGCCCGCTGGGGCCACATCTCGGAGGCCACATGCACTGCCACCACTCACTGCGCCTGCCGCTGCCACAGCCTCCATGGCCACACCAGCTGCCGCCATCTCTGGGGCCGTGCTCACTGCTGCTGTGTGCCCTGCGCCGCCCTGGCTGCCTCCTGCTGCCACTGCCTCCTGCGGTCGCTGCGCACCCCGAACGGGCTGCCAGTGCTTTCTCTCCAGCAGCCGCAGCCACCTTGCTTTCCACTTTTCTTCCCTCTTCCTTCTATGCTGTCTTCAGTCTTCACTCCTCCCTCCCTCCGCATATGCAAATTAACCACCTTCTTTGTTGAGTTAATTTACATACTTGCTCTGATTGGCTGGTGGGGCATGGCTGGTGGGCATGGCTTGTATAGCAGAGTGGTGGCTAATTTGCATATTACTATTATATTTTATTAGATCATATATATATTATAGAAATGATCAGGTCTGCAAGGGAGGGCAGTTGTGGGAGATCAGGCCAGCAGGGGAGGGCAGTTGGGAGGCACCAGGCTTGCAAGGGAGGGCAGTTAGGGGTGACCAAGCCAGCACAGGAGGGAAGTTGGAGGCGACCAGGCCTGCAGGGAAGGGCAATTGGGAGGGACCCGGGCCTGCAGGGGAGAACAGTTGGGGGGAACCAGGCCTTCAGTGAAGGGCAGTTGGGGGCAAACAGGCTGGCAGGGGAACAGTTAGGCATCAATCAGGCTGGCATGGGAGTGGTTAGGGGATGATCAGGCTGGCAGTCAGAAACAGTTAGGGGCAATCAGGCAGGCAGGTAGGCGAGCAGTTGGAAGCCAGCAATCACAATCTCCTGGATTGTGAGAGGGTTGTCCGACTGCCCATTAAACGGGCAGTCGGACATCCCTCAAGGGGTCCAGATTGGAGAGGGTACAGGCTGGGCTGAGGCACACACACAGACACACACACCCGTGCACGAATTTCATGCACTGGACTTCTAGTATTGTAATAACTCTCTATGGTACCCGGTGTTACATCTCCAGCAATACAGAAAATACAGTGTATACAAATAATTGTATGTGTAGGTACCAGATTTATCAGGATGATCACTTGGTAAGTTATATAAATGTCTAATCACTGGTTGTACATCTGAAGCTAAAATAATGTTATATTATTGAAAATAACAAATGAAAACAACTAAAGAATTACAATACTACTTATGATTTCACTTGAAAATTCAGCCTCTATGAATAAATATAACAAAGACGTGGACAACGTGCAAAGTTTTGTGAAAGGACATTAACAAGGCTTAGATGGATGAGAGAAATAACAAGGTTAAGTTTAGGCGGAGGAAAAGGGTGTAGATTTGAAAATGCTACCATATCCTGGAGTGGGTGTGGTTAGGAGGTGCTTGGATTTCTGCCAAATCCTCCAATAGATCGGAATACACAGTAAAAAGCCAATCACAGCATGCCTTCTCTTTTCCCTCCTTCCTTCTCATTTCCCCTAAACTGCGCCTGTTCAACCCCTGCAGTTCTCAGCCAGGACTTACCACCCATCCTGCCAGCAGCATGAAGCCTGCGCTGCTGCTTCCGCTCCTGCTGTTGATTCCTCTAGCACCACACCCGGTGTCTGCGAGTCCCAAGCAAGATATTATGAGTAGGTGCTGGGGTCCGGCCCAGGAGAGGGAAGAAGCACCTGTAGAGATGGGGGATCTGAGGGGGCTGATTCATGAGAAAACACCATATGTTCAAGAGTCCAGATTTTGTCATTAAGATATAGGTTGGAATGCCTGTTCTGTTTCTCACTGAGGGATCTTGGGCAACGTGTCTGGGCCTCGGATTTTGCCTTTGTGATGAATATAATGATATTGGGGTAGTTGGGAGGACAAACAGAGATAATGCATGCAGACACAGAGCACTCTTACTGGACCATGGTAAGTATTAACTACTGAAATGTTTTCAGCCTTATCACCCAGCTGATTCTTGCTGCCCTGGTTCTTTCATGGGTGTTTGGGCCAACTTTTCAAGCATTAAAGCAGAGAGGAGAATTAACTTGGTAGGACTCAAACATAATCTTGGTTTTGGAAAATGTCTTAGGAAGAAATGAAAGCCTTGCATTTTATAACTCCACTTAAGAACTCAGAGGTGCCCACGCAATTACCAGTGATTAGCATCAATCCAAAGCTCTATATAATTATTACTCAGTAAATGTAATCCATCTCAGCAGCCACCATTGACCAGCTCAGCCTAACAAGAGCGCTAGCTACAGTAATGTTGACCTTGACCAATACCAAAAGGAAAATGCCTGCACATTTCTGTGGAGAGGACATCTTCAGAATATTGGGGGCTCAGAGCAGGAATATGTGTGGTATGTCATGTGTCAAGAAAGACAAGGTCCTGTTTTAAGGGTCTCAGAGAAGGTTAGTATGACCAAGGAAGGCTAAGCAAGCTACATGAGAATGGGGGTACCCAGGGTGGAGTTAACTGGAGAATCAAGAACTAAAATTTGGATATAGGCACAAACAGGCTCTCTGTAAGACTGGCAAGGGCTATGATTGCAACTTGATACCCAGAAGAGGAGTCAAAACTTGAGAAGGTCGATCTTCCTGAGATCCTGGTTGATGCATTCCTTCCCCATGTTATTTCATGGAAGCCAACCTTTCCAAAATGGGAACCAGTTCCAGTTCCTGGCACTGACTCAGATTGTCAACAGGTTGTTGGGCCTGGGCTTCTTTCACCCCATCTCTGGTGCCATTTGCTGTTACAATTATAGCCCCACTTTTATTCACTTATTCTTTTGAGATTAGCTTTGATATTCCATAGACTCTCTTCTAATTTCAAATTCCTGCAGAATAATACATCAACAGGGGCTTATAGAATGACCCAGCTATGATATTTTTCCTAAAGAAAGGGCAATTCACAAGACACAACATTTAAGGCCTGGCTTAGATAAAGGGGCTCATGGGGCTCATTCTTAACGCCTTAGATATCAGAAACAGCAGAAACTGGTTTGGTTCAGCGGATAGAGCGTCGGCCTGCGGACTGAAAGGTCGTGGGTTCGATTCGGGTCAAGGGCATGTACCTTGGTTGCGAGCACATCCCCAGTATGGGGTGTGCAAGAGGCAGCTGATCGATGATTCTCTCTCATCGATGTTTCTCTCTATCCCTCTCTCTTCCTCTCTGTAAAAAAATCAATAATAATATATATATATATATATATATATATATATATATATATATATATATGAAGAAGAAGAAAAGAAAGGAAATCAGAAACAAAGAGAAGGTTGCAAGTTGAAGGCCTGGGACAGAATCTCCTGGTGGAGGTAATCTTGGCTTTGATCTGAGTGCCAGGGGCTGAGGGGAATGAGATGTCAGCATGAAGATTCATAGTCTTCTCCTGAACAGCAAAGATCTGGAAAGAAGGAGAAGCTGATCTTTGACCCCAGAACCTGGCCCGACTCTGAAATACCCACTCTTCTCCTCATGAAAGAAGTCACACCCAGAACTCATTTGTGATTTGGGTTCTAGTATTCTGATGCCAGTGCCTTTTGTGTGCTGTGTGGTCTTCATCCTTTCCCAAAATATTCCCTTCCATTGGTTCCGCTATACATAAATAGCACCTGGTAGATTGACTCTGGGCTAAACTATAAGAGAGGCTTTATGACACGCTTGAGACTACATAATGAGTCAGAGCAAATGGATTTACGTATCCCTTTCTTGCTCACCATATGTACCATTTATTCCCTTGAACTGGACCCAAACAAGTTTCTGGGGACTGGGCATCTGATCTGCAAGGATGGTGAATGACCAATGGATGTAAGATTCTAACAAACTGTGTCTTTGATCAAATATCCAAACCCTGGTTTTCCCTGCTGAGAACTCTGTAGAAGGCAACAGCTAAGGGGAAAAAAAATCTATTCCTCTTCCATGTGGCCACACAAGGGAGCTCAGGGTGGCTGGTTTCTTGGCAGCTCCTTGGGCTTCTGGAGTTCTGAATGTTACTCCATGTTTTTGTTTAGACTCTTTCTTTCCTGTTCTGTGTTCCAGAGTATATTTTGGAACCTCCCCCCTGCACAGACAACATTGAAAACTGCACTCAATTCTGTACAATGCAGGAAGATTGCCCAGGAGGACTTCAGTGCTGCTCTGCCTTCTGTGGGATAATCTGCACATTGAACAAAAATGTAAATCATATAAAGTAAGGAGCTTCTCATGCCCAGGCCTGAGCCTGGAGCTTCTGGTGGGAGCTCAACAGAAGAATACTATCGTACCAGCCACTACATTATTCTTTCTAATGTCCTCCCTCTCTTTACCAAGAATAATTTCCATAAATGTCATGATTAAGAGTCTTCCTCCACTCCTGGACTCCAGAACCCTTCTCTCCTCATCACCACTTCTATGAATCTATGAATCTACCTCTCTGAACCCATCCACAAACCCCTCCACTCACAGTCCCTGTCCTGTTTCAGCATCCACCTTTATCCTGGGGTCTGGGACACTATATCTGTCATCAAAATCCAACAGCAAATTGTTCTGTTTTTGCTTGCCCTCTTTCACCAAAAATCATCCTTTGCCCCCTAGTATTCCTGGGTTTGAGATATCCTCCAGCCCAAGGGAAGCTTTGGCTAATCACCAGAAAAATTCACCAAAGTCTGCTGAATGGAGAGCAGAGAAAGGGCATTTCAGTGTTGATGAGACATGTAGTTTCCAATCCTATTCTTAAGACTATCTCCTATGACCTTGAGTAAGACAATTCCCCATTTTTGCCTTTTTCCCCCTCATGCATAAAATGGGGACCTATTTTTTTCAAACTTGCAAGATTTTAAGTCTCAAATGAGGTCTCAAAAGACCCACAAGGCAGGAGACTCAACCGGTGAGCTTCTAAAATGTTTTATTCTCTGCTTGGTTCCCTTCCCTGAACACAATATCCTACATAGGATACAAGGTACAAAGTGATGAAGTATGAGCCCAGAGCCAGATACCGGACTCAAAAATCCTGGCTCTGCCACTTCCTAGCTATGTGATCTCAGACAATTCACCCTCTCTGGGCATCAATTTTCTCATCTTTAAGACTAGAACAATAATAATGAGAATAAAATAGATAATATGCTCAAGCTCTATATAATTATTACTCAGTAAATTTTAGCAATTTCTCTCTCCAGAGACTGGCCCTTGCCATTAAAACCCATGTCTTTCAAGGCTCTCCATTGGAGACCGAAATAAGTATGACCCTGAGTTGCCACTGAGTCTTTGAGGTTTCATTTTTCCTATGGCAGAAGAACTTAGCTTCATGGTCTAGTCTTAAAGATGAAAGTAATGGAAGATAAAACATATCTATAAGAATAAAATGCAATCAGATAATATTTGAAAATGTTTTTCTCCTACAGAAAAAAAGGCAAAGATTGGAAAAGGAAGATAGGCAAAAGAGGCACATTTCCAAGGGCATTTTGTAAGTATCAGGGTTTGGCCTAGCATTCCTGGTTCTCCTCCTTCATTCCCAGTTCTCCTCCCCTAGCCTCTATAGAGGCACCAATATTCCCATAGGTCAGAATAGCCTTTGTCATTTAGATTGTGGGGGTTTTTTTGTGTTATTCCCCTCCTAGGGCTATTCTCACTCTCCGGGGCAGGCTGTGATCCAGGGCAAATTATAGAGCTGGAGGGGAAGAGGGGGAGTTAGCAAAACTGCAGGGGGCACTCAGGTCTGAACAAACAGGCTCTACCAGCTCCAGGTTGACAATGTCCTGAGTAGCTAGTCAAGCTGAGCTCTTCACATTCTATGTGGCCTTGGTTCCGCCCACATCTGGGAGACTGTCTCAAAGATGAAGAGGACATGATGCCTCAGGCTTTGTGAGAACACAATGAGGCACTTGGTCTTTCTCTACAAGGAGTCTACAAAGGCTAGCAACGGCTAGCAGCTCACTCTTTCTGGGTTCCAGATTTTTCCTCTTTAAAAAAAATCATTTTTATTACTTTACCAAGTCCCAAGAAAGGTGCACAAAATAGAGCCCTCTGTCACTCCACCACCAAAACAAAGGAACTATTCATAACTTGGTGGATTTTGATACAAACTGTTTGTAGGGGAAAGGAGCAGCTTAGGATCTTCTAATAATCCTTCTGAAGCCACCAGAGTTTCCAAGTTAGAACAACGGTATTTTCACTTAAACTATCTTTTTATTAACACCACACGAAGGAGTTCAATGAATGGTGGCAAGTGGAGGTAAACGGAGGAGTGTAAGTGTGTGAGCACACTTTCACCCTTGCTCAAGCCCTGGTAAGTCAGCCGTGCTAATTCCCTCTGCATCTTGTACATAATTAACTACTCAGGCCACAGACTGGCCATCAGCGGATGCATCGGCATTGCTTCGTAATCCAGGGCCCATTCAACGGGGAGATACTGAGCTCAGGTAGAACCCAGGTAGAATCCAGGGGAAAGGTTGGCTGGTGTTGACTAGAGTATTTTTATAGCAGCTTCAGGATTACATGACTGTGGTTATATGAGCCTTAATAAGCCTTATCTCAACACATTACCCAAAGAGGCAAGACTTCACCTTGGATGAGCATGGAAACATTGCCATAAACCTGAGTGTGTCTTCTATGGAACCAGCACCCCGTCCTTTTATCTTCTGCTAGGATCAGCTAAGACTGTCCCCTTCGATGCATCGCATTAACTGTAACATCTGTTAGATACAGTGTTAGAGTGCTTGCTCTCCTTGATCCTGCAGACCATCCTCTGCAGAATGGTTCCTCTCAACTGACCATTGCCGCTCTGGGGTCCCTGGTGTTGCTGAGAAGGTCAGGTGAAGAAGGAGATGGTAGTGCCAGTGAGGGCCTGAGGAAAAATGTTGATCTTGTTCCCACAAAGTATAGTGCTGAGCTTCTTATGGTGAGCTGAAAGCAGACCTTATCACAGTCTTCTATGAAGCCTGGGCTCTGATAGGTGTTGTCAACATTATTTTTAATGTGAACACTTTAGCCATGACTTTGCTTCATCTTATTTGGTCCTCTCAGCAACGATAATACCCAGTTTACAGAGCAGGAAACTGAGGATCAAAGAATTAAAGTAATATGCTCAGCATTAGCCAATTGGTCAATGATGGAACTAGAATATAAACCAAACACTTGAGTTGCCTTCTTACAAAGGGATTGCCACCTTGGGTGGCTCTGTTCACTTCTGCTGAGTGGGTTTTCATTTTCCTGTTTCCACTGAGATTTTCCATTGATAGCCTTCCCCAGCATTCAACGCAGAACTCCTAACTTTCACACTGGGAAACCTACCTCACTAAATTTGGTCTT
Source organism: Pipistrellus kuhlii (assembly GCF_014108245.1). Taxonomy (NCBI): domain Eukaryota; kingdom Metazoa; phylum Chordata; class Mammalia; order Chiroptera; family Vespertilionidae; genus Pipistrellus; species Pipistrellus kuhlii. Next base: position 21,983,469 of record NW_023425562.1, read on the forward strand.
TGTCCAAGATTAGGGACTCTCTCTCTCTATATATATATATATATGCTCTAACTCCAGCTCTTCTCTCAGCCAAAATGTCTAATTCTACTTTCCAATGAGCTCCCTCTCATGCTTTAAGTCTCTTATTAAATAAAAATCTCCATAGAAGATTCCCTTGGCCTAATCTTAACACAACCCTAATCCTAATTCTATACTAGCCCTAGCCCTAATTTAAAACTAATCCTAACCAAAGAGTAGCCCTAGACCTAATACAAACATTAACCCTAGCCCTAAACGTATCCTAACCCTAGCCCTAACCCTAGCCCTAGGCCTAACAATAACACTAACCCTAACACTAACCTTAAACCTAGCTCTGAACCTAACCCTAACCCTGATCCTAGCCATAGCCCTAATTATAACTCTAACCCTAATTCTAGCACTAGTCCTAATCCAAACCCTAGTCTTAAACATAGCCCTAATCTTAACCCTAACCCCAGCTCTAACCTTGTACCTAACCCAAACCTAAAGCCAAATGCTACTCTAGCCCTAGCCCTAACACTAACCCTAACACTAACCCTAACCTAACCATTACCCTAATCCTAGCCCTAACCCTAACAGTATCCCTAACTCTCCCAGTGAATCTAATGTGCATCCAAGAACCCAAACACTAACTCTAATACTAACCCTAATTCTAACCCTTATCATAACTCTCTAGCTGATTCCGATGTGCATCTAATTATCTAGATGCTAATCCCAATATTAACCCTAGCCCTAACCCTTACCCTAGCCCTAACCATAAAATTTAACCCTAAAGCTAGCCTTAACCCTAACCCTAACACTAAACTGAGACCTGGCTCTAACCCTAAACCTCTCCCTAACCTAATCCTAACACTAAACCGAACCCTAACCCTAGCACTATCTATAACATTAACCCTAACCTTAACCCTAGCCCTGGCCTAATCTTAACCCTAAACCTAAACTTAGCACTAAACTCTAGATCTAACCATAGACTTAAACCTAACCCTAACCCTAGCCATAGCCCTAATCCTAACTCTAACCCTAACCCTAACCCTAAACCTAAACCTAGCCCTAATTCTAACCCTACCCTTACTATGAAAATAACCCTAACCCCAAGCCTATCCCTAACCCTAACCCTAACACGAGCTCTAGCTCTAAATTTAACCCTAGCCCGGATTAAATGAGTCATTCTCTTCGTCCTTTCACAGCACCCTATCTTACCTCTATATTAACCCTTATCACGCTGCATTGCAATTGTTTAACTTAGTATTTTTTTCTATCTAAAATAGGAGTATCATAAAAACAGGAACTGTGTCTGACGTTTTTGCCACAGGAAACTGGAACCAAACACCATGCCTTGCATATACTGAGGCTACAATTCTGACTTTCAAAATGGGATGCCAGAGAGGCTGGCAAGGAGTATACTGATCCTAACCTTTACAGACTTGTTCTAGCAAAGAAAAGCTTCACTGCATAGCCCAGAACCCCTCAGGAATCCACTGCTTGCTTCACTTTTGCCTGCTGGACTCAGCCTCCTTTTGTGCATGTTTTTTTCTTAAGTAAGAACTTATATTTGCTTTTGACAAATTAGAATAGGCTGGGAAAACAACAGCTACAAAAACAAAATAGAAATTTGGCACTATCTGTTCATGAGGGGTTCTGGGGCAGAGTAAGAGCTAGGGATCCTGGCTACTCTGGGACTCAGTCCAGCTCTGCCTTTCCTGAACTGGTGATGGGGTGTCTTCAACTACCCAGTCTCTGGAAATGAAGCCAAATAACACCTTCCCTCAGATGTGTCACAGGCAAAGCTCATACTCCAGGGCCTGGGAAGAGTCCAAGGACAATGTTACTATTATTATTCATATCCCTTCAATTTTTTTAACCAAAATTCCCATTTTAGAAAGAAACTTAAAGTTCACCTTAAACTCTATAAAATAAAAAGTGGCCTTGAAATAACCAAGCCCTTTTTGCCATTGTAACTTCCTTGTTCCTCTCCTTTCTACCTAAAGGTCATATATATGGTATATATATTTTTTATTGAATTCAGAGAGAAAGGGAGAAAGAGAGAGAGATAGAAACATCAATGGTGAGAGAGAACCACTGATTGGCTGCCTCATCAATACTAGGGATAGAGCCCACAACCCTTGTTGCATGTGACCTTGATTGGAATCAACTTTGTTGTTCTTTTCCTAGTTCCTGTAAATTAAGTGTAAAGTTAGATTATTTGAGATTTTTTTTTTTAAGGTACACCTGTAATGCTACGAGTTTCCCTCTTAGGCTGCTTTCATTGTATCCCATAGATATGAGGTTGTTGTGTTCTCATTTTCATTTGTTTCAAGTTCTTTCTTGAAACATCTTTTTGAGTTCTTCCTTGATCTCATTGTTAATCCATTCATTATTTAGTAACATATTATTTATTCTCCATGCCTCTGTGTGCTTTTCAGTTTTTTTCTTGTGAGTGATTTCTAGTTTTACCATTATGGTCAGAGAAGACGTTTGATATGATTTAAATCTTAAATGTATTGAGACTTGTTTTATATCTTAACGTACTCTATTCTAGAAAATGTTCCATATACACTTGAAAAGAATGTATATTCTGCTACTTAGGAGTGAAATGTTCTGAAGATATCAATTAAATCCACCTGATCTTGTGTGTCACTGTTTGCTTGCTGACTTTCTGTCTGGAAACTCAATCCATTCTTGTCAGTAGGGTGTTAAAATTCTCTACAATGACTATATTACTGCCTATCCCTTTATGTCCATCAAGATTTGTTTTATATATTTAGTTGCTCCTGTATTGGATGCATAAATGTTTATACGAATTATATCCTCTTCTTGAATTGCTCCCTTTATCATTATGTAGTATCATTCTTTGTCTCTTACTACAGCCTTTGTTTTAAAATCTAGTTTGTCTATTCTACCAAGTTAAAAAAAAAACATACAAACAACACCAACCAGCTGATATATTGTTGGCAGAAAGCAAAGACAATATGGATGAATAAGTGAGGAAGAAACCAATGGCTTTCTAATCAGAAAAGAGGACCACATCATTCTCTTCCTTGTATCATAGATATTGAAAAATATAAATGTCATTAATATTAAATAGTGTGTAATTATTTTAGTTCTTTTCCATCTCCCATGTTCTCCTTTATTTTATATTATTTATGTAGGTGATGTTTAAAGTAGAATTTATTCATGGGTATTTTAGTCAGTATTATTAATTAACAATGTCCTCCCAATAAAATATCTGGCAAACAGCAATAAATATTTATTTTCTCTCTTACACATCAGCAGGAAAATAGATGTTCAAATAATCTAAACTGGGTTTGTCTGAGCTTGGATCCAGGCTGAGGGTGGGCTCCACTTTTGATCCATGTGTCTCTCATTCTTCTTGGACCAGTGGCATCTCAAGAATCACTCTTCTCATGGCAAAATGCAGACGTCAAAGGAGGAAATCCAATTTTGGAAGCACATGTCAAATCTGATACTATCCCTTGACCAAAGCAAGTAATAAGACCAATACCAAAGTCAAAGAGCTGGAAAAAATGGAGGATGTGCACCTGTCCAAATGGAGGCCATTTGAAGAAAATTGATGTATACTAATACTGCTTTGATAACATTTATAAGAAAAAGATTAACTTAAATACTACAAATGCATAATACATCCAATGTACTCATACTTTGCATTTCATAAAAGGGAAATGTCCCTTCTGAATGAATGAGCATTTTGGAAAATTATGATATTATAAATAATGTTTGTGATGGCAAGATGGAGGGAACCTAGAAAGATTGAAGCAGAAGCACACAGAAGAAGGGTATACTTCTTATATCTCACTGTTTAAATACTATAATGTGAAAGAAGGAAATTGCTAATAAGGCCTTCGCTGTGGTGATAGTGGCAAGGGGTTGAATATATGAAAGAAGTTCTTGTGTGAAAAAGCAAAACTAAGTGTAAAGGGAGGGATCAGAGGTTTAGCCCTGGTTAGAATCTGGAACTCTCCTGATGAAAACTTTTACTAAGTCCTTTTGTGTCCTGTCAACGCATTCTTATTGGAACAATCTGGAACAAACTACCCACTTCAGTTCAACCAGAACTAAGTGAAAGTCTGATTATATAAAAGGAATTATTTCAGTCAAAGATCCTCAATAGAGGTTGACTACCATACAGGAATGCTTTATAATAGAGGTATGAAGAAACTTGAAAGTTTTAGGAAAAGCGTTATTGATTCAAGATACAAATGATAAGCATAGAAGTGTACTAGCATGGCTGAGTTGCTGAAGAACACTTGAATCCAGGAATCAAACCTGCTCCTGAAATTTGGATGACAAAGAGAGTTTCCCTCTTAGGCTGATGAGTGTAGAAACTTTCCCCATTAGACAAATCCAGGGAATCTTCTGGAGCAGAGGTGGAGAGAGCTGTTCAACCTAAAATTAGCAAATAGTATTAGGCTCACAAATAACATTAATAAACAAAACACATCTTGCATCCACAGTGACCAAGGGAGCAGAAAGAAGTCATAGTAAGTTGGGAAGAAATTATCTGTATGGAGTTTAACAGCTTAGATCTATAATATTCCCAATTAGCTTTGTGTGCTTTGCTTTTAGTGACTTAGCATGGACATTTTCCATAAGATGTATGAGGGGAAAAGATCAGAATGCCAGGGACACAGTCCTAAGGGAGAGATATATGGGGTGTGTACAATATGCTTGAGTGGCAAGATATAGTAAGATCCTTGGAACATATCTAAGAATGTTCCTGAGAGATGAGTTTATTCACAACAGATCAAGGAGTCTTTTCTGGAACTCAAATGTTAAAAACTCTGCTGGTCAGGGGAATCTGCTTAGGATGCCTTCATTCACCATCTTACCTAATAATAGACAAACATGTAAATTGACCGTACATCTGCTATGCCCACAGCCAATCAGAGTGAGTATGCAAATCAATATAACAAAGGTGGTGATTAATTTGCATACATAGATGCCCAGCGACCTCCATCCAGGAACATCCTGGGCACCCAGGTCACTCCAAGGTAGGCCCCGTGTAAGCCCTGAGCAGCCTGGGAAGGGCCTGAGCCAGGGGGCTCCTGGGCAGGGCCAAGCCTGCTATTGGAGCCAAGGGGGCCCCTGCCCAGGCGTAAGCCTAGGCCAGAGGCTTTAGGCCTGATCAGGGTCAGAGCCAGTGATTGGTGTGAACTAGAGAAAACACCTTTTTTGACTGCTCATTGGCTAGGCTCCCTGTATGCCACTAGTAATATTCTTAGTAACTTGGGTAATAAGAATTCAAAAAGGTGATCTATGGTTTTTCCACTACACTTCTGGAGAAAAAAATGAAGGTCCACTGCTGGAGGGCTAAGAAATATATCCTGCATTAGCCGGTTTGACTCAGTGGATAATGCCTCGGCCTACAGACAGCAGGGTCTGGGTTCGATTCTGATCAAGGGCATGTACCCAGGTTGCAGGCTTCTCCCTGGCTGGAGCCCAGGTCAGTGCTCATGCAGGAGGCAACCAATCAAAGTGTTCCTCTCACTTTGATGTTTCTCTCTGTCTCTCCCTTTCTCTTCCACACTCTCTAAAAATCAATGGAAACATATCCTCAGGGGAAGAGAAAGAAAGAAAGAAAGAAAGAAAGAAAGAAAGAAAGAAAGAAAGAAAGAAAGAAAGAAAGAAAGAAAGAAGAAAGAAAGAAAGAAGAGAGAAAGAAAGAAGAGGAAGGAAGGAAGGAAGGAAGGAAGGAAGGAAGGAAGGAAGGAAGGAAGGAAGGAAGAAGGAAGAAAGAAGGTAGGTCATATCCTATGAAAGACACATCTTGAAAATGCCTAAAGAAAGTTGTCATTTTTTCATGGTGAAGGGACTGGAGTTTGTGTTGATGAAAACACCTTGTTGGTTTTGGTGACTGGCAGTAGCTGCAGCAGTAGGGTGATGAGGCTGGTGCCTTCCCCTGATCAGCCCAGTTACTTCCCATAAAGGGAGCGGGCCTAAGCCATAAGTAGGACATCCCCTGAGGGCTCCCGGTATGTGAGAGGGGGCAGGCTGGGCTGAGAGCCCCCTCCCAGTGCACAAATTTCATGCACCAGGCCCTTAGTCCTATCTAATAAAAGAGTAATATGCAAATTGACAGTACCTCAACTATACCCATGCCCACCAGCCAATCAGGAGTGAGTATGCAAATTAACCCAACCAAGATGGCTGCAGCCACAGAAAGATTAGGAGGCTTGGGTTTCCCCAGCAATGGAGGAAGCCAAGCTTTCTGCCTGCCCTGGCCTGCCTTGGCCTCAGCTTAAGGCTTCAAAGTTTCATTTATAGAAGATAAATATATCCTAGATACCAGGGCCTCCGCTTGGGTCGCCAGGGTGTGTGGTCAGCATGCAAACCACCACAGGCCCCCCACCCAGGCTGCCCCACACCCCAAGGGAACCCCCACCCTGATCCAGGACACCCTTCAGGGCAAACCAACTGGCCCCACCCATATACCAGGCCTTGATCCTATCTAATAAAAGAGCAATATGCAAATTGACCATCACTCCAACACACAAGATGGCTGCCCCCATGTGGTCAAAGATGACTGACCCCATATGGACACAAGATGGCCACCACAAGATGGCCAGCAGGGGAGGGCAGTTGGGGACGATCAAGCCTGAAGAGGAGGGCAGTTAGGGGTGACCAGGTCAGCAGAGGAGGGGTGTTGGGAGTGACCAGGCCTGTAGGGAAGGGCAGTTGGGGGGACCTAGGCCTGCAGGGGAGGGCAGTTAGAGGTAACCAGGCCTGCAGTGGAGCAAACAGGCTGGTAAGGGAACAGTTAGGCATCAATCAGGCTGACAGGGGAGTGGTTAGAGGATTATCAGACTGGCAGGCAGAAGCGGTTAGGAGCAACCAGGAAGGCAGGCAGGTGAGCAGTTGGGAACCAGCAGTCCTGGGTTGTGATAGGGATGTCCAACTGCCGGTTTAGGCCAGATCGGGCCTAAACCGGCAGTTGGACATCCCTTAAGGGATCCCAAATTGGAGAGGGTGCAGGTTGGGCTGAGGGACACACACCCCTGTGCACGAATTTCATGTACCAGTCCTCTAGGAGGCATATAATATTCATATAATGTACACAAGGGATGAGGTGGTGGGCTGAACAGTAAATTGAGGATATGGGGATGAGCTCCTGTGTTTGGAAATCCCTGAAGTGACAAGAACAGCAACACAATAACTCAAGCATCCTTAACAGGAAGAGATATGAAGAGAAGCTTGGAATTTTAATCATGATTCTTTCAAAGTTTTGCAAACAGCTGGCCCTAGATGCCCCATTCATTTGAAAAGCAAAGAAAATCCTCATGCCTGAGCCATTATTCATGTAAGTCCCTCCCCTGAGCAAATTCTTACCTTTTGGCTTCTTCATCCAGAGGCACTTCTCAACCTCTGAACTCCCGTATGTCATGAGATTCTTACTTTGAGAATGTACAGCTGCCCTCATATACCTCGCTGGTCAAAAAAACTATAGTTATAACCACCCCGTCCTTCTTCGTGGACATTTGGCAGTTGAGGATGTCAATCTCAAAGTAGTATCTGGGTGATTGTTCAGAGAAATGCCCAATTTCATTGGGTTCTCAGCACACTGGACTAAAGGAGAAAAATATGAAGGTGGTATTTTGGAGAGGGGGTTGGACACAGACACAATTCACACTCCTTCTTCTCGCACTCTTCAAACCAGAAAGATTCTGTGCAATCTTATCTGGGTGATTGTTCAGAGAAATGCCCAATTTCATTGGGTTCTCAGCACACTGGACTAAAGGAGAAAAATATGAAGGTGGTATTTTGGAGAGGGGGTTGGACACAGACACAATTCACACTCCTTCTTCTCGCACTCTTCAAACCAGAAAGATTCTGTGCAATCATCTGCTCTAATCCCCACATTTTAAAGTGAGAATAGAGTAAATACCACTTCTAGGAATATGTCCCAAGAAAACAGAAACACCAATCAGAAAGGATATATGCACCCCTATGTTCATAGCAGCACAACTTACTAAGATTTGGAAACAGCTAAGGTTTGGAAATAGCCCCCTCCCAAGCAGATGCTTCCTGACTCATGTGAATTTGTCTGTGCCATTGGCTCGTCTATTCGCATCATCAATTGGTGTCCGTTTATTTAGTTCTGATCAAACACAGAGTACCTAGTGATTCCCCTGGACCACTTTTTTTTTTTTAATATATTTTATTGATTTTTTACATAGAGGAAGGGAGAGAGATGGAGAGCTAGAAACGTCGATGAGAGAGGAACATCGACCAGCTGCCTCTTGCACACCCCCTACCGGGGATGTGCCTGCAACCAATGTACATGCCTTTGACCGGAATTGAACCTGGGACCTTTCAGTCCACAGACCGACACTCCACCACTGAGCCAAACCGGCTTCGGCTCCCTGGACCACTTTTCAAAAAAAAACTGCTGACTCAAGAGTGTCAGAGGTAACTCCCACATCCCATTGGTCTTTTCTCATTGTTTAGGTGCTCCCTTCTCGATTAAGAACAAAATTGTGGGTTTTGACTACAAGGAAAGAACACCTTCTAGGGCAGTGGTCGACAAACTCATTAGTCAACAGAGCCAAATATCAACAGTACAACCACTGAAATTTCTTTTGAGAGCCAAATTTTTTAAACTTAAACTCCTTCTAATGCCACTTCTTCAAAATAGACTCGCCCAGGCTGTGGTATTTTGTGGAAGAGCCACACTCAAGAGACCAAAGAGCCGCATGTGGCTCGCAAGCCACAGTTTGCCAACCATGGTCCTAGGGCATTAGGAAGTCCTAATATAGGGTCTAGCCTCACAATGTTCTTCTTCTTCTTTTTTTTTTAAATCCTCACCCCAGGATATTTTCCCATTGATTTTTAGAGAGAGGGAAAGACAGAGAAATATCAAAGTGAGAGAAACTCATTAATTGGTTGCCTCCTGCATGCACCCCAAACAGGGCCTCGGCCAGAGAGAAGCCTGCAACCAAGGTATGTGCGCTTGACTGGAATCGAACCTGGGACCTTTCAGTCCTTAGGCCAATGTTCTATCCACTGAGCAAAACCAGCTAGAGCTAGCTTCACAGTATTCTAATGGTTTTTCAGGGAAAAGGCTAAGGCGGGAAGGTAGCCCATCCCGGGGTCTGAGTGCTGCTCTTACCACTTACTCCACTCATCCGGAACAGCGAGAAAGGCACCAAGAAGGATTCAGATGAACAGCCTGTTTGAGGCTACTGTGGGAAAGTTGGAGAAATCTGTGAACTGAGACTATCCTTTTAAGTTGGGACCTAAATTCTTGGTGGCTCCTCTTGCATTTCGTTCCCATCATCCTCCGCTTCACTACCTCTCAGCTCTTGGTGCAGAACAAGATGTACCAGGTACCCACCCATGAAACTAATGAACCAAGGGCAACCTTGTGTCCTCAGAGCTCATCCCACGCTTTCCACCTTCAAAGCAGCATGGTATCCTAGAAAAAAATTTTCATATAATTTAAGATGAGGACTTGAGTTCAAATTAATTTATAGTTGTAGTCATTTATTTATTGATATTCAACCTTGTTTTGGAAGAATTTAAGACAGCTTACCAAGATTCAAAATACATATTATGGAGAGAGAAAAAAATTAGTTTAGTTTATATAAAGAAGACAGAGCGAAGGAAATATAAGGGATATCAAAGTATGATAGAACCATGAAGGAGAGTAGTATAGCAAATGCATGGTATAGGATCATAGACACTCATTATGTCATAAAATTGGCTGTCAGCTTTTGTAATAACAGCAGGATAGGGGGAGCACAATCAGTTACAAAGTTTAGACTAAGCATGAGGTTAACCCAAGAAGATACTCAAGAAAAAGTGGAACTATGCAAGATGATAAATGGCAAAAGACAAGCTCTTCCCCATGTTCTCAAAGAAGAAGGTGAACATGCTATGGCTGCCTCATGTTAGATTCCAGGAAGTCTTTGGGGGCTATTTCTTTAAGGATTCGTAAGCATAGGCTGACAACACACAATTCAGTGGCAGTAGTTCTCTGGAGGCACAACGTGGTGTAATCCCTGAATGTTCAAGGAATCCAGAAGGGGGGGGGGGACTAATGAGCCCCCTTTTCCCCACAGGATCCACAATTTTATGTTTCTTAGTTCACTGTCAGGATGGGATTGAGAAGCATTAAATTTGAGACTACTCTCCCCAGGAAGAGCTGACTGGCACACAGCTTTTTTAGCTTGTTCACTAAGGCTAATTTACCACGAACCTTATGAAGCTTAAACTACAGGCCCCTCACCTTCTCCTCCCAAGGCATAGTGCTAGCTCCACCTAGAATGACGAGAAGAAGGAGCAGCCCAACCAAGCATGGAGGTAGGCTGCACTGTCCCAACCCAGGGCATTATACTGCATGCCCTAATGGTGGTCTGAATGCACTACTGCGTTCACACCCAGACAACCTCCACTGACAATCTGCCCTTGGTCGCAAGCAACAAGCAAATTGATCCCATATTGACCTCAAGGAGAAATATCAATCAGGTGCTAAACTGCAACTGCTTGGGGCCAGCCTTCAAGGCTTCATAGCCATATTATGACCCCAGGAGGTACAAGGTGGGTGGTGGTGAGGACTTGGTAGAGCTGAATGAGTGGCTATTAGACTACAACGAAAGTCCATTTGAGCCGGGACGGGTTTGGCTCAATGGATAGAGCATCGGCTTGGGGACTGAAGGGCCCTGGGTTCGATTCCGGTCAAGGGCATGTACCTTGGTTGCGGGCATATCCCCAGTAGGGGTTGTGCAAGAGGCAGCTGATCGATGACTCTCTCTCATTGATGTTTCGAACTCTCTATCTCTCTCCCTTCCACTCGGTACAAAAATCAATAAAATATATATCTTTAAAAAAAAAAGAAAGAAAGAAAGAAAGAAAGAAAGAAAGAAAGAAAGAAAGAAAGAAAGAAAGAAAGAAAGAAAGAAAAGAAAGTCCATTTGATCGAGATCAATGAGTTAGAGCCTGGATGGCATGATTCAGTGTCTGAGCATCAAACTATGAACCCAGGGGCACATGACTGGGTTGCAGGCTCGATCCCCAGTAGAGGGCGTGCAGGAAGCCACTGATCCATCAGTGATTCTCCCTCATCACTGACGTTTTGCTCTCTCTCCCTCTCCCTTTCTCTCTGAAATCAATACAAATACATATTTTTTTAAAAAAAAGTTTAATGAGTTAGAATTCACCAAGGGCTTGCCCAACCTGAGCCAGAAACTATGGAGAAAGTAGTAGATGTCACTTGGCAGCTCCTGCATTGAGTCTGCACCCTAGTGGTCAGTGAGCATCATACCTACCAGCTGGTCAGACAGTTTAGTGGGTTGGACAGTCACTTAGTCTTCAATAGATAGATATCGATAGATGGATGATAGATGATAGATAGATAGATAGATAGATAGATAGATAGATAGATGATAGATAGATGATAGATAGATAGATAGATAGATAGATAGATAGATAGATAGATAGACTGATACCGTGTTTCCCTGAAAATAAGACATCCTCCGAAAATAAGACCTACCTACAGGTTTCCTTCTGAGTGAAATATAAGGCGTTCCCCAGAAAATAAGCTCCCCCCCCCCAAGCTAAACATGAGAGATTTGGTCCACTGATTCTGAAAGAAATGGAGTCACAAGAAATTCACCAGGAAATTCAGGAATTGGATTGTTATGATGATGTTCCAGATTCCAGAAGATGATGACATGATTGTCATTGAATAAATGAGTAAATTCTTGATACTGTAGGATTCACAGTTTGTCTGGTTTGTGTTGACAACTACCATACTACCGTATCGTATACAGGTAATAAATTTCCTTTATTTTCATTTAACAATAAATGGGTACCGTATTCTTCTTCATGGAAAAATAAGACATCCCCTGAAAATAAGACCTAGCGCATCTTTGGGAGCAAAAATTAATATAAGACATTGTCTTATTTTCGTGGAAACAGGGAAGAAAGTTAGTATCCCTTCACTTGTTTTGCCTACCATCTCCCTCTCTGGTAACCACCAGTTTGTTTTGTGTATCTCTGAATTTGTTTCTTTTTGTTTTATTTGTTCTTTTGTTTTGTTTTTCAGATACCACATACAAGTGAAATAATTTATATCCATTCATGTTGTCATAAATGGAAATATTTCATTCTTTTTATGGTGGAATAATATTTCACTGTATATTACATTCATCTACAATGGGCACTTAGATTGCTTGTCTCTGTCTGACTTACTTCAGGTAGCATAATACCCTATAGATCAAGCATGCCAAACTCAAAGGCTAACACAGGCCAAATAAACGAGGCATGCGGCCCATTGGCCGCAAGTTTGACACGCTTGCTCTAGATCAGTGGTCGGCAAACTCATTAGTCAACAGAGCCAAATATCAGCAGAACAAAGATTGAAATTTCTTTTGAGAGCCAGATTTTTTAAACTTAAACTATATAGATAAGTACACTGTTATTAACTTAATTAGGATACTCCTAAGCTGGCCTTTGCTAAAAACTCAAGGGGCCAAAGAGCTGCATGTGGCTGGCGAGCCACAGTTTGCCGACCACTGCTCTAGATCAGTAGTCCCCAATGGTTCCCACAGGGGTGGGGGGCCAATTTGACTCTTAAGGGGGACAATTTGAGAATGAGTTATTACAGTGAATTTTTTGCCTTTTTATGATTCTACAGGCCTTATACATAATATATAAATATATATTGTGACATATTTGTGCATTTCAATTCTCCATTATTTGTTTTGAAGCATTATTTGCTATTTTTCATATCACTTCATATTATTAATTAACAATTTCTTAGTGATGTCTTTTGCAATACTTCAACTGTCCTTTCGTTCTTTGATTTTTCTCTGTCATGAAGGCCATGTTCTTCAGAAGCTTGTTTAGACCAAGTTAATGGCCTGTTATTTTATTGACTTTTTTACAGAGAGGAAGGGAGAGAGATAGAGAGCTAGAAATGTCGATGAGAGAGAAACATCGACCAGCCGCCTCTTGCACACCCCCTACCGAGGTTGTGCCCGCAACCAATATATATGCCCTTGACTGGAATCGAACCTGGGACCTTTCAGTCCGCAGACCAACGCTCTACCACTGAGCCAAACTGGTTTCAGCTCACTTTTTTAAATAATAAGAATTATACGTCACAGGGTGGACGTCAGGATTTTAGAGATGCTTAGGTGGGGCATAGCCAAAAAAAGGTTGGGAACCACTGCTTTATATCCATTCATGTTGTCATAAATGGAAATATTTCATTCTTTTTATGGTGGAATAATATTTCACTGTATATTACATTCATCTACAATGGGCACTTAGATTGCTTCCAGATCTAAGATAATAATATTAGTAGTAGTAGTATTTTAGGTAATAACAATGAAATATGTTATATTTCTGGGCTTCCTGGTGTTTGATATATTTGTAAGTTTTTGTGAGCCTGTGGTTGGTTGTAATTTTTTTGATTCCAAATAAATATTCACTTCCATACCTAATTTTGTGTTCATAGTTATGCATTGTTTTTCTAAAATATAGTTTCCAGCAGAAACCTGTTTGTCTCAGTGGATAGAGCGTCGGCCTGTGGACTGAAGGGTCCCGGGTTCAATTCCAGTTAAGGGCATGTACCTTGGTTGCGGTCACATCCCCAGTAGGAGATATGCAAGAGGCAGCTGATCGATGATTCTCTCTCATCGGTGTTTCTAACTCTCTATCCATCTCTCTTTCTCTCTGTAAAAAATAAAATAAAAAATAAAAAAATAAAAAATAAAAATAATAAAATAAATTTTAATAAATAAATAAATAAATAATAAAATAAAATACAGTTTTCAAAATTGTAAAGCTCCACAAAACCTGGACCTTTAGCTGCTTGGTTCCATCACTTCCAACTCTGCCCCTGTGAGCCTTGAGTCATGTTTAGGAAAATGGCATAAGCAATTCTGGTGTTCTCCTTCCACAGGATTGGACCAAGAGAAAGATCAAATGAACTGATGAGCATCAAAACACTTTGTACTCCTGACAAATATGGGATTTTATGATTATCATCAATATTGAAATATTTGGGAATTTACTGAAAAGGATGTACTTTAGGAAGTACATTAAGGAAAAGGATAAATAAATTACCACCCTTTCCTCAACTAATGAAATCTATACATCATTATTTGTTTTGAGGAGAACATGGGTAGACTGGACAGTACCTAGAATAAATCAAACTGACCCTCCAGGATGGAATCTTGAATTTAATTTATTGAAGAATAAGTAACAAGAATAGGAAATCAGGGAGAAGTTACTCTAATAGGTGTGTCCAACTCTTCTCAGGAGAGAGATAAAGGAGGGGAAGCTGGGGAACCAAGGTTTGACTACATAATGGCCAGAATAAAAGAGGCCAAGAAAGACAACCATGCTTGTGGATATACTAGAGGCCTGGCGTACGAAATTCGTGAATGGTACAGGGGGTCCCCTCAGCCTAGCCTGCAACCTCTCTAATCCGGGACCCCTTGGGGGATGTCCAACTGACATCCCTGGCAGTCAGACATTCCTCTCACAATCCAGGACCACTAGCTCCTAACTGCTCACCTGCCTGCCTACCTGGTTGCCGCTAACTGCCTCTGCCTGCTGGCCTGATCACTCCTAACTGCCCCCCCACCGCCATCCTGGTTGCCCCTTATTTCCCCCCCTAAAAGCCTGATCGCCCCAAACTGTCCCCACCCCCCGCCAGCCTGGTCACCCCACACAGCCAACTGTTCAGTTGTTTGGTCATCCCTCACTAACCCCCCTGCCGGTCTTGTCGCCCCATGCAGCCTGCTGTCCAGTCATTACTGTTACTGTGATGGCATCCTGGATCATTTTCATATTCCTCTATTATTAGTATAGATTGCAGATTACTGCTGGGGGTTCTCTTTCCAATCCATTCAGCAGAGAGAGTAAAAGATCAATAAACCCTCACTTTCCAGTGGGGCTATACCAACTCAATAAGGAGACTTGGAAGTCAGAATGAAAAAAGACTGGGGTTTTTTTCTTTCTTTCCCCTGGGAGGATGCTGAATATGAATAATATATAATTCAAAGGCTTAATGTGAATGCACTAACAATAGAACATCAAAATACTCGAGGCTTTATGGACATACAGTATATACACTGAGTGGCCAGATTATTATGCGTTCAGAGATCATAATCTGGCCATTTGGTGTATATAGATAGGCTGTAAGGGAAGAGAAGGGAAAAGACAGCAAGGGTGGCATATTTATATCAGATAAAATTAGACATTCAGTCAAAATCTGTCACAAGAGCCACGGCCTGTGTGACTCAGTTGGTTGGAACACCATGCTATACACCAAAAATGGTGGCATTTCTGATTTCCCGTCAGGGCACGTACCCAGGCTGCAGGTTCGATCATTGGGGATCTCTCCTTTCCTCTGTGTAGAATCAGTTTGTTTGTTTTTAATCTGTCATGTTCAGCTGGTGTGGCTCAGTGGTTGAGCATCTACCTATGAACCAGAATATCTAAGTTTGATTACCAGTTAGGCCACATGACTGGGTTGTAGGCTCAA
Organism: Pipistrellus kuhlii; assembly: GCF_014108245.1. Taxonomy (NCBI): domain Eukaryota; kingdom Metazoa; phylum Chordata; class Mammalia; order Chiroptera; family Vespertilionidae; genus Pipistrellus; species Pipistrellus kuhlii. The sequence goes on from NW_023425562.1 coordinate 21,999,001, forward strand.
ACCCCAATGAGGGTTTGCAGGAGGCAGCCAATCAATGATTCTCTCTCATCATTGATGCTTCTATCTCTCCTTCTCCCTTTCTTTCTGAAGTTAATAAAAACATATTTTAAAGATAAAATACAAATTAAAAGACTTTCAAGAAACAAAGACTGTCACTATGCAATAATAAAGGGATCAATTCATCAAGAGGCTATAACAATAGTAGACAGATATGCACCCAACAATGAAGCACTTAAATATATAAAGCAAATATTAACATATCTGATAAGAGAAACAGACAGAAATACAATAATAGATTTAGTAGAGAAATTTAGTGCCCCCTTTTCAATAATGGATATATCATCCAAACAGATAATCAATAAAGAAACCTTGGTCTTGGACTTTAGATCAAATGGACCTAACAAATTAATTCTCAGATGTACATAGGACATTCTTCAGAATGGATCATATGTTGGACCACAAAAATAAGTATTTTTTAATAAAAAATATTGAAGTAACAATAAATATCTCTTCTAATCATAATGGTATGAAACTGGAAATCATTAACAGGAGAAAAATTGGAAAATCCACAAGTATGTAAAAATTAAATAACACATTCCTAAACAATTAGTGGGTCAAAAGATAAATCAAAAGAAAGATTAGAAAATATCTCAAAATAAATGGAAATGGAAAATACTAACCCTTATACAGCAAAAGCACTTCTAAAACTGAAGTACTTATACAATATATGACAACATTAAGGAAAAAATATTCAAATAAACAACCTAACTTTACACTTCAAAGAAGTAGAAAAATAAACTGATAAAGTCAACAAAAGAAAAGAAATTTAAAAATGAAAGCAAAAATAAGTGAATTAGATGATAGAAAAGATCAATAAAACTCAAAGTTGGTTTTTGTAGAAGATAAATCTGAGAAACTTCTAGCTAGACTCTCCAAAAAAGAGAGTGAGATCAAATTATGAATGAAAGGAGGCATTGCAACTAATACTACATAAATAACAAAGATACATAGAAACTACTGTGGACACTTATATGCCAAGAAATTGTAATCTTGAAGAAATGGATAAATTCTTAGACACATACAACTGACTAAGCCTAAATCATGATGAAATAGGAAATTTGAGCAGACCACTAACAAGAAAGGAAATGGAATCGGCAACCAAAAGAATTTCAAAAAAGAAACACTCAGGACCAGAATGCTTCACAAGTGAATTCTGCCAAACATTTAAAGAAGAATTGATACCAATACTTTTCAAACTTCAAAATTAAAAAAAAAAGAGCTCAGAAATAATCCCACATACATAAGTGAAGTTATCATACAACTGAATATATAAGAGGAATCCATCAATAAATGGTCTGGAACTGTTGAAAAAAATGAACCTTGACCTTTATTCTATACCTTACCCAAAATAATCAACTTCGGGTGATTTAAGAGAATCAATGTGAAAGTCAAAATTTCAAAAGTCTTACAAGAAAACAGAACCAAGGTATCCCATGTTTCCAAGTAATATAGTAAATTCAAATCTTGTTTCCACTACATAATACATGAGTGACCTTGTACATGTAACTTAACCTAAACTTCTCCTTCTTCATCTGTAATGATAATAATTGTGCCTAACCCATTGGGGTGCATGTGAAAATTCAATGATTTGGTATGTATATTGCTTAAAATATTGCCTAGCAGGAAGAAAGTACTGTCCTATAAGGGTTAGTTACTATCATTATTATTGTTGTAAACATTACATTCTTTCTGTTGCACCAGGATTAGTCTCTTCCTTGTTGTAGAAGGTTGAAGACAGCAAAGGAAGCAATTCTTTTCTGCCCTGATGGTTCTACCCTCCTTGGTTAACATATACAGAGGCTCTGGTCCTTTAGTTTCTATGGTTTCTACATAGGACTCACTATCAGGGGTCTAATCAGCCTGGGACCTTCAGCTTCATGGCTGGGTACCCAAGCATTCCCTGTTCAATTCAACTCCTAGTAATGCCCAGTCCTGGCCCTTGGGGTAAATGGGGCTGAGCATCAAGCACAAAATATAATACCAGTTAATACCAACTCTCTGCTACCTGTTGCTTGCTGCACCATGAAGCCTGCTGAGTTGAGGTTCCTTCTAAAGCTCTTCCTTTTCGCCTTACTGGCTACCCCTGTCATGGGTGGTGTCAAAAGCATTTCTAAAATGCTGTGTGGAGAATATGGAGGTATGAACTTGAAGTAGATTATAAATTCAAAGGCCAATTATGAATGAGGGAGAAAGTATTGGGGGAAAAGTCTTGGTTCAGGAAGTTCCTCCTTTTGTGTCAATAGCCACCCTTAGTCCTTTGACTCAGGACACTTCTTACTTTAGAGGTCTCATGGATGTCTGAAGAGAAAAAAACAAGCTAGAGTACCAACAAACCCTTTGCAGTGGTGTTCTCTTTTGGAGGGGCTCCAAAGACTAGAACTATTTTGAATTAGGGGTTTCATGACAAATTTCAAAGATCCCAGACCAATCAAGAGTATGTGTTGGAAAAAAAAAAGAGTATGTGTTTAGATTAGATGAAAAGGAGGTTGGAACTGAAAAAAAAAAAAAAAAAATTACCGTATTTTCCGGCGTATCAGACGACTTTTGAAACGAAAAAAAAATCAACTGAAAATCGGGGGCAAAAGACCAAAATTGCACAAAAATTACTTGCAGATCTTGACGGCAAAGTAAGTCTTTTCTTTGAAGTGGGGGGTAGTCTTATACAGCGAATATAGGCCTAAACCTATGTTTTAACTGTAAAATTGGGGGGTTGTCTTATACGCTGGAAAATACAGTAGGCATTTTCAATATCTGGGCTCTGGACACATAGAGAACATTTGGACAAATGGTCCCTACGTAGAGGAGCTCACAATGTAGAGATGAAAGGCCATGAATATTTCTTCTACAGGTAATGTGTACAGAGCATAACAGGTGGTACAGTCTACACCGTCAGAGAGCCCAGATTCTGGCCCTGCCACTTAGCAACTGTGTGCCCTTGGTTGAGTTAATCACTTACTATCCCTTAACCTCAGTTTCCCTGGTGTAAAATGTACAACAAGAAATGCCTGCTTCAGAGGATGTTGGCATGAAATGATATTATGCATGTAATTGTACCTAAATAGCTACTTCTACCAGAGAGTAAACTCCAGACTGGCTACTTGGATAAGATAAACAATAATCTCTGACTTGCCCACCCAGCCCTGTTGTTGCTATTTTGGCCACTGCCTATGTGACTCTTGTCAAAAACAAAACAAAGCAAAACAAAAAAAACAAAGACAGAATGTTTGCCTCTGAGAAGGCAACAGGGGGAAAGATGACAGGATATGAAAGCAAGAATATCACCCTCACCGTTATTCATGTTGATATGTATCCTGCTTCGAGGACAGCAGCAGGCACAGTTACCTGAAATTTGGGGTGTAGATAGGGTAGTGAATATATGAAAAGTGGAGAGTCAGAATTCTTAATTATATGCCCGACATGTGCAGTGAAGAGAGAAAGATGACGGTACAGAAAAGCAGGAGATTGTGCGTTGATAAAATGAGATGGGAACCTTGTAACGTGGCACAAGCTTCTGGCAGAGCCTCCTGTTCTCCAAGTCACTGCCAAACCTGGAGATGTAATCAACTTACATGTCCAAGGGCAACCTTACCAAGCAATCCTAATCCCAGGAGAAAACCAGATGTCCTTCCGTGACTTTGAATATGGGAATATTTCCAGATGAATGTGGGTAAGTTTTAAGGGCCCATAGAAACAAGATCACTTGCTTAGTCCTAACAAATTCCCCCAACTCAATGAGAACCTCTCGCACAGAGCCCTGTGGAATGGACCCGAGTCCTGGCAGCTGCTACGAGATCTACTTTAGATATTTCTACAACAAAACCGCCGAAAGATGCCAAAGTTTTATCTTCACTGGCTGTGATGGCAACCTTAACAACTACCAGCTTAAAATAGATTGTCAAGTAGCCTGTGAGAAAGAGTACAAAATACCGTAAGGAATCCAATTTTGTTCTTTGTCCTTGGGGAGAGGAAAAGAAGAGGCTTTGGGACCACGAGATAAAACCTGATTTGGGAAGGGGAAGAGGGAGAACTGTCTTAATCGAAAGGTTTAATGTTGGGTTGAATCTCAGGGTCATTTGTCATTTTGCAGTTAGAACATCAAAAATCCAGAGAGAAAATAATAACTGCCATTTACTAACCCTGTGCCAGACACTGCACTAAACAATTTACGTACATTGGTCCAAATTGAAATTAAAATCATCTACAGTAGGTGTGCATTATTATTTTTATGTGGCAGATGAGGAAACCAAGCCCAGCTGAGGTAACTAACTGGCCCAAGGTCACGTTATTAAGTGGCATAAGAAGGTTTCTAACCAGATCTGATGGTCACCCAGGACTTGATCATCTTACATGCTTACCCAAAGCTAATCATCATACTTTCAAACCTGTAAACTCTCCATAGCAACGTGGTGTTTTATACAACTAAGCTGGCTCCCAGCCCACATTTGACCATTCCCCAGTCACAGGAACTAGAGTGAGAGGGCTATGGTAGAGCTGATTCCCAGGAGAGGGAGATAGCGAGTGACCTTGGGAGTAACTCAAAAGCAGAAATTTTGTTCTACTAATTTAATCCTCCTAGTGAATCTTTGTAGTGCCTGGCACATAGTAGGCAATAGCTACGTCTTGAGAAAACGAGAGGATGAGAGATTAACCAGTGGAAGTGAAAGAGATGGCTTCCTTTGGGTTTCCCCTGAGATAAAAATGACAAATTAATCCATGGAGACTTTCCAAAAGCTGTAAGATAAATCTGTTGTGTTTTGTTTTGTGTTTGTGTTTTGTTTTGTTTTGTTTTTTTCTCAAACAGGGGCCATTTAAGACCAGGGTACAACCCCGAAGCATCTAGAAAAGGCCAGTTCAACATCTGAAGACAAATGTCATGATCTTTGTAATGTATCCTTGAAACTCCCATCTGTTTGCTATTCTCTTGACTTTAGTTTTGTCTTTCCTGAGAAATAACTGTATAATCATTAAAATGAGATAATCCTTGTGTCAGCCTCCGTTCTCTCTTGAGTATCTCACCCCCTGCTGTCTGCAGAGCTGGAATGTCACCTGCTCCTGTCCATTAGCTCCCTTCTCCCACCTGAACCATTCCTCACGTAAGCACACAATGGTGACACTTTCAGCTGTGGTCAACCAAATTTGCATAGGTTTGCATCACCTCTTCTCTCATGTTGAGCTCATTAGTGGAACCAAAGTGCCAAACCTGTGCTCTAATTTGAGGAAACATTGGAAAAATTCAAAATGAGGGGTTTTATACAAAATGCCTCGCTTATACAGTCCCTTCTCTTTTAGCACTCACTGGGTCCTGTAGGAACTTCTGCAACCAGTGTAAAAGGAGCAAGTTTTCTACATAAACCAACCTATCTATACTAATAAAAGCCTATGTGGCCCTCATGCGTGATGCCATCACAAGATGGCCACCACAAGATAGCCACTACACAATGGCCTCCACAAGATGGCCTCCACAAGATGGCTGCCACACAATGGCCACCACAAGATGGCCATGCGCACAGCAGAGGCAGAGCCCCGCGGCCACTCTGCGCAGGGAGGCCTGGGGGTGCCATAGCTTCATGTGGCACTGTGGAGGCTGGTCCCAGTGGGGAAGGTGGGTCGTGGCAGGGGAGGGCAATTGGGCCGGCGGGGGAGCAGTTAGGCATCAATCGGGCCAGCAGGGGAGGGTTTAGGGGCAATCAGGCAGACAGGCAAGTGAGCAGTTAGAAGCCAGCAGTCTAGGATTGTGAGAAGGATGTTGGGATTGGGCCTAAACCAGCAGTTGGACATTCCCCAAGGGGTCACGGATTGGAAAGGGTGCAGGCCAGGCTGAGGGACACCCCCTAACCCCCGTGCACAAATTTTGTTAAGGAGCAGTGAGCAGGCAGGTGGAAAGGAGCAAGGGGTCCCAGACTGCGAGAGGGTGCAGGCCAGGCTGAAGGGAGCCAAGCCCCCCTCCCCCCACAGGGCACAAATTGCACCGGGCCTCTAGTCTTACATAGAACAGTAAGTAAAACATAAAATTTTTGTTTAATTCTATAACACAAGCAAAGACCAATAGGTTAGATATTTGTCCTACACCTTATAAGGCTGTAGCTAGTTTTAATAACATCCCTCCTCCAAATACATTCCATGTTTCTTTTCTTTGACCAGAACTTCTGTTTAACTAGACTCTTTATACATTGGGTAACCTAAATGAACATTCTAGACAGAAGAAAATGAGCTCACGCTGGGACTTTCTGGGTAGGTTTTAATCTTTCCATCTTTCAGGCTTTCGTATCTGCTAGCTTCCATAAAACTTTACCCATTAGGACGATGTGTTATACATGCTCTAGGGTAGGGGTGTCAAACTCAATTAGAGAAGGGGCCAAAATCTAAAATCCAGCCTAAATCACGGGCCGAATGGTTTACTGAACAGTCATAAACTGTCATTGTGATGGAAACGCAGCGGAGTGCAGTGATGACAGCGCGGTGCGGGCCACATTGCAAGGCCTGGCGGGACGGATTTGGCCCGCGGGCCTTGTGTTTGACACATGTGCTCTAGGGCATCAGAGTCCCTCCAGTGAAGTATCAACCATATCCCCCTTTATGGTCATGCTCACTCACTTCAAATATAACCCTTCTTTTTCTGCTCTACCAAGAGAATTTCCATGGAGGCCATAAGTGTGGATTAAGGAATATGTGATAAACAGTGGGGGGGGGGGGGCGGGGGGGAAGCACAACTGAGAGTGAAATATACCTACAATGAAATTGCCGGGTCCAATACAGACTCCTTATTCTCTTGATGGATTGCTACTAAGTACATGGGTGCCTCAAGCATTTCCCAAGAACCTTCCATTATTAGTTTTCTACCAGCTAGAGCAGAAAATGTAATAGCAAAATAATAAAAGTTAATGACCCTCCTTGTTTGCTGCCTCACATCTCTTTCCTCTAAAGTTTCATGCTCTGTGCCTTCCACTGAAATAGAAAATCTTACTTTCTCTCCCCCAAAGACAGAAGAGCAGAACATTTGCTGCCATATTTACATATACAATGGAGAGAGACTTTATGCAAAACACCAAGATGTCCAGCATCCTAGGAGATATTCATGCAAATCATTATAGCCTTGGTCCTTTTTCATTCAGTTCTACTAACATCCATTCTTATTATTAATGGGAGCTACTCTAGTTAGCAAGTTAGACAAAAACATTGACTCTGTGGGAACCAAGGAGCAAGGAATCTCTAGACTTCTTCCCACCTGGCCCAACAATGAGAAATAAACATCAGGAATAGAAACATTCATGGATAAATCAAATAGAAAATCCATAAATAGATCCAAGTAAATTAAGAATATCAATAAAGATTTTTTTAATAAAATAGTATTTTTAAAAAATATATATATGATGAAATTAGCATCTCAGATCAAGGGAAAATTTTATATATTTCTCAATAAATGATGATATAATTTGCTATTTATTTGCTATAATAGTCAAATTAGATCCCTATCTCCACATCATATGCAGAAATAAATTTCAAATATATTAAGGTTGTAAATGTAAAAAATAAAAGTATTAACTTATATAAGAAAACATTTTGCTAAATTTGGAGTGATAGGGGACTTTCTAATAAAGGCAGAAAACTCAGAAGCCTCAAAATATGTTTGGGTATTTATGAATAACAGATTTAATTAAATAAATATCTATAATAATAAAATCATAATATGCTAATTAGACCAGGTGGCCCAACAGCAGAATGACCATCTGGATGACCTTCTGGAAGAAGCCGGAGCTGCAAAGGCCAACCCCCTTGCACAAATTTCATGCATCAGGCCTCTAGTATGTACATAATTGCATAAATGTTAAAAGTACTCAATTGGCCGAAACCGGTTTGGCTCAGCAGTAGAGCATGGGTCTGGGGATTGAAAGGTCCCAGGTTCGATTCTGGTCAAAGGCATGTACATTGGTTGCGGGCACATCCCTGGTAGGGGGTGTGCAAGAGGCAGCTGGTCGATGTTTCTCTCTCATCGACGTTTCTAGCTCTCTATCCCTCTCCCTTCCTCTCTGTAAAAAAAAAAAATCAATAAAATATATTAAAAAAAAAAAAAAAGTTCTCAATTGAAGAAACCACAACAGTATCCAAGGACAAATAATATCCCAAAAGAAAACATTTGCAACAAATGTAACTACTAAGACTCAGGATTTATAAAGTATCTTGTAAATCATTAAGAAAAAAAGATATCTCAAGATAAAAATAACCAAAGTGTAAGAAGAGGTAATTCACAAATTCAAAATGCCAATACCCAGGCTAAAATATTCTGATCCCCACTGTTAGTCAGGGAAATCTAACTTAAAACAATGGTCTGCCATTTTTCACTCATTAGATTTACTACAAAAAGAAGTGTTGGCAAGGCTGTGATAAATTGGGTAATGTCTGCTAAATTTTATAATGCTTACCTTTGGACAAAAACCCACTTCTAAAAATGTATGCCATAGAAATAATCCTATCTAATGAAAGAGTAATATGCAAAATAATCGTTACTCCGCTACACCCATCAGCCACTCCCGCCAGCCATGCCCACCAGCCAATCAGAGCGAGTATGCAAATAAACCCAGTCAAGATGACTACTGCCACAGAGAGCAGGAGGGAGGCTTGGGTTTCCCAGGCAATGGAAGAAGCCAAGCTTTCCGCCGACTCTTGTCGGCCTAGGCCTCCACTCAAGGCTACAAAGTTTTAATTATAGAAGGTAAACAAATCCAAACAGAAATGGCGGCAGCCACAGAGCAAGCAGAAGGCTTGGCTCCACTTCAGGCTACAAAGTTTAAATTGTAGAAGGTAAATAAATTCCAGATACCAGGGCCTCCACTTGGGTCACCAGGGGGTGTGGCTGGCCTGCAAACCACCACAGGCCCCTCACCCAGGCTGCCCCACGCCCCAAGGGAACCCCCACCCTGATCTGGGACACCCTTCAGGGCAAACCAGCTGGCCCCCACCTGTGCACCAAACCTTGATCCTATCTAATAAAAGAGTAATATGCAGATTGATCATCATTTCAACACACAAGATGCCTGCCCCCATGTGGTCAAAGATCCTGCCCCCATGTGGACACAGATGGGCACCACAAGATGGCCAGCAGGGGAGGGGAGTTGGGAGGGACCAGGCTTTCAGGGAAGGACAGTTGGGGGGACTCAGGCCTGCAAGGAAGGACAGTTGAGAGGAACCAAGCCTGCAAGGGAGGGCAATTGGAGACGATCAACCCTACAGGGGAGGGCATTTAGGTGTAACCAGGCTGGCAGAGGAGGGAAGTTGGGGGCAAACAGGCTGGCAGGGGAGCAGTTAGACATCAATCAGGCTGGCATAGGAGTGATTAGGGGGTGATCAGGCTGGCAGGCATAAGTGGCTAGGGGCAATCAGGAAGGCAGGCAGGCAGTTGGGAGCCAGCAGTCTTGGATTGAGAGAGGGATCCCAGATTGGAGAGGGTGCAGACTGGGCTGAGGGAAAACCCCTTCCCCGCCCCAGTGCACAAATTTCAAGTACCCCGGGCCTCTAGTTTTACATAAAGATTCATGAACAACAATATTTACTACAGCATTATCTGTAATTATCTATTAAAAACAACCTAATGTGCTATTAATACAGAAGAAGTTAGCCTAGATGGTGTGATTCAGCGGTTGAGCATCGGCCCAGGAGCCAAGAGATCTCTGGTTTAAGGTGGCCCACAGGGGAGTGTGCAGGGGGCAGCCAACCGTTGATTCTCTCTCATCATGGATGTTTTTGTCTCTCTCTCTCCCTTCCTCTATAAAATCAATAAAAATATATTTTAATATAAAATGTCATGATATATTGATATAATCCATATAGCTATATTAAAAACTCAGCAAGATCCATCTGCATAGCATGATTTGAATTATGGCTTTGTTATTTTTGAATTAAGATTAAAGCTCTCTCAATGAAACCCACTTAATGAATTAATTGACCTTCCATCTTCCATATAAAATATACTACTGAATTGTTCCCATCTTTGGACACACAAGTAAATAGATGGCTAAAACAGAATCTATCATCAGAAAGGAGATTCTAGCATTTAGAGAAGCAAAGAATACTGATGATACTCTAAGCATGTGGGGGGAGGGAGGTTGAAGATTGAGTGGAAATATTAAGAGAAGTGACTTTCTTTAATTCAATAAAGAAAGTGATGAAGATAGAAAAATTTTTGTTTTTTTCTCTAATACTTAAAAAAAAAAAACACATTTTTATTGATTTCAGAGAGGAAGGGAAAGGAAGAGAGACAGAAACATCAATGATGAGAGTGAACCACCAAGTAGCTGCCTCCTGCACGCCCCCTACTGGGGACCGAGCAGCAACCTGGGCTTGTGCCCTTGACAGAGACTCTTCAGTTGGCAGGCCAAGGCTGTCTGCACTGAGTCAAACCAGCCAGGGCTCTCATACTTTTTAAATACTTTTTTCCTAGAAAAGTTGAAGACAGAAAATTGTCAATGAATGTTTGGTAGAACTTATAAGTATAATCATCTCACCAGTAAAATCAGCATTTCTGTAAATATCATGCATATTTAATAATAAACTCAGGCATTTTGCTATATAGTGAGTTTATTTGAGTCATTTCGTTTTATAGAGATTTTTTAATATTTTTACAAACTATTTCCTCGTGAATTTTTCATCTCCTTCATGTTTGAGTTCTATCCTTTTCACATTCCGTTTATTGATGATGCTTATTTCTTTCTGTCATGTACAGTTGAAATTTAATATTTTATATTAGTTTCAGTTGTACAGCAACATAGTGGTTAGACACTTTATGTAATGAGTGAAATGATCCCTCCAATAAGTCTAATATCCATCTGGCACCATACAGAGTTATTACAATATTATTGACTATATTCCCTATACTGTATTGTATATCCCCTTGACTATTTTGTAACTACCCGCGTTTACTTCTTAATCCCTTCACCTTTTCCCCCCCCCCCACCTGGCCCCCCGGGACCTCCTCCCCTCTAGTAGCCATCAGTTTGTTCTCTGTATCTATGGGTCTATTTCTGTTTTGGAAGATGTTTATTTCTTCTGTTTTTCTTAGCTATTCTTGCCAAAGTTCTGTCTATTTTAATGGTATTTTTAAAGTACAAACCTTTTATTTTACTTAGCAATTTTCGTGTTTACCTAATTCACTAATGTCACCTACTATCTTTATCAGTCTCTTCTGTCTACTTTCTTTATATTTATTTTGCTAGTTTTGCTCCAGTTTCTTAAGTTCGAGATTATGTTAACTTCTTTTCAAATTTTTACATTTATACAGGGTGGGGCAAAAATAGGTTTACAGATATGAGAACATGAAACACAGAGTTTATTCTTGTATTATTATTTTTAATTATTTTTCATACAAACGACTGGAAACCTACTTTTGCCCCATCCTGTATACTAAAGCCCTGAGAATAAGTGATTGGCAGCTGCTTATCATAGAGATGCTGATATCCTGAGCCATGGGTAGTTATGATCCCTAGATATGGAGGAGAGAGAGGCAGAGGCTGCGGTTCAGCGGTAGAGCTCTGATAAACCGTGACCTGGCAAGCTACATGGTTAGGTACCCAAGCACGTTGTGTCCTGCTCACTCAGCTGATTTGGATTCAACTGAACCCTATCCAGACTTGGGCCCTGGAGAAGTGAACTCAGAGATATGGGTTCAATTCCTCCCAAAAAGAACTCCACCCCCAAGATATAATTTCAGCCAAATCCAGTACACTTCTGTCTGCTCTCAGCAACACCATGAAGCCAGAATTGATCCGCTCATTTATGTTGCTCCTCATCTTGTCCATGCCTCTCCGTACATTTTCTGCTTTCATGTTCCCTCAAGATACCAGGAAAAAAATGTGCGAAAGTGGATATCTTGGAGGTAAGGCACAATAGGAAGGACAACCCAGGAGGACAGTGCGGAGGAAAAGGAGATCTAGGCAGCCTGGGTGATGTAGATGCCAATAAGAAGGAATCAAGTTCTCCTTTTATCTCAAACCGAATAGTTCTAGAGCATCTGATTCCAGGACTTACACTGAGTTCCATATATTATGGATTGGAGAAAAAGAAAGATAAACCTAGTTCTGGCTGGTTTTGCTCAGTGGTAGAGCATCAGCCAGGTTCAAGGACATGTATCTTGATTGCAGGAAGCAACCAATGTGTCTCTCTCATGTCAATGTTTCTCTCTCTCCTCCCTCCTTTCAACTCTTTCTAGAAATCATTGGGGGAAATATCCTCACGTGAGTATTAAGAAAGAAAGAAGGAAGGAAGGAAGGAAGGAAGGAAGGAAGGAAGGAAGGAAGGAAGGAAGGAAAGAAAGAAAGAAAGAAAGAAAGAAAGAAAGAAAGAAAGAAAGAAAGAAAGAAAGAAAGAAAGAAAGAAAAAGTAGAAGTGGGGATTATGAAAATTGGATTGATGTGAGGAGTGTCCAGAAAATTTCTTTACTGGTGTGTGTGTGTGTGTGTGTGTGTGTGTGTGTGTGTGTATTAAGTGAGTTTCTATTCTATTTAACACATATATACAGGACCATTGTGTTACACTCCATGGTGATGAGGCTGAGGCCATCATTTGCATGCTTAGGACACTCACATTTTATTTAAAATGAATTTGCTTGATTCAAATTACAATGGGTAAATGGGACAAATTCCTGATTATACATAAGGGCTGTACACTTCAAGAAGACTGACATTAATTCTTCCTTTGCCTCCAATATGGTCATCATTGTTCCTGCTCTAACCATCTATCTTCATGGTCTCAGTAAAACCAGGTGAGTCTGAATGGGTAGCCAAAAAGGGGGGCTGAATCAAGAGGACAGACACTGGTGGACAACAGGAAGATCTTTTGCCAAACAGGACATTTTAAGCCTCCAGGGGTAAGTGTAGAAAGCCCCTCTTAGCTGTGTGCTTATAGAGATTCTGGGGAGGTGAAATTAAGGGCTCTGACCTGTGTCCTTGGAGAACAGATGAGATGTTCACTCCCAGTGAGTGACATGGGAAAGCATTTGGAGAGTCAGGAAATTGGATATATTTAATATGAAGAAGGGATGCTGTAATGGATAGAGGAAGCAGTGGGTCTTCTTTCTTGCTTTCATATCTAAGGTAATAGAGCTACCTATTATCCTCCTCTAAGTGTTTATCTGAAGCATTGACCCAGGTAATAGTCTAGAATCACTGCTTCGTATCACCTATACAGTGAAACTTATGCTCAGGGAACTCTCCCAGTGGTAAAGAATCGGGTGGGTTTACATGGGTTGATGAGCATTAGTAGTTGAAATCCATGAGGAGAAGAATGCCTACTTGGCAGCGGGGAAGAAAACCTGACTGTGGAATTCTCGTGCACAGAAGCCTGCAACTACCCCGCAAAGTCCGGCACCTGTAAGCTAATTTTGACCAGATTCTACTACAACTCATTGACATTTTTGTGTGAGCCCTTCATCTTCTCTGGATGTGGAGGCAACAGAAACAACTTTAAAAGCAAACATCAGTGTCAAGTATTTTGTATTCCTAAATCGTAAGTCTCTCAACCCCTTACCCCACCACCAGTGACGCTAAATATTAGGAACCAGGGGTGTGTGTGTGTGTGTGTGTGTGTGTGTGTGCGCGCGCGCGCATGTGTGTTTGTTTGTTTCAGGAAAAAGCAAGTGCAAGGCCAGGGAAATTGAGCAAGGAGACAAATTATACCTGAGTTGGGGACAGTCAGTCATAGGCACAAATTTCAATGTTTTGGGTCATTTAGTCCAACAAAACTCTTGAAATTTTGGAGATTGAAGCCCAGAAAGGCTAGTGATTTTCCAAGTTCACTCAGAAGGAGGACATGGATCTGGACCCACCCAGCACTTGACTACCACCATTGTGGCCTCAGGTGTTGGGTCCTATCCAACACCTTATTGTTGCACAGTTGAAAGAGAGGCAGGGAGAGTGTTAGGAGAGCAGGGGAAGACAAGTATCTTGGTTCAGTATGGTATAGTGAAGGGTGAAACCACAGCCTTATGCTCAAGAGCAACGACGTCACTTCATTAATTTGTATGTTGTCCAAGGTTGGCACTGTATTTGCTCATTAATATCTTCTGTGTAGACATATAAATCAGAAGGGATACTAGTATTAAAAACAGATATAAAGCTCTGCTAAGATGTATAGGACTCATTGAGTCTTCCAATGACCATATTAGTCACTAAATGTATTTATTTATTTACAGGGACTGGAATCAGTGAAAAGAAAGGTCTTAATGTGACAGAAGGAAGACCAAATGCTTAATGTAACAGAAGGAAAAAGGAATATTCTTTATGAAAAATTATGACAAAATCTGAGTAAATAAATTAGACTATTTTTGGAAGGGGTTTATTTTTTTCTTTTTAATTTAAAATTCTTGTTCATTTCTTTGCCCAGAATTGTCTTTCCTGCTGATTACCTATATAAAATTTTCACTGAAAATTTTCTGTGTTGGCCCTGATCTAAATTCATTCATCTCTTCCATCCTAGATTCTTCCAACGTAAATTACAAAGGACCTCTCTATAGACACCAACCTAACCATTTAATGAGTCAGTCTGTAAAAAGGCAGCCATTGTTGATATCTTCTTGGCATGATCTGCCAAAATTTAATTTGCTTCTGTATTTTGTCACCTACTTCATCAGATTTCCTTGTAAGTGGCACTAAAATAATCATCATTGAATTATTTCATCTTCCCCAAATCAATGATCATTCAATCTCCAACAATGCTCCTATTCTAGAGAAATGTCTCCAGTGACCCAGGTGCCAATAATATAGAAATTGTGACTTCACATCTGGGAACTACAAGTCTTGAGCCAAGCTGAACCTCAAGTCAGAGTTTGGAGTGTCATTCCCCTTTTCCCTGACTGCCCTATTCTTATTCCTCTTCAAGGGCCCAGCTTCACAAATAAGTCCAGTGATGTGAGCAGCCTAGACCAGTATTCTAAGGTCCATATACAATAGGAGGAATTGCAGCCCAAGATAAGACCACATATGAGCATTCTAGCCCAATCCCAACCATGGCAATCCTTGCTTCTGGACTATGGACATAGACTTGGAAAAATCTTGGGAATTGGTAGAAAGCATAGGTTAGAGATGTCGCCCTAGCCCCTGGCCCAGAAATTATTCCTGTACAAATAAATAAATAAATAAATAAATAAGAACAAATGAAACAAGAAGGTCACATCTGCGTAATGAGTCAAAGTCTAGTATCCCACACCATTCTCAGTCCATATAAAATAGTTCTAGCCCTGGCATCATACATCTTACCTGGTGCGCATTGTTGGATTCTGAAGATTTTCCTCCCTCTGACTATTGTGAAACACAACTATATATATTTAAAAAGTCAGTGACTAGCCGAAACCGGTTTGGCTCAGCGGTAGAGCATCAGTCTGAAGACTGAAGGGGCCCAGGTTCGATTCCAGTCAGGGGCATGTACATTGGTCGCAGGCACATCCCCAGTGGGGGGGGGGGGGGGGGGGGGGGGGGGGTTGTGCAGGAGGCAGCTGGTCGATGTTCCTCTCTCACCAACGTTTCTAGCTCTCTATCTCTCTCCCTTCCTCTCTGTAAAAAATCAATAAAATATATTTTAAAAAAAAGAAAAGAAAATCTTGTTTAAAAAACAAAAAAGAAGTCAGTGACTAGAACACCATAACGACTGGAATGACCAGCCGGTCATAACCGGCCTGTCACTATGATGCCCATTGTGGCCAGCAAACCAGCCCGATGAGGGATGGGGCCAGCCAGCCAACTCCACTGCAGCCCCCACCTAGGCCAGCCCCACCCCTGATCTCTCCTCTACCCCAATAGGGGCCGGGGCCCCCCAGACAACCTCTTGTAGCACCTCCCCCCAGCCAGCTCCACCTCAGATGGGCCACCATCATCCCATCAGCCCACAACCCCTCCCCACAGACAGCTCTGCCCCCCAACTCCTATCAGGGCAGGGCCCGCCGGCCAACCACCCATGGCCCCTCCCCCAGGCCACTGGCCCCCAATTGGTTCCCCACACACCCTATTCCGGGGCAGGGCTGGCTGACTCACCACCCACAGCTCCTCCCCATGGCTGGCCTCACCCCCAATCAGCCCTGCATCCCAATCAGGAGCCAGGCCGCTGGCCAATCACTTGTGGCCCTCCCCCAAGTCTGCCCAGCCCTGACCGGCCCCCAATTGGGGTGGACCGGCCAGCCAACCTCCTGGCGTCTATTCCTCCTTGACAGGCCTGGCTTCGATAGGCTGATTGGACCTCACCTGTGCATGAATTCATGCACTGGGCCTCTAGTTGTTATATAAAGAGGTCTCGAGTGTAACTTCCCTGAAACGTGTTTCAGAACTATATTCTAGTATTCCAAAGAATTACTATAAGTTACACACTCTCTGAAGACAAAGAATTGGAGACAATAACTACCCAAAGTCCAATTAGCCTCAGGTTTTTAGGTTTCTTCTGGGAGTTACCCAAGTTTTCTTTTCACTCAGTCCTAAATCTGCCTCTTAAAAAAAAGGTACATGTGGAGCCCCGCCAGATGAAGCCCTTCCTGCTGCGCGTGTTCGTGAACCCCCGCCTGCGGGTGCCGGACAGCCGCCTGGTCACTTTCCCCGAGGGCTGCGAGAGCGTCGCCGGCTTCCTGGCCCACGTGCCCCGCTTCCAGGCCGTGCAGATCTCAGGGCTGGACCCCAGAAGAGAGCAAGTGGTGTGGCAGGCCAGTGGATGAGCAGCACACATCATCCAGCACGAGATGGACCATTTGCAGGTCTCCCTGATCATTGACAAAATGGATAGCAAGACATTTACAAACATCCACTGGATGGAGGTGAATGACTAAACCTTTCCTGAGGATTCTGAAAACCAGGACACAAACACTTCAGCTATGAGCCAGGTTGCCTTACTTGGCATTGACTTGGCTCCGACAGAAAACAATGGACTTCTGAAACATGCCAGACTGAGTTGGAGGAAGCTGGTAAAAATGATTGCGCCCTAACTGGTTTGGTTCAATGGAGAGCGCGTCAGCCTTGGGGTTGAGGGGTCCCAGGTTCAATTCCGGCCAAGGGCACATGCCTAGGTTGTGGGCTCAATCCCTAGTAGGGGGCATGCAGGAGGCAGCTGATCAATGATTCTCATCATTTATGTTCCTTTTTCTCCCTCTCCCTTCCTCTCTAAAATCAATAAAATATTTTTTTAAAAGGTACATGTGTGCTGTCTGTGGTGCTGAAGGAAGACATACACAGATGCACACAAACATCAATGAAAAGGCACAGAAACAGATTGACATTTATAGGCCCTCCCATAGAAGCACATACCCGCCTACAAAGAACTTCTACATAAGAGAAGTCACACAGGACATAAACCTATATGAAACCCAAACGGGTTCCACATTACATTTGAGTGAGACATTTTGAGGGGATAGTCCTGATAAAAGGAGGACAAAAATGAAAAGATAAAACAAGGTCTTAGGATACACTTCAAAGGTAGAATGAAAATATTAGAGTCCTCACTCTGGTCTCTTCCCCAAGTCTTGTCTGATCATTATAGAAACTGAAAGGGAAATTTTTTTATTTTTTTAATATATTTTTATTGATTTCAGAGAGAAAGGGAGAGGGAAAAGAGACATAGAAACATCAATGATGAAAGAAAATCACTGATCAGCTGCCTCCTGCATGCTCCTACTGGGGACAGAGCCCACACGCTGGACTTGTGCCCTAGACTGGAATCAAACTGGGGACCCTTCAGTCCATAGGCTGGGGCTCTATCCACTGAGCCAAACCAGCTCAGGTGAAAGGGAGATTTTTAATTGTATATGACAGAGAAATTAGAAGTAGTTTATGAATGGTTTATTTCTGTTTCCAAGGGCTCCAAAGAGAAAGGACTTAGTGGAGCAGATGTGGGAATGTGGCACAAGTTTGGCTGTCATTCAAGAGATACTGAATGCATTTTGCCTTCACATCTGGGTGCAGAGAAGAGGTAGAGAAGGGTAAGTCCCATGTTCATCACAGCTCTGATCTCTTCCCTGCTCAACCCTCCCCTTCTATCTCCTTTACTGAAATAAATAGATCAGGAGAACACTGCTCATCTTTCCTAAGTCGGATCTGAGAGATTACTCTCTCCTTGTCATTTCCATAGTCAGCAGCCTGACACCAGTCCCATCATGCCAGGCCTTCTAGTCACATTCATTCATGACCTGACTACTGCCTAACTTCTATTCTCTCTGTTGTTACAGAGTAATTATCCCCAAGTGACCTAAAAGCTCATCTAATTCAGCTTGGCCTATTGTGCATCCTAGATCTAAAGATCTGAAATGTGAGATGACTTGACATATGTCTCATAGTTTCATTTATGTCAAGAATCGGCCCACAACAAATATTTTTTCAGCCCAATTAAAATAACGGTATGTAAGAGATGTTTTAATAAAAATTTTGTAACTTGCCGAAACCGGTTTGGCTCAGTGGATAGAGCGTCGGTCTGCGGACTGAAAGGTCCCAGGTTCGATTCTGGTCAAGGGCATGTACCTTGGTTGCGGGCACATCTCTAGTAGGGGGTGTGCAAGAGGCAGCTGATCGATGACTCTCTCTCATCGATGTTTCTAACACTCTATCCCTCTCTCTTCCTCTCTGTAAAAAATCTATAAAATATATTTTTTTAAAAATTTTGTAACTTAATTTTTACAATATCCTGTTATATGTAATTTTAATAATGAACTATAACGTTCACTAATTACTATAATCATGTTGCATTCATTTCCCTTATATGCCTTACACGCAGGCACGCCATTTCTCTCCACTGATTCTAGCAGCAAATATTTTAGCAGCCAATTGCCATGTCATTAGTCTTGTACTGACTTGTTTGGTGTGCACAACAGGAAATATTTGGCTTTCAGAGAACAAGAAAAATTAGTTTATCTGCATTGTTTATTAAGTTGTGCAGTTATTCAGTGTCTGGTAAGTGAATGTTCAAGAAAGAATAATAATTTTTATTAAAATGTTCTATTATTTTATGTTAACAATAACTCACTCATTTCAGCCCTTTGTATTTAGCATGTCTCTATTGAAATAAACCTACATCTCTATAAAAATTGAAGCTTTTATTTTTTTGCAGCCCACATAAACTTAAACCTTGTTTATTTGGCTGGTGTCAGCCTTTGAGTTTGACTTGCTTGATTTATGTCTTAATACCTTGACATTCAGTTGGGAACTTTTTTCCATATGTGATGCAATCTTTTCTACTTCTTCATTCATTCAACACATTCATTGAGCACCTACTATTGACCCGATACCAGGGGATAAGGCATGGAATAAGGTTATGAGAAAAGAGGGCCATACCTGTCCTCATGGAATTGGTAATCTGGAGAAGAGGCAGCAACCAAATAACCACTCAAGCATCCAATGACCAGCTGTGATACATGCTCCACAAGGAAGGGATGTTATTAGCAGGTGGGCGAGGGGAGCTTAGTCTATCCATAGATTCAGAAATACTTTCCAGCCGAAACCGGTTTGGCTCAGTGGTAGAGCGTCGGCCTGCGGACTGAAGGGTCCCGGGTTCGATTCTGGTCAAGGGCATGTACGTTGGTTGCTGGCACATCCCTGGTGGGGGGTGTGCAGGAGGTGGCCGGTCGATGTTTCTCTCTCATCGACGTTTCTGGCTCTCTATCTCTCTCCCTTCCTCTCTGTAAAAAATCAATAAAATATATATTATTAAAAAAAGAAGAAGAAGAAAGAAAGAAATACTTTCCAGAGGAAGTAATATTTGAGCTGACATCTGAAGCATAATTAGTCACAGGGGGACAGGAATTTCCCTCTGAGGAAACAATATGTGCAAACCTTGAGTTATAATAGAGCATAACATAGTCAAAGAATTGAGTGCTACCCATAGAGCTGTGGGCACAGTGAGGATAGAAAGGTTGGCAGGGTCCCAGTCATGTCAGGAAAAGACATTTCAATGTATTACAATTGTTATGGATAAGAATGGAGGGTTTCAAAAAGGAAATAACTGTTTTTAAGAGACCATTCAGGAATTCTGGTTCTGATAATGGCACAATAGTTTCTATTGAACTAACTATTCTATAGATAGCAATGATTATATCTTCACAAAATGTAAAAACAAAAACAAAAACGTTTTAAAGCAGTGGAGAGTGAACAAAGTAAAGCGGAAACTGTACTAGCTGTAATCCTTGAGAGAGATCTATTTTACATGGTTTTTCACTGAGGACAATCCCGAATCCAACCTGCATGTGGCAGGTAAAGGTCAAGCAGAAAGCCACAGTCCCGTGTCCTGAGCAATCAGGAGACAGTACTGTATTCAGGATGGACTACCAAAGCAACTGCATACTGAGCAGGAAATCCAGAGAGGAGAGAACCACAAAGGGAAATCTCCAAAATATTTGTATAAATGTCTTTCAAATTCTTTTGTTGTTGTTTTAATTTTCACCTGAGGATATTGTTCCATTGATTGTTAGAGTGGAAGGGAGAGGGAGAGACACAGAAAGAGAAACATCGATGTGAGAAAGACATGCCAATTGGTTGCTTCTCACAGGTGCCCCGAGCAGGGCTGGGGATCGAGCCTGTAACCGAAGTACACGCCCTTGACCAGAATTGAACCAGGAGCCTCCAGTCCATGGGCTGATGTTCTATCCATTGAGCCAAACCAGCTTGGGCAACTTCTTTCAAATCCTTAGATTGACTCCTCAGTCTCTTCTGTGCAGGCGAGATTCCAAAGGTTCAAGGTGAGCAATACCAGGAAGGCTGGAAAAACAGAGATTTCAACTGCTGCCCATCAAAGAGGATGTCTGAATCCTGACACATGAACAGGACTTGATAAATACCTCAGCTTTATTTACATTGAAAGCCTGGAAGAACCATGACTTAGGAGTAAAGACAATGTTTCAGGACTAAAGCATCCATCCTAGAACTAGGGGATTATTCAAACAGATCTGCCCTAACAAAGCATAAAACCAAGTCTTCCCACACTCAAGGTGATCCAGCAAACACACTCAGAGAAGGATGAAAATCCAGTCTCTACAATGTATCATCTGCAATGTGTATGGGTTTACCTATTCTAGGTGGTCTTTTGTGTCTGGTTCTTTTCGCTTAGCACAGTGTTTTCAAGGTTCATCTATGTTGTAGAATGTATCAGTAATTCATTCCCCTTATGACTGAGTAATATTCCACTGGATGGATATGCTACATTTTGTTTATCTATTTATCCGTTGGTAGACATTTGGGTTGCTTCCAGTTTTTAGCTATTGCAAATAGTGATTCTCTGAATATTCGTGTGCAAGTTTTCATTTTCAACTTCTTGAGGTACATACCTGAGAGTGGAATTGCTGAGTCATATGGTAATCCCAGGTTTAATTTTTTGAGGAAGTACCAAACTTTCTTTTTTTAACGTGGTTACTAAAAAATTTGAAATGAGCCGAAACCGGTTTGGCTCAGTGGTAGAGCGTCAGTCTGCGGACTGAAAGGTCCCGGGTTCGATTCCGGTCAAGGGCATGTACCTTGGTTGTGGGCACATCCCCGGTAGGGGTGTGCAGGAAGCAGCTGGTCGATGTTACTCTCTCATCAACGTTTCTAGCTATCTATCTCTCTTTCTTCCTCTCTGTAAAAAATCAATAAAATATATATATATTTTAAAAAATTAAAAAAATAGAAATGACTCATGTGGCTTGCATTTCTATTAAAGAGTGTTGCTCTACCTGGCCAGCATAGCTCAGTAGCTGAGTGTCAAGGTATGAACCAAAAGGTCACAGTTCAATTCCCAGTCAGGGCATATGCCCCAGTTGGGGATTCGATCCCCAGTGTGGGGTGTGCAGGAGGCAACGACCAATGATTCTCTCTCATTATTGCTGATTCTGTCTCTCACTCTCTCTCCCTTCCTCACTGAAATAAAATATGTATATGTATGTCTATATATAAAAGCTAAATGACTAGACCAACAGAACGACTGGAACAACCGGTGGCTATGATGTGCACTGCGGCAGTCAACTGGCTGATCAGGGCCCCATTCACCCCCCATAATAGCCTGTAGTCCCCCTCTCAGCTGATCCTGCCTGCACCCCCTCCCCCCATCTTGCCCTACTCCAATTGGCGCTCCCACCCTGATCAGAGGTTGGATCAGCTGGCCAACCTCCCATGGCCCCCCTCCAGCTGGCCAACCCCAATCTGCCCCAATTGGGGCAGCCAGCCAGATCACACCTGTGCATAAATTCATGCACCAGGCCTCTATTATGTGTATATGTGTATATCTACACTAAAAAAAGAGAAACATGCAAATTAACCATCACTCCACTATACCCACAAGCCACGCCCATTGGCCAATCAGGAGCAAGTATGCAAATTAACCCAACCAAGATGGCAGCCGGCCATAGAGCTGGAACAAGCTGGAGGCTTGGGTTGCCCTGGCAATGGAGGAAACCAAGCTTCCCACCTACCCTGGCTGGCCCTGTCTTCCACTCAAGGCTACAAAGTTTCAATTATAGAAGATAAAAAAAAATCCTAATACTTGTTTCCA
The DNA here is from genome assembly GCF_014108245.1 of Pipistrellus kuhlii. Classification (NCBI taxonomy): domain Eukaryota; kingdom Metazoa; phylum Chordata; class Mammalia; order Chiroptera; family Vespertilionidae; genus Pipistrellus; species Pipistrellus kuhlii. Next base: position 22,021,528 of record NW_023425562.1, read on the forward strand.
GCCAACCCTGGCCTCTGCTCAAGGAGGCACTGAAAAAATAAAAATAAGAAAAGAAGGGGCTAGGACCTTGGCTCATGGGGGGAGGGGAGGGTGATCAGGCCAGGATGGGGATGGCAGGGCCATTTGGGGTAAGCAGACCAGCAGGGGAGCCAATTTAGGGTGAGCAGGCTGTCAATGGGGGTCAGTTGGAGGTGATCAGGACAGTGGGGGGGGGGGGGGAGCAGTTTGGAGTGAGTAGGCCAGCAGGGGGGCAGTTGGGGCGAGCAGGCCAGTGGTGGGGGGGCAGTTAGGGGTGAGCAGGCTGGCACAGGGGACAGTTGGGGTTGATCTGGCTGGCAGGGGGCATTTAGGGGTGAGCAGGCAGGCAGGGAAAGTGGTTAAGGGCAGGCAGGTGAGCATGTGGAGGCAGCAGTCCCGGATTGTGAGAGGGATTTCCGCCTGCTAGTTTAGGCCTGATCCCTATAAACCAGCAATAGGACATTTGAGGGGTTCCAGATTGGAGAGGTTGCAGGCCAAGCTGAGGGACACACACACATACACACACACCCCATGCATGAGTTTTGTATGTGTGTGTATACAACATGATGGATAATGTCCCCAAGATAAATGTTAGCAAAACAGCAGAAGCATTCCACATCATATTAAAAGGGATGGCATAATGTTAGGTCCTAATTTATTTATTTTTTAAATATATTTTATTGATTTTTCCACAGAGAGGAAGGGAGAGAGATAGAGAGCTAGAAACATCGATGAGAGAGATACATCGATCAGCTGCCTCCTGCACACCCCCCACCGGGGATGTGCCCGCAACCAATACACATGCTCTTGACTGGAATCGAACCCAGGCGACACTCCGTCCACTGAGCCAAACCTGTTTTGGCAAGTCCTAATTTATTAAGTGCGATTCAGCAGGCAGCTGGAGTATAGACCCAGGTACATAATGTTTTCTTAAAGTGCTCCAAGAGGCTTGGAAAAGCTGGGAGGAACTCAGTGTTCAGTATGTAACTAGGCTTCTAGGATATGTTAGTTCCTCCTTCCCCCACCACCACCAACTCCCCTATTTCTCTTGCCCAGAAATGGTCTATGATTTACACTTCTGCTGCCCTCTGGTGGCTCTGAGAATAAAAGCACCCAGCGAAAAATCCACTCAAAACTCCGGGGGGGGGGGGGGGGGGGGGGGGGGGGGGGGGGGGGGGGCGGATGAGGAGCATCTGAGTCCCTCACCATTTCAAATAGGTCTTGAGCCCTCACTGAACACCCTCATCCTTATCAACCCTTGACCTCTGCCTCCAATAAAATCCCAAATTCTAGTTCAGCTCTTCAACGACCTTTCTCTCTCTCTCCTGTCATTGCTGCCTGTAAGGAGATCTGCAGCTTCAACGTGAACAAAGGCAGGCTGCCAGAGATGAGAAGGAAAGATCTAGAAAGAACCCTTCTCCTCATACTCAGCTTGAGTTGCTTGGGGCTCCCCATCTCAACAGAAAAATAATCCTACATTATTTTAAGACTAGAGGCCCCATGCATGAAAAGTCATGCACTGGAAGGGGGGCTTCCCTCAGCCTGGCCTGTCCCCTCTCACAGTCTGTCTTTCCCTCTCTCTCCCATTCTCTCTAAAAATCAATGGGAAAATATCGTCTGGTGAGAATTAAAATGAGGATTTTAAAAAAATTAAAAAATTAAAAAAAAAGGAGAGCACCATTGCCCTGGACAGTTTTTCTCAGTGGTTAGATGTAGGGAGCAGCTTTAGGGTCAAGCCTCAGGCTGACCTGTGGCAGGACCACAAACAAGTCCCAACCTGGAGGGCAGAGCTCTCTCCTGGCACAATTAAGCCAGTCCTTGCAGCCCTCTCTAATTCCTTCCTAAGTAGCTAATGGGAGGTGCAGCAAGTGTTGCCAAAACAAGACCATTTGTATACATGTTAATAAAATAAACCATCAGCTTGCAGTCTGAGTCTTTTCTGTCTTCATCCAGGCATGGGAGATCCACCGAGCCCCAGCTGCATTCTCTTGTCTGTCTTTTCTTCAATTCTTTACTGCTCCTCCTCAGGATCACCCTTGGCGATACTGGCGTGGCATAGTTAGAGTGTTGTGGGTTCAATTCCTGGTCAGGGGCACGTACCTCAGTCACAGGCTTGGTGCCCAGTCTGATTGAGGAGCATGCAGGAGGCAAACGATCAATGTGTCTCTCACATCCATGATTTTCTCTCTCTTCCCCCTCTTCCCTCCCTTCCACTCTCTAAAAAGAGAGTACCATTTGAGATAACTACTTGAGGTTTTTGACTATTTGAGGTAATCTTTCTGCACTGTCTTCTATGCACACTTTCTTCCTTCTGTGACAGGAAGTGAAGGGCACAAGGACAAAAGCCAACAGAATGATGGTGGAAAAGGAAGGAGCGAGCCTGGTCATCAGTGCTGTGGTTGAGCTGCTGAACTAGCCTCACTGCTTCTCTCCAGACTCCAATGTGAGAAAAGGCAATGTCTTCACTAGCCAAGCCACTGTGGGTTAAGTTTCAATTATTTGCAGCCCAACGAATTCCTAACAGATAGACCTGAGAATTACATTCATTCTTTCATTCAATAAATACTTATGGAGGGCCAATTTTTTTTTTGTTGTTATATTTTAAAAACCAGAATTCGGCTACTAAGAATTTACCCAGAATTACCTGAAAAAGTGGGCCAAGATTTATAGGTACAAGGACACTAATGTCCAACAAGAGTTGACTTGTTAAATTAGCTCTTTTCATGGAATTCTAGCAAAATAATACATGTGATGACATAAAACATCTCAAAGATACAAAAAAATGATCCATTTTATATACATAAAAATGTAATTTTTAAAAATTATCTTGGTTCTGCCCTACCCAGTTTGTCCTGGTGGATAGAGTGTTGGCCTGTGCACTGAAGGGTCCCAGATTTGATTCTGGTCAAGGGCATATGCCCGGTTTGTGGTCAACTAACCAATGGTTCTCACTCATCATTGGCGTTTCTATCTCTCTCTCCCTTTGTCTCTGAAATTAATTTTAAAATATTTTTAATTATCTTGGTTCCAATAACCTAAAAACATTTCCTTTCTACAGTAATGCTACCTGAAGGAACAAATGGCCTGCCTTGGAGCAAAGATTGTGCCCCCAAGATAGCAGGTCCAAGTGACTATAATACACTGGCCCCTCAGCCCACTTCCATCCCCAACCAGTATTCTCTGATAAAGAACTACTCCTGAAGTTTAAGAGTGATATCTATGGCAACTCACCAAGTTTTATCTTCCCATCTCTCCACCAGCCACACCCAACTAGCACTCATTTTCAGTGTTCTCAGAAAGAATGAATCACCTCTCCTTCCCAAATAGTCCTATAATCTCACAGCCATACTCAGACCCCTAGCTCTCTTTCCTCATGTTACTCCTCAAACAGCACAGACAAGCCCATCTGCTGTGGCTCAGGGGTTGAGCATCTATCTATGAACCCAAAGGTCATACTTTGATTCCCATTCTGGGCACAATCCACATTGTGGGCTCGATCCCCAGTGTGGGGCTTGCAGGAGGCAGCCGATCAATTATTCTCTCTCATCCTTAATGTTCCCTTCTCCCCCGCCTCCTTCTCTCCCTCCCTGTTTCTCTCTGAAATCGATAAGAATCTTTTTTTAAAAGTACAGACAAGCCAAAACCGGTTTGGCTCAGTGGTAGAGCGTCGGTCTGCAAACTAAGGGGTCCCGGGTTCGATTCCAGTCAGGGGCATGTACGTTGGTTGGGGGCACATGCCCGGTAGGTTGATGTTTCTCTCTCATCGACATTTCTAGCTCTCTCTCTCCCTTCCTCTGTAAAAAATCAAGAAAATATTTATTTTTTTAAAGTACAGACAAGAGGGTCAGCACCAGCCTTTATTGGGGACAAGAAGCACCATACCCCCATTCCCCAACCCCAGGCTGTTTCTTATGCTCAGGCAGCAGGAACAGAAGCAGGTAATGACGCCCCTGAGTGCATCATGAGCCCAGGACAGCACCTCTCCCGGCTTCCAGGACAAGCCCCTTGGAGTCACCAGAGAAGCTCAGGACAAATCAGAACGGCTAGGGCACCGGGGTCTCTGCAAGAAGAAGTAATGTCAAGTCACAGCTGTGCCCTCCAGGCTCCAGGTCCCAGGTGTTTCCTGGCCACTGGAGAGAGAGAAGCTTGGCATTAATTGCTCTCGGGAATCTTAATTGGACACAATCTAGTCCAAACTGGCATTGAAGACTCTTATCATTCAGATGTCAACTTTACCTCTCCTGTTATAACGACAGCCTGCCTGTTCCTTTGCCCACTCTCACCTCCCACCTCCACCCCGACTCCCCAAGCTTGTCACATACATTTCACCCTCTGTGCCTTTGCTAGCGATCACCAGACCCTCTGTCCAGCATGTTCTCTGGGCTGTCCTCCCTTTATCACATTCTCCCTCGCCTTTAGGGCCCACGTCAAATCCTCCTGCTAACAGGAAGACCTTCCAAGGAGCCCCACCCACCCTGAAAGCCTATACGCCCATTCCGTCTATGCAAGGGGTCTGTGGTATATGATCTGGAACGTATGATCTTGCTCTCCAACTAGACTCTCCAGGGCAGAAACTTGGTCTTGGCCTTCTGAAGTCCCAACCCAGCATCTAAGCCAGTGCCTCACACACAACAGTTTATGTCCATTGTTTTTGAGGATGTTGGGCTATACTCACCTAATTCATGGTCTTGTTAGGGTCCATGGCCAGTTCGGGCTTCAGAACCGGTGGGAAACAGAAGTGCCCGCAGCCTGACTTGCAGCACTTTCCCCCGGCTGGACAGTCCTCGTCCGCGAAGCATTCGACTATGCACAGGCCCACCAAAACCTCAGGACAATCACCAGCCCGTCCTGTGGGGAAGCAGGCACAGGTAGAGACAGGGCGCTCAGCTCCACTGACTCCGAGTTCCATCTGGAACTCAGACATGGGGGCTCCCAGCAAATCCATCCCAGAACCAAAGATCTGGCTGGGAAGCCTTGAGCTGGAGGATCTAAGAAGATCCAAGAGAGCAGTTGGACCAACAGTGTTCAAATAGGGTCCCACAGGGAGCTTCCTCGAGGAAGCTGGGGGGCTGACACTTCCGTGGGGTTGGGGGTGGGGCTGGGCAGAGTGGGGAAGGAGCAAGGCTCCCAGATCACTGGCCTCCCAGCTGCTAGGGCTCCACAGGGTCACTAGGCTTCTCCGCCACCCTAGACCATGTTTGTGCTTTGTGTTCATCCAACCTGACTCTAATCCACTCATTTGTCTACCTTCCCTGATGGGCTATATGCTACATGAGGACCAGAGTCTGTCCCCAAGCCCTGACCCTTGCCTGGGAATGTAAATGCTGTCTAAAGACAACATCTGGGCTGGTGCTTCTGAAATGGAGTTCCACAGTGCCGGGCACAACTGGAGCACTCAAAATATATGTTTGTTTAAAGCATAGACTGAAGAAACAAAGAAATCATATCAGGAATGCTTTTATCTGTTGCATTTATCTCCCTTCCAGGGAAGATTTCAGGAGGTGGGGAAGCTTTGTGCAAAGAATTCGGTCAGAAAATCATGATCTGGGGCAATGCCCTCATTTTATAGGTAAAGAAACTGGCTCAAAAAGAGGGGTTGGTTTGCCCCAGGTCACAGGGAAATCATCAGCAGAAGCAAGACCAGAAGCCACGCTGCTTGGCTCCCAGCCTAGGGATTTGTCCTGCTACCCCACCTGCCTTCCCCTAATTATTTTTTTTTATTACTTTTTTTTTTCTTTTTGTGGGTTTGAGGTTTATATTTTCTTTTTTTATTATTATTTTCTTCTTTACTGATGAAGGTATTGCATATGTGTTCCCTAGTTATTAATGCCAACAAGGACCACTGGCCATAGGAGGAGGGGTTGCCTTGGGTTGAGGGGCCCAGGAGGACAGGAAGGAGGAGAACTCTGATTCTGCCCAGGAAGAAAACAGCAAGAAGGCCAGAGATGACTCCCTCCCAAACTGACTCTGAGACTCAAGGAGCACTCAGGGAGCCCTTCCCCCAAAGTCCACATACCTCCTTCAATGTCTCCTCGGCAGGTGTACCCACAGCCCGTGCTGCAGCACTTATGCCCCTGAGGACAGGAGTAGTCTCCATCGCACAGCTTGTTGCATGGAAGGGGGTCGGGAGGACATTCACCGCCAACCTCTGCCGTAGAATCAGAGCAGTGGGCCTCAGAGGACTTTCCTGCTATTTTTTCTGTGACTCTTGAGTACAAAATACTAGTCCATTTTCTATGTTGTCCCATATGTACGTTAATACAGATGTATGTTTAAAATGGACATACCCGGGGGCATTCATGCACATGTGATGCTGACACTTCATATTCTATGTCTCCTTTTCTTAATGCAGGCCACCAACGACTGAATTCATTTCAAGACTTGCCATTTGAAAAACACTGTTGAGGTCTCACCCACTTTCTGACGGTGGTGGACATCGACACTGGTGACCCCAATGAGCCCCGCCTCCTGAGATGCCTGCCCTTGTACAGCCCCTCTCCCACATTGTCTCTGGGCTCCGCCATGTGACTTGCTTTGACCAACAGGACATCAGCAGGTGTGACTGGTGTGAGCAGAGGCTGGATATACAGTTACATAGTGAGGTTGTCCTCTTAGAACACTCCCTCCTGGAAGCCAACAGCTGCGCTCTGTAGCAGCTTGAGGAGATGCCCCATTAGAGAGAACCTGGCTGAAGAGAGGATCCTGGGCACCTCAGCCACAGTCGGGCTCCCCACTGAACCCCAGACACATACGGCCATATAAGTGATCTCAGCTACATACACCATGTGTTGTAAGAGCTGCCCACCTAACCCACGCTGAGTTTGGGGGTGGTATGCATGCAGCAATAGATAACTGAAACTCTGGTTAAGGGATCCCCAGGTTTGTTCTGAGAGGCAATGAGGCCAGCCAGCTAAAATGACTTGCTCCCCCATAGTCCCCTGTAACTAGGGGTGGCCACAAGTTGAGACGTAGCTGGGCCAACTTTTGCTCCCCTGATATAGAGACGACACCTTTCAAACTGCCCCTCACTTCAGCCTTCTTCCAGTGCAAAGACTGACCCAGCACAGGGTGGTACCACAGCCTTCCTTTACCCAGGAGGCAACTAGGATAAGGCGGAATCCAGGGTCGCCAAGAGAAAGAAACTGTTTCATCCTTGCTGGCGTCACAGAGATGCCACCCCACCCCTCCCTCACACCTACTCCAGGGCTTCTCCTTATGCAAGAACAATGAGCCCCCTTGCCAAAACTGGTCTGGCTCAGTGGATAGACTGAAAGGTCCCAGGTTCGATTCTGGTCAAGGGCATGTATCATGGTTGTGGGCACATCCCCAGTAGGAAGTGTGCAACGTTTCTCTCTCATCGATGTTTCTAGCTCTCTATCCCTCTCCCTTCCTCTCTGTAAAAAAATCAATAAAATATATTTAAAAAAAAAAAAAAAAAGAACCATGAGCCCCTGTTCAGTAAACTTTCTGCCATGGACAGACACACGCAGTGCTCCTGAACTGTCTCTTCACCGTCCCTGTGAAAAGAATGGAACTCAGAGAGAAGAAGGGGTTTGCCCAGACTGCAGAGTGAGTCAGCAGCAAAGCAGGACTAAACTCAGCCTCTCCGCTCGCTAGGAAGCACTCTTTCTGCTACACCACCCTTATGGCATGCAGACACCCCTCGGGGTCCTCGAGAGCAGGCACACCCGGAGAGGTCACATCCCAACCAAATCACCTCACTGTGACTCATTCACCTCAGTGTTCACTTCAAGATTTCTAAATGGAAAAAAGTGCAGGCTATTAAAGGCTTTGGAGAAAGCCAAGGCAGGACTGGCTCGGTGCCTCTGAGTAAGAGCATGTAACATATTTGCATACGGCTGGCTCCAGGAAGTCTGCCATGATGGAAAAAGCAAGTGTTGGCCTCCAGCGAGAACACACTGTAGCTAAACAATCAAGATATAATCACCCTGCCCCCTAGGGTTTTCCTGCACAGCTCCTGTTTCAGATATTCTGTGCCACTATCCGATCACATCAAAACCACATGTCCCGATTTTCATTTCAGAAATAAGGTCATTATAACCACCAGATGCCTCCTCAAACCTACCCCCCTGCTTGACAAACATTAGATCTGGTTAACAAAGAACAATGCCTTTGGACCCGAGGTGAAATCTCCTTGGTGGAAAACCACCAGCAACATAAACTTCTCATAAGCCCTAGAAAGTGGTGCCTAGAGCAGCACCCTCCCCAGATTTCACGATTTTGCCGAGCGCAGCCCTGAAGTGACCAGTGTCAGGAGCACTCTGCTACTGGAAGGGAATAGAGGTTTGGTCTCTATGCTGGTCCTGGGGATGAGGGGGGCTGCTGGCAGAAAAGTGAAATCTTGCCAAAACCGGTTTGGCTCAATGGATAGAGCGTCGGCTTGGGGACTGAAGGGTCCTGGGTTTGATTCCGGTTAAGGGCATGTACCCTTGGTTGCGGGCATATCCCCAGTAGGGGGTGTGCAAGAGGCAGCTGATCGATGACTCTCTCATCGATGTTTCTAACTCTCTATCTCTCTCCCTTCCTTTCTGTACAAAATCAATAAAATATATTTTTAAAAAAAAAAGGAAAAGAAAAGTGAAATCTCAAGATATCCTAAGCCAACAAGGGCCCTGGGAGCTCTGAAGCCTATTCCTCTTCTCTTGCAAATAAACATCCAGGAAAGGAGGGGGCTTGACCTGAGATCAAAGAGGGCAGAATTGGGTCCCAAAACCACATGGCCTTGGTGCCCTTTGAACCACATCACTATGATCCCCTACTCCACAAGGATCACCCCAAAACAAACCAGCAAGCGCTGGGACTCACTCAGCCCAGTTCTGCCCAGAGAGAATGCCTGGTAGCAGATGGCTGTAGGAGTTAGGAAAACAGAAACAAACCAGTGTGTCGGTAGCCCCTGAGACCATCCTAGGTTTGGTGATTCACTAGGGCAAACAGGATTCAGCATATAAACATGCTCATGGCTCTGATTTATTAAGTCTATAATCTCAAACCGTGACAAAGACATGGAGGAAAATTAAAGGGCGCTGAGAGATAGAATAACCGGGAACTCACTTTAGATGGGATACAGTGGCCAGCTCCAAACACTGGGCAGATTGTACCAGGCCCTACAAGCTGGCAGTGAGGGACCCGCCTGAGACAGATTCCCAGGCTCTGGTTCCAGGACTGGACCTCAAGAGTCCTGGCAAGGAGTACAACCCTCTATTCTCTCTTATGGGCAGGCTGCCCAAGAGAGCTGCCTATGGCAGGCACAGACAACTCCACTGGGCATGGGGAAGGGGCCTGCCACCTTCGGAGGTCTGTCTGGAAGGAAAGAGGTTGTCACGTGGAGTGGAGTGGCTGGGCCTCAGAGAAGATGTGATCAGGGGAGAGAAAATCACCCTGGTTCCTGATGAATGGACTAATTAGAAACTGCACCCCGACGGGTTTGCCTTAAGAAGCAAATAGAAGAGAGCTCATGGGTAGTGAAGGCCAAACACTGTACATACGGTGAATCATTACAACAACCTGCGAGGTTTATTCTTTCCATTTTGCGGCGAAGGGAACTGAGGCTCAGAGAAGCAGAAGAGACTCGGCCAGGGACCCACTGGCCAGTGACTGGTGAGCCTCGCACTTGAACCCAGACCTCTGACAACCAAAATCTATGCTTTTTCAGTGTAATAAGCTACCCCATGTACTCATATGAGAGAAGGTTCCAGTTCCTTTAGAAAACATAATGGAAAGCATAATGTAAAATCCTATTGGAGACAGCAAAGAAGATAATAAAGTAATCTGAGTATTAACTTATCAAAAAAAACTTTAAAACTAGAAAACACCTTGAAATACACCAAATATACTTAGAAAATGGGAAGTCATAAAGATATCATGTAAGATCTGCCCTAGCCAGTTTGGCTCAGCAGAAAGAGCGGCAGCTTAGGAACTGAAGAGTTCCAGGTTCAATTCCAGCCAAGAGTATGTATCTAGGTTGCAGACTTGATCCCCAGCCATGGTTGGGGCATATGCGAAGGCAACCAATTGATGTGTCTCTTTCACATCAAGGTTTTCCTCTCTGTCTCTCTCTCCCTTTCATTCTCTCTAAAAACCAATGGAAAAATATCTTTGGGTAAGGATTTAAAAAAAAAAAAAAAAAAAAGTCAGATCTCCCTAAGTTAAGTTATACATCTAAAACCTCTCCAATAAAAGTAGCCTCAATCTTTAGAAGGGAGGAAGTGGGGAATAGACCATGTGATAATAAAACGTATTTGGAAGCTCAGGCAAACAAAAGTAGCCATGACCATCTGAAATAAAGGGACATGAGAAGGGGATACCCATGGGAGACACACCATCCATTTCTAATCCGTTTTGGGGCCGCTCAGGGAATGAGGAGAAGCTGAGAAAGAGAGCACACAGTTTTCCCACTTCTACTTCCAAATTCTCTCCGTTTGTCACCTTTCTCCATCCCCACTGCCATCTCCCTAGTCCAACTGCATCCTGTCCACACCACTCTCTCCCTCCCTGTCTCAACCATTCCAGCTTTCTTTCAGTTTCTAAGATGTGGCAAGCTCCTTCTCAGCTTAAAGACTTCTGCGCTTGCTTCTCTCGTTCGTCACACCCTTGACCTGGCTAACTTCAGCTCCAGGTCTCAGGTTAAATGTCACTGCCTCAGACAGGCCTCCCTTGACCATCTAATCTAAAGTGAGTTCCAGGTTATTCTATATCTCTTTGCCCCCTTTAATGTTCCTCCATATCCTTGTCAGAGTTTGAGGTTACAGGCTTATTTCATGTTTGTCTGTTAAGCCTCTTTCTCCCCACTAGTCTATGATCGCCACGAAGGCAGGGACTGGATCTGCTTTGTTCACCACAGTTTACCCAGAACCCATCGCTGGATCCGACATAGAGTAAACCCTCAATAAATATATACAGAAATAATGTGTAAATGGAGAATTAGTTCATGGGTACCCATAAGAGTTTGAAAGAAGACATCTCTTTCAAACACCTCTTAACCAGAACCAGAATAAAATAGGGCCTATTTCCAACAGGAGACAGCAATCCTATGTGTGGACAGGGGGGACATGGAGTCTCAGAAGCAAGTGGGGGTGGAGGGGTGCTGCTTTGTATAGGTAGCAAGATTCTTTTTGCTGCCTCTTTGCAGATTCTCCAGCTAAGAATTTTATAGAGAAGACTGCAACTGATAACAGGAATTGGAAATTATCCAACCGCATTCAAATCTTCCCACAAATATAGATATGCCAACATTTCCCTTCCGGAGCCTCTTCTGCCTGCCGAGGCCATATCCCACAAACCACCATGGCTTGGGTAACCTCCCTACATCTTCTCTTAGAAAAGATCTCAAGATATAGGAGGCACTTTATTGTTTTTCAGAGTAAAGGAAAACCAACAACGAGATGGCATGTGCATATCTGAGAAAGAAACGAGGAGGCCAAGCAGAGCCTGCAAGGATCCCACAGGTTGAGAACCACTGCTGTAGAGTCTAAGACCATCGGAAAACACAGATATTTACATTATGATTCATTAACAGTAGCAAAATTACAGTTATGAAGTAGCAACAAAAATAATTTGGTTGGGGGTCACCACAACATGAGGAACTGTATTAAAGGGTCACGGCATTAGAAAGGTTGAGAACCACTGCTCTAGGAGAAAGCCTGAGAGGGTGGAGAAAGCCTGGGAAACCTGCCCTTGTTGTCCCAAGAACCTCTGCACCCAGTCCCGTCCTACCGAGATGGCCATCTCCGCCAATGAGGCCCTCACTCTGGGAGGAGGCAGGGGACGACTTCTCTGGTCACTTTCTGTTCCTGCTAGCCAGGGATGATGACTCACCAGGCTCTTCTGCAGCCACCCAGGACGGCAGGGACCCAAGAGCAAGAAGGGCCTTCAGGAGGAAGAGGGAGCTCAACATGATGATGCTGCTGAAGATGCCGAGAGCTGAGATGAGAGCTCAGGTCCGGCCAGAGGTGTTCACCTTGCCCAGCCTAAATCCAGCCCCAAAGTTTGCCCTTTTATAATAGTCACCACGGACGGCCTCCTCTGACAGGAAGAAAAATGATTGGTTGCTGGCGTGTGGGAAAATTCCTGGCACTACGAAAGGACACAGCGTGGTGATTAAGCTCTATAATGCACAATACGCAATAGCCCTGAACAATGATGACAAACCTGAAAAATTGGAGGGAAGGCCCTGGATCGAGGATCAGAGCGAGCCCTAATGGGCCTTGGAAGGACACAATGACAAGACTTAATAAGAAAATGACCAAAGTTAATAAAACACACTGTGGCTCCTGTTCATCCTAGCAACCTAGAAAACAGATACTCAAAAAGCTGCAAAGGCTGAAACCAGTTTGGCTCAGTGGGTAGAGCGTCAGCCTGCGGACTGAAAGGTCCCAGGTTCGATTCCGGTCAAGGGCATATACGTTGGGTGTGGGCACATCCCCAGTGGGGGTGTGCAAGAGGCAGCTGATCAATGTCTCTCTCTCATTGATGTTTCTAACTCTCTATCCCTCTCTCTTCCTCTCTGTAAAAAAATCAATAAAATATATTTATTAAAAAAAAAAAAAGCTGCAAAGACCTATCTTTGAGTCTGCTCAGAACTAATTTAAATGCACCAAAGCCTATATCTTGGTCCCTGTGGCCCACACAGGCCATCCTAGGACTGTAGGAAGGCTAGTTGACAGAACCACAAAGAATAGTTGTTATGATTCAAGTAAATCTAGACCATATAAACTTTTATTTGTCTCTTCTTGCTCTATTTCTTTTTTTAAAATATATATTTTTTACTTATTTCAGAGAAGAAGGGAGAGGGAGAGAAAGATAGAATCCTCAATGATGAGCCGAAACCGGTTTGGCTCAGTGGATAGAGCGTTGGTCTGTGGACCGAAAGGTCCCAGGTTCGATTCTGTCAAGGGCATGTGCATTGGTTGCGGGCACATCCCCAGCAAGGGGTGTGCAGGAGGCTGCTGGTTGATGTTTCTCTCTCATCGATGTTTCTAGCTCTCTATCCCTCTTCCTTCCTCTCTGTGGAAAATCAATAAAATATATATATTTTTTTAAAAAGAAACCTCAATGATGAGAGGGAATCATTGATCGGCTGCCTCCAGCATGCCCCCCACTGGGGATCGAGCCTGCAAACCAGGCATGTATCCATGACTAGCATCAAACCCAGGACCCTTCAGTCCATAGGCTGATGCTCTATCCACTGAGCTAAATCAGCTAGGGGCTTTATTTATTTTTATTTATCTAACTGCTTATGACTTTGGTCAACCATGATACCTAATAGTGTCCAGTGTCACTGCTTAGCCCAGTGAAGTTAAAGGGCAGGGAACATCCAAGACTCAAGATAAAATCCTCTTAACAGTGCCAAAGAGCTCAGTGTCAGGAAGTTGCCTTGTTTTTGTTTTGTGGTGTGTGTGTGTGTGTGTGTGTATGTGTGTGTCTTTTGCCTTTTTGTTTTAAGGCTGATATTGGAGCATAGAGCTGTTATGTGCTTTATATAGATTATTTTAATCCTCATGATCATCTTGCAGAGGTAAAGTATCTCAGAGAGGCTGAGGAAAATTGCCCAAGATCCTAAAGCTACTATGTGGTAGCTGCTAGAATTTAATTAATGACAGCATTGCTTGAGGGTTTACTTGTGCTACAGTTCTAAGTGCTTTATATTAATTAACTCACTTAATCCTCACTGCAACCTATCAGTTTGTTACTATTATCCCCATGCTACAGATGAAGAAACTGAAAAGGTACAGAAAGAAACATGGGTCACACAGCTAATAAATGGTAAAACAAAGATAGGCAGGCCAATTTCGTAGTTCTTAATCACCCCTCCATACTGGATTTCAACTCAGATCTTCCTAACTGCAAATCCCACGCAGACAGGGCACATACCCAGGCTTTGGGTCCAATCCCTGCTCAGACTGCCTGTGGGAGAGAGTCTACCAATGTTCTTTTTCTCTCTCTCAAAAAGCAATAAAATAAACACACACTTTCTACTCCCCTGTGTTGTGACCTGGAAAACGTAACTTTCTCTACCACTCATAGATCAATTCTATTCAGGGCCTCCTTACAGCTAAGGCAGAGTTAAGGGGTGCTCTAGGGAACTCTATGGCTGTTAAACCCCTGCATCCCCCGCCCATCCCAGAATCAGAGTCTGGGGAGACAAGTCCAGCTCCCTGGGGCTGGAGTTAGAATCCACAGTTCAAGTCCCAGCCTTTATTCTGATATCTTCAGACTCAGAGGCAGCTCCTGGGGTGGGAGCCTGTTAAGACCCAGTGGATGTCCAGCCAGCATGGCTCACTGGTTGAGGGTAGACCTATGAACCAGGAGGTCAGGTTGAGGGCTGGATCCCCAGTGTAGGGCATGCAGGAGGCAGCCAATCAATGATTCTCATCATTGATATTTCTAACTCCCTCCCTCTCCCTTCCTCTTTGAAATTAATAAAAATATATTATTAAAGAAAAAAAAGACCCGGTGCGGTGCGTGAGTGGTAGGGATGGCCTGGGCCTCCTATAGTGGGGGTTCCGTGTCCACTCCAATTCTGGGGGCTCAGTACAGGGCATATTGAAGTCTACAGTTTTCGAAGACAGAACTGCAGACGCTGCTGTACGAAACGCTCCCCTAAATCCCCCAACTTCAACCCCTGGAAGCCTGCTCCCCTTCCTCTGCCCCGCACTTCTGACGGGGAACGACTCTTGATTGAACACCCAGAGGGACGGAGGGAGGGGAGGAAGGGGAGGAAGGGGAGGGGGACCCGGGAGGGAGCCCCGCCCGCCCACCCTCACTGGGTCTCCAGGGTCTCAGGGCTGGAAGCTACGGTTGGTTCCCATGGAAACCCCGCTGCTCGCCGCGGCGCGCTTTCAGGCCGGCGGCCGCGCGTTCCAATGACGTCACGGGGCCACTTTCCGGCCCATTGGCAGAGTCCGGCTAGAGTTGTGAGGATCGGGTGCGCCATGGGGGCCACTGGCGACGCCGAGCAGCCGCGGGGACCCGGCGGGGCAGAGCGGGGCGGCCCGGAGCTGGGAGACGCGGGCGCAGCGGGGCAACTGGTCCTCACGGTGAGAGTGCCCCGAGGGAGGCCGGGCGGCCTGGGCTCGGGCCCGCAGGGCCTCGGGTTCCCGGGACCCTCGCCCGCGGGCAAAAGAACGCGGGGGCTGGAGCTGCCGACGGGGTTGGCGTTTTTTCTCAGTCCGACGACGAGGGTTCAGGTTCTGGTGCCGCCCCCCTCGCTAGGTGACTGGGTCAGTCCTGTCAAGGCCCCGTTTCTCCTTCTATAAAGCGGAGATGATTGGGATCTGCCTTCTAAGATTGTGGGGATGGGATATCAATGCGGTAAAGCGCCCCCAGCACACACCATCTGTCACCAGAGTAGGTCCTCGGTAAACACCGGTTCCCTTCCTCCAGCCGTTCCTGAAAAGGTGGGGTCGGGACTTTGAAAGCAGGATTCTCTCTCTGAGTTTCCCTTCCCTGGCAGGGCCTTCCAATCAGTCTCTGCCCGCCCCGATCAATGGCGAACACCTGAGAAGCAGGGCTGTCTAGGTTTAACTTCATACTCACCCTCCACCTTCACCCCAGTGTCACCGCCTTCGGTGACACCTGCTCCCTTGGCCCCCACAGAATCCTTGGAACATAATGATAAAGCACCGGCAGGTGCAGCGGAGGGGCCGCCGCTCACAGATGACCACCAGGTAAGGACGACTCTGGGTGGGACTTACCTCCCAGGCACTGTCTGAGAGGGCAGCTTTGGGGTCCCAGTTGTAGAGGGCTGAGAAGAGAGCGTCACGGAGTAGAATGAGCACTGGATTAGAAAAGAGGAGACTCAGATTCTGCGGCTTTCTGTGACTTTGAGCAAATCACTTCCCTCTCTGAATTCATATTCAGAATGAGGGAATGGCCGAAACCAGTTTGGTTCAGTGGATAGAGCGTCGGCCTGCGGACTGAAAGGTCCCAGGTTCGAGTCCGGTCAAGGGCATGTACCTTGGTTGCGGGCACATTCTATCTCATCGATGTTTCTAACTCTCTGTCCCTCTCTCTTCCTATCTGTAAAAATCAATAAAATATTAAAAAATAATAAAAATACATACAAAATGAGGGAATGGATAGATGAAACAATGCCTGAGCCACCTAAGCCAGGTGTGGCTCAGTGGTTGAGCATCAAACCTTGAATCAGGAGATCATAGTTCAATTCCTGGTCAGGGCACATGCAGGGGTTGCTGGCTCGATCCCCAGTAGGGGGCGTGCTAGAGGCAACCAATCAATTATTTTCATCATTGATGTTTATATCCTTTCTCCCTCTCTCTGAAATCAATAAAAACATATATTTTCTTAAGTGTGGCTAATACTATCCTTATTACCCTGTGATAAGAGGATAATAATAATTGTTGTCATTAAATAGATAATAAAAGAAAAGGGAAAGAGCACTAGATGGGCTTTTGAAAAGCTGATTATATTTTTTGACCTGGATAGTGATTAAATGGATGTTTGATAATACTCTTTGTTAATGTGTATAGGCTTTTCTATATAAGTATTATACAGTATTTCATAACACTTTTAAAACAATACTCATTTCAGAGAGTAATGAGACAAAGGCATGCATCTATGTAGTTTACAGAGAACCTGGGCACATAGCTAGTTTTCGGTAAAAACTATTATTGTCATTAAAGGATCCTATGTCAATAACTAGCCGGGCAGACTAAGGAAGGATGTGTTTGGGATATGTCCCCTGACTGTGCCTCCCTCCTGAACGCAGTTTCACAGATCCCGCTATCTCCATGGACCTCCTTCGAGCTGTACTGCAGCCTAGCATCAACGAGGAGATCCAGTCTGTGTTCAACAAGTACATGAAGGTGAGAGGGGCCACAGAAGTAAAACATTAAATGGGAGAAAGAGCCAGAACCGGTTTGGCTCAGTGGTAAAGCGTCAGTCTGCGGACTGAAAGGTCCCAGGTTCGATTCCGTTGGTTTCTGGCACATCTCCGGTGGGAGGTGTGCAAGAGGCAGCTGGTCGATGTTTCTCTGTCATCGAGGTTTCTAGCTCTCTATCTCTCTCCCTTCCTCTCTGTAAAAAATCAATAAAAATATATATTTTTTTAAAAAATGGGAGAAAGACTCATGAGCAGTCCTTTCCTGCTTCACTCTCTCCCTGGCTCTCTCTAGTACACACAGATATCTACAGTTTTCCCGTTCTGAACCTCCGAGTAATTTGAACACCTCTTTAGCCAAGCTATTGTGTAGATGAAATGACTTAGGTGTAATGTGCTCAGAAATGTGCTTGGAACATAATAAGTGCTTTTATTATTTGTTTAATAATATTACCATTCTCATTATTTAAATTCTTTTTCACCCTAGCCAGTTTGGCTCAGTGGATAGAGCATCAGCCTACTGACCAAGGGGTCCCAGGTTCCAGTCAAGGGCTAGTACCTCGGTTGCTGGCTCCTGCCTGGCCCAGGCCCTGGTTGGGGCTCATGCAGGATGTGTTTTTCTCTCATCAGTGTTTCTGTCTTTCCTTCTCTCTACTCTCCCTAAAAATCAATGGAAAAATATCCTCAGGTAAGGATTAACAACAAAAAATAAACACTTATTTTCTAGGAATTTAGTAAGTTCTACATGATTCTGCCTGAATGCCTCTCAGATGCTTCAAACCCAGCATATTCAGAAGTGAGCTCTTTCTTCCTAGACTGTCCTCCTCTTACGTTTACTCATTCATTCAAAAAGTATTTACTGGGCATCTACCATAATGGCAGACACTATTCTAGGCACTGGGGATGGGGATGAAGCAGTGAACAAAATGGACCTTGTCCTTGCCCTCTTTTAGCAAATTTATACCTCGTTAGGTAACGCCAGAGAGAAGGGGAAGAGAGTGACCAATGGGAAACAGAGGTGCTATCCCATAGATTGTGACTGGGAAAGTCCTATGATAAAAGAGCATTAATCAGAGATTTGAATAAAATGAGAAAAGAACAAGCCATGCAGAAACCTGGGTGAGAAGCCATCCCAGCTAAGGGAACAAGCCAGAGGCCCTGAGCAGGACTGTGCTTCACACATTCAAAGCCTCCAAGTGGCCAGTGTGACTGGAGCAGACTGAGCCAGGGGAGAGTAATAGGAGAGGTGATCAGAGACATAGCAGGCCCAGCTCATGCCAGAACCTTGAAGCCATCGTAAGGACTTTGTGTTTTATTGTGAGTAAAATAAAGCTCTTGGAGAGTTTTGAGCAGAGCCTGTGATCTGAACATTTTGTAAAGAGTTACTCTGACTGCTGTATAGAGAACATACTGTAGGAGGACCAGTGAGGAGACTTGAATGATAGTGGCTTGAGTGTTAGCAGTGCAAATGTTGGGTAAGAATCCAATTCTGTATTTTAAAAGTAGTGCCTGGCCAGTGTGGCTCACTTGTTGAACATCCCCCTATGAAGCAGGAAGTCTCAGTTTGATTCCTGGTCAGGGCACATCCCAGGTTGTGAGCTCAATCCCCAGTGGGAGACAGGCAATAGATGATTCTCGTCATTGATGTTTCTCTCTCTCTCTCACTCTCCCTCTGAAATCAATACAAATAATAAATGCATGCATGCACCTATATATATAAAAAGTCAGTGATCAAAATGACTGGAACAACCAGAACAACTGGTCGCTATGATGCCCACTGTGGCCAGTCAACTGTTCCAATTGGGGATGGGACCACCTGGCCAACCTCCCATAGCACCTCCCCCTAGCTGGCCCTACCCTTTATTGGCCCCCCCACCCCAATCAGAGGCGGGGGGGGCAGCACTGGCCAGCAGACCATCCACAGCACCTCCCCCAAGCTGGCCCCACTCTCAAATGCCCCTCTCCCTGGCCAGGCCGACCCCCATGGGGCCCTGATTGGGGGTGGGGCGGTGACCAACCTCCCATGGGCCCCCTTCCTGGGCAGCCCCCCCATGGCCCTGATAGGGGTGCAGGGGGGCTGGAGGGGCTCCAAGCCAACCTCCTGCAGTCCCTCCCCCAGCTTACTAGCCCCCCCCCATAGGTCTCAATCACCAGGTAGACTGAGGGACTCCACCCATGCACTAATTTGTGCACCAGGCCTCTAGTACATTAATAAAATTCCTCAGTGACTTTCCATTGTCTCTGGGTAAAATTCAAATTCCTTATGGCATATATGGCCCAAAGTGATCAATCCCAGCCACACACCCTTTATTCCCTTCATTACTATCCCTACTTTTTGTATGTCCCATGTATTCTCATACCTCCACACCTTTACACATGCAGAAATAATGAAGCCAGTAAGGGAAGGCTAGGCCAGGATTTAATCTGTGATTGCCTGCCTCCAAAGCCCTTTTCTTGTTGCTTATCCCAATAATGGATACCATGATTCAGGAACCTTCTCTCCTGTACAAATGCTGGATAAATACGATTTGTGGCACTAGGCTTTCCTCTTTATAGTCAGTAAAGATACCTCCTTATCACTTGTGTTTGAACAAAGTACAAGTAAATTGATTACATCACAGCTTTTATTTGACCTGGCCTCATCTGATCACTTTGTTGAACAGTGTTCAGAAAAGATCCAGACTAGAAAGTCCTGGTTGAATCTGACTTTGTCCAATCTCAAAGGAACATCTGTAGAATGGGAGGAGTGAGACCTGGGCAGGGCCTCAGGACACCCGCAGCTCCAACTGACTGGCGAAAGGGAAAGCAGGAGGTTCCCCCACTGGGTAAAAGGGAGAACATGAGCCTGAAAACTAGGTAATGTGAGGCCCCAAACCAGGGACTGAGAGCACATTCATAATGAAGCCCAAGTCGTGTCTTTAGAACAAAGTGTTAGTTAGATCTCTCACCTTTCATGTCAAGAATATATTTTGCTATATGTCCTTACTGTGATTTTTTTTCTTACTATGATTTTTAATATTTGCATATTTATGGTAT
This sequence comes from Pipistrellus kuhlii, assembly GCF_014108245.1. Lineage (NCBI taxonomy): Eukaryota > Metazoa > Chordata > Mammalia > Chiroptera > Vespertilionidae > Pipistrellus > Pipistrellus kuhlii. Next base: position 22,041,440 of record NW_023425562.1, read on the forward strand.
GGCAGTGCCATAATTTATTTTAAGTTATACCTGGACATTTAAGTTATTCTTTGATTTTTGCACTATTTACACATTAATGCTGTAATGACCATCTTTTGGGCCCCTCGATGATTATGCTCCTCCTTAAATGAGAATAGAGTGGGGAAATGAACCTGGAATAAATCTAAATCTGTCTGATTTCAATGTCATACTCAGAATCATTTTTTTCCTTCGGTATCAGATATGATAAAAGCTTCTCTTCTATTTATTTCTTTGTGTTTAACCCATTTAACAAAAGTACAAGAGAACAAATTCACTGTTATTTACTTTTCAATAAGTTTAAATCCTAGAGCATTGCACAGGTTCTGTGCCTCAATAGGCTTAGCAGGAAAGTTGCTTCAGAATTGGGCAGGAGCCACGCCACTGTTTCCATGAGCATGAGTTCCTTTCCCCAGATGACTAGTTTTGTTTGGCTTGCCACCAGGAGTCACTGTTCTTTGCTGTACACATAAGCACATCTCTTGTCTAGATAGTATTCCATTGCACCTCAAGCATAAACACCTTCAGTTTCAGGAAGAGCTATGTGCACCCTCTGGTTCCAGAAACCCTGCTCATAACCAGCAAAAATTGCCTTGGACCACAGCCTCCCAGCCATATTTGTCATTTTAGAAGTCCTGTTCCCAGCAGGCTTCCCCAGACTCCAAGATGCTGGAGATAGCTAAAAGCTTCTCTTTTTATATATTTTTATTTTTGAGAGAGAAAGAAAGAGAGGAGAGAGAGAAACATCAATGTGAAAGCAAAACGTTGGTCAGCTGTCTCCTGCATTTCCCCATCCCGGGATCTATTCTGCAATTCAAGCATGTGCTCTGACTGGGAATCGAACAGCAACCTTTTGGTGCACAGGATGACACCCAGCCAACTGAGCCACACCAGCGAGGGCTAAAAGCTTTCCTTTTATATTCAGTTTGCTCTTTGCACTTCTCCCTAGTTCTTCCAGAAGGCAGCACTGAATGTGCGAGACAACGTTGGGGAAGAAGTGGATGCAGAGCAGCTGATCCAGGAGGCCTGTCGCAGCTGCCTAGAGCAGGTGAGACCAAATAGGACCAGAGCTGTAGGCAGAGGGCTTAGCCCTGGGATCTCCAGTAAGAAGTATGATCCCATCCTCAGTGGGGGGTGCCGGAGAAGCCACTCACTTCCAGGTAGGGCTTGGGGTTGTTGTGACAGAAGGGGAGGGAAATAGTTACATGCCGGGTATCGTGATAAATGTTTTTATATCATTTGTTAATTTATATCTCAGAAGAAACTCTATTTTAATTCCTAATTTACGGATGAAGAAATTGTGGCTTACAACAAGCAAGAGTTAGAATAGCTAAGGTCCATCTCACCTCTGCAAGTACTGTGAGTTGATTCTTGAAGTTGTCACAGCCCCTGGGGACTATCACCCTTTCTGCCCCCCTGCCTCTCAGGGTGTGGTCAGGAGGCATGACATCAGGTTTATAAATGGCTGTGTTCCCAAGATAGTAGTGAACCTGTGTGCATGTGTCAGCTGCTGTTATTAATAGAAATTGTCAGCATCACCCAGACTCTGTGCTTGACTGTGAAACCATTAGCTGTCAGAGATGGAAATTTTTTCATAATCAAAGCCACAAAGGCTGGTTTAAGTTCAGGTCTATAAGGTAATTATCATAAGAAGATCGGCTTGCTAGCTGCTCAAGCACAGCATCAGAAAAGAGCAAGGTCAGGGCCTGGACCTCAGCTCTGAAAGGGAGAAGAACTCCGCGCTGTCAGTGAGAACTTACTCCGCTTCTTGGTGGCATTTGTCACAGTGAATCATGTCATGTTTCTTAGAATGCACCTCTCTTGGTGACTTCACTTTGCAGCAGAATAAAACCCTTGTGCCTTGCCGTGACCCGCAGAGCCCTATGTGGACTGGCTCCTCCCACCTGCTCATTGACTGTATGCTAGCCACACTGCACTCCTGCTTCTCCAGCACAACTCGGGACCTTTGCACTTGCTGCTCTCACTGCCTCACGTGCTCCCCCCTTAACTCTTTACATAGCTGCTCCATCTAAAGCAGCCACCTCACTTCCTTCCCCACCTCCAGTTACACTCTGTCACTTCACGTGTTTATTTCCACTGTTTGTTTCAACTTGAAATTATTCTTGGTTTGTTTGTTTATTTTCTGCCTTCCCTCCCCCAAACTCCACTAAAATCTTGAATTTTATGAGTTGAGGCCTGATCTTGTTCACTGCTGTATTCCTAGCCCTAGAATAGGACTCTTAATATTAGTACATTGTTTGTTGATTGAGAGAGTAGTGAATGAATGAATGAGCAAACGAACAACCAGAGTGCTGCTTTCATAGTTAAGTGGACACGTATGAAATAACAAACGTGTGCGTTGAGACTATGCACTCTTCACTTTTGGTGGAGAAAATCATGGGGTCAATTTTGAACCTAGCGTATTTTACATTTTCTAGTTTTTCAACAATGATCATTAATACTCAGTTTGTTTGGGAGGGGGTTTAATGAATATCTGCTTTTGTGCATGTCCTGGAGTGTCTTTGTACTGACCAGGAAACAGCTGTCACCCAGTTTGGAGTATGATAAAGCCTTACTGGTCTGTAAAAATGAAGACAGAGAGGCTTCCCTCCAAAATAGTGACTGTTAACACCATCTTCTCCTTTCAGGCAAAACTACTGTTTTCAGATGGAGAAAAAGTTATACCCAGATTGACCCATGAGCTTCCAGGAATAAAGGTCAGAATCACCTTCTTGGGGCTTAAAAGGGGAACAATGATCAGACTGGGAGGCAGGGGCATTCTGTGTTCCACCCATTTGTAGGACCAGGTCCAAATAGCATCATGCTGGGAGGGTTTCTGAGGCCTGGCTCAGGGAGGTGTGGTCCAGGGCCCTTCTTCTGCGATCCCAAGGAACCTGCTGCCCCCAGATACCGGCCTTCCGCCGATTCCCTTCCCTTTTTCTGCAGCGCGGTCGCCAGGCAGAAGAGGAAGGTGCTCATCGAGGAAGTCCCATCCCCAAAAAGGTAAACCATCCCCACGTCTTCTGGCTGGACAAGGCCTGGCAGCCCCAGGGAGGGCGGTAGGCTTCCTTGGTGCACCCTGGGGCCTTTCTAGCATGAGAGGCAGGAACCCTGGAAACACTCACTCTTCCTGTTCACTCTCAAGCACCATTTCGTCTCTTTGGAAAAACCATCTCCACCAGCGACCCTGGACCTGCCAGTAGGGTGGGGTGGGGCTTCCGCAGGGACAGGCTCTGACAGTTGTTCTTTGTGGCAGAGGAAGGGACGGCCTCCTGGACACATCCAGTCAAATGACCGGGCAGCCCCTGGCATGGTGTGAGTAGGGACCAGGAGAGCTGAAGGGAGGGACGGGAGGGAGGGGGCCTGAGGAGAAGCAGCCAGAGTGCTGTCCCTGTGGAAGTGAGATCTGTTTACGTCACCAGGAGGAGGGTCACGGGTTTGGGGGTAGGAAAAGAAAGCAGCAAGGAGGAGGGTGTTTTATTCTGCTTTTGCCCCAGAACAGTTCAGCCAACTTGATTAAACACCAGACTTACTTTGTTGTTAGTATATACTGAATGTTTATAATGTGCCATAACTGGTCTAAACTCCTTACATATGTACTTTTTAATCCTTACATCCGCCCTCTAATGAAGGTTTAATTAATTTTGCTGATAAGAAATGAGACTCAGAGAATTACTTGCCCAACATCATATAACTACTAAGGGGTAAAACTCCATTTTTCTAGAATGGCATTTTCAAAGATCTTTAAAGCAACAGAATCACCGAAACCGGTTTGGCTCAGTGGATAGAGCATCGGCCTGCAGACTGAAAAGTCCCAGGTTCGATTCCAGTCAAGGGCATGTACATTGGTTGCGGGCACATCCCCAGTAGGGGGTGTGCAGGAGGCAGCTGGTCGATGTTTCTCTCTCATCGATGTTTCTAGCTCTCTATCTCTCTCCCTTCCTCTCTGTAAAAAATTAATAATATATATATCACACTTTTTTTTAAAAAGCAACAGAATCTTCATATATATTATATTGTTATATATATATATTGTGTGTGTGTGTATACATATATATATATATATATATATATATATATATATATATATATATTATTTCAGAGAGGAGGGGAGAAGGAGAGAAGGATAGAAACATCAGTGCTAAGAATCATTGATAGGCTGCCTCATGCATGCCCCCTAGTGGAGATTGAACCTGCAACTCTGGCATGTGCCCTTGATCCGAATCAAACCCAGGATCCTTCAGTCCACACAGGCTGATGCTCTATCCACTGAGCCAAACCAGCTAGGGCCAGAATCTTTTTTCAAACAAAACTTTACATGAAAGCTCAATATTTAAAGCAGATAAAGCCTCACTGGTCTGGTTAAAAGCGATGGGGAGAGCTGGTGCCCTGGATGAAGAGATGGAGTAGTAGTAATCATCAAACCTAGATTTGTGTCCCATCTGAGCAAGTTCATTCCTCACCAACACAACAGGATTGCTGCTGGTATTGCTTTTGACAGATGAGAACTGCAGTTCAAAGAGGTTCTTGCACTTGTTATCAGACCTAGTTTTAGGATGGCTTCTGGTCCAGTGCTTTCTCCCTTTGTGCCTCCTCTAATGGGTTACCTAGAAGAAGTATACCCAGGGCTAACGTGAGAGTGTGTGGGGAACTCCCACCACCAGCAGCAGGCTTTCTGCCAATCCTGGACCTGAACTTAGAGAAGTTACCTTTCTTCCGTCCCCCAATCAGGTGGAAACCAAAATCCTGTGAACCGATTCGCCGAGAAGGCCCCAAGGTATGATTATGTGAGCATAGCAGTGACCTCCATCCTAGGGGGAGACTCCGTCAAGGCTCTGGGCCCATCAGGAGGGAAAGAGGCTGGGGTGGTGAAGGATGTGTGCGTGCCATTCCAGAACCATCTTGCTCCTTCCCCATCCCCCAGCGCTGGCCTACCAGAAAGAGCCCAAGCAGCGGTTGGAGTTAGGGGTAAACAGAGGGAAGGCTGAGTCTGCTGAAGGCTTCTCCCTGTCAAAGCTCATGGTGTTTCCAGGACTCAGTATGTGACAGGCACGGCCCTCAGTCTTCTCTCATTTAATCTTCACAACAACCTTATGCAATAAATTCTGATACCCTTCTATAGTTGAGGAGCTTCCTTTCCTGCCAGTAGAAATTACATTTTATTTAGTTGTCTTATGTGCTTACTACACTTGAGTATATACTAAGGCTTAGGGACTTACTCAAAGTCACATACTAGTAAATGGTAGAGCCAAGTCTCAAACATAAGATCCGTCGGCACCAGAGTTTGCATTGTTAACCGTTAGCCTCTGTGCCTCCAGAACATTGTTTACAAGCCCTTTTAGCAGTAGAATCCTCTTTACGTAAAATCACAGGTGGAAGCCCAGCAGGTAGGTGAAAGCTCCACTGTCCTGGTTGAGGCTGTTTCCAGTATGAATGGCCCACCTCTTGTCACGCTGGCCCTTTGCCTTCACACAGCGACCACACCTTTCTTCTAAAACTGCTCCCTAAAGCAGGTGGTCCTGCATTCTCCTGGGTCTTTCTGGTCTTCCTCTCTTTTGGGAGTTCTTCCTCATATAAAGGGGCATTCCCCAAAATTCCCTCCTTGGCCCACTTCTCCATCTAGTTTCTCTCTGGATGATCTAAATAATTCACTCCTGGCCGAAACCGGTTTGGCTTAGTGGATAGAGAGTCGGCCTGAGGACTGAAAGGTCCCAGGTTCGATTCCGGTCAAGGACATTTACTTTGGTTGTGGGCACATCCCCAGTAGGGGGTGTGCAAGAGACAGCTGATTGATGACACTCTCTCATCGATGTTTCTAACTCTCTATCCCTCTCTCTTCCTGTCTGTAAAAAATCAATAAAAATATATAATAAATAAATAAATAAATAATTCACTCCTATGGTTTCAGAAACCAGTGTACTAGATCTGCCATACCTCTTGGTTTGTCCCACACTCCCATTCTAGTTTAAAACTGATATATCCAACTACCTACTAGATCTCCCTGCTGGAATTTCCATGGCATTTTCAATTCAGATATCCAAAATGGATATCAGAATCTTTCTTCATCTGTCTTTTATGATCTCTGCTTTAGTCATCTTTGCCTCTTCCTTTTCTTCTACCCTGGAGCTTCCACCCCCTAATATATCACAGTTGCTGTTCCCTCCTCTTCCTTACTGCTATCCTGGCTCAGGCCCTCATCTTCCTTCAAAACTACTCTGTTATAGCAACCTCTGAGCTGGTCCCCTGCCTGGAGTCTGCCACTTCAAATTCAGAAGCCACACTGCAGAAGAGTGAGCTATCTTTAAGGCAGATCTGCTCCTCAGTGACCCCCCCATAGCCTCCAGATTGAGCAAATGTACTAGGGCCTTTATTCCTCTCTGCTTCTCTCTCGGCCTCATTACTTGCCACACCCTAATCTGTGCTCTCTCTTTTAGCAACACAGAATAGTTTATAATTTCTCCAGCATCCCACACCAGCTCTCATCTGCCTTTGTTCATGCTGCCCCTTCTTCCTCTCCTCATCCTGTCTAATTTGTGCTCATCCTTCTGGAATCAACTTGCAAATTACCTCTTTAAGGAAGCCTTCTTGTTATCCTTCTCTTTGGCACCCCTCCCACCTACACTCACCTGTGTATCATTGCCCATCTCATGATGGTATAATTATCTATACCAAGCATTATTTGGCCCGTGTTAGCCTTGGAGTTTGATATGCTTGATCTATACACATAAGTCTGTGGTCTCTGAAATACAGAGACTATCTTACTCATCTCTTTATGCCCAATATCTAGCACAGGGCCTAGCATAGTATAAGTATTCAGATTCTTAAATCAACTGTTTAGAATAATGGAATAATGATGGTGTTGGTAGAGGGGAGGGAGAGGAATGTTTCTTTCCGCCCATCAGAGAAACCTCACCCTCACCAGCCTGTCTGTTTTTTGCGTAGTGGGACCCAGCTCGGCTGAATGAATCTACCACCTTTGTGTTAGGATCTCGAGCCAACAAGTAAGTCTTAGAGCTTTGGCACTGAGGAAGGAGTCCACCCCTTAGGACTACAACGGCAGGAATCCTTACACATGTCTGTTATTTTTCAGAGCCCTGGGGATGGGGGGCACCAGAGGGAGAATCTACATCAAGCACCCACACCTCTTTAAGGTAGGTGAGAGCTGGGGGTCAGGCAGGCCATTGCAGGGGAATATGTGACATTGGGAACTGTACATGGCACAGAGAAGCTTGGGGCAAACACCGATCTGCGAGTCAAGGCATCTGGGTTCTAGTTGCCCTCGACCTTTACTTTTTATAATTTACGCAACAACTCTGGGCCTCAATAATGGCTACTTGTCCTGTGTGTTTATTGTGTACCAAACCTGGTTTTAGGTGCCACACATTATTTCATGGAACTTCCTTTAAGATGGAATGGCTGAGAAAGGCTAAGTGACTTGTTCAGAATCACTCAGTGGTAACTAGTGAGTCAGGTCTGTCCTCGGCAAAACCTGAGCTCTTGTGCATGTTATTAAACTAAGTCTCCCTCATTTTATTTTTGTTTATTTATTTATTGTGAATCCTCGCCTGAGGATATTTTTCCATTAATTTTTTTCTTTCTTTTTTTTTTTTTTTTTAAGTGGAAGGAAGGCAGGACAGGGAGAGAGAGAAACATTGATGTGAAAGAGAGACATCGATTGGTTGCCTCCCACATGACCCCTGACCAGGGCAAGAATCGAACCTGCTACCCTGGATTGGGAAGGACCCTTAGGTGCATGAGCCAGGGCTCCTTCATTTCATCTAATGGCTATAGAATTCATAGAATAAACATTCCATCATTTATTTCACTACTCCCCTGTTGTTAGATATTTAAGTTTTTTCCAACAGTTGCTATCATAAACAATGCTGCACAAAACAAACTGTGTACATGTGTGGGTGACTCTGAAGGGTAAAACCTTGGAAATGGGATTTTTCTGGGTCAGAAAATGCACACTTTTAAGTTTTTGACTGATGTTTATATTATATTAGAGGCCCAGTGTACAACATTCGTGCATTTAGCGGGGGGGAGGGGGAGGGTGTCCCTCATCCTGGCCTGTACCCTCTCACAGTCAGAGACCCCTTGGGGGGGTGTTCCCTCAGGGAGCGGGCCTAAGCCAGCAGTTGGACATCCCCTGAGGGGCGTCCTTAGTGCTGCTGGGGAGACCAGAGAATCTTCTGCTGCTGCACTCTCCAACCATGAGCCTGGCTTCTGGCTGAGTGGCCACCAGGGGCAGCTCCTGCATTGAGCATCTGTCCTCTGGTGGTCAGTGCACATCATAGTGAGCATTCATTCTGCTGTTTGATCGATTTGCATATTAGCTTTTTATTATATAGTATGGGAGGTGAAACAATTATTCAAACTCAAAGTTATTAACCATACAGTTGGTCTCTATTTCAAATGTTATGCCTGTTTGATAAAACCTATCTATATTGAGCACTTATGTGTCAGATATGATTAGCACTTTTTATGCACCACTTTTTTTTTTTAAGAGGACGTTTATTAAAGTTGGGTACAGTGAAACAGGAAAGGGCGGGAGAAATGAGCCTAGAATGGGCTTCTTTGGCTCACTAAGAAGTCAGAGAAAAAGGGGCTTTGGGGATAGGTTTAGGGGGTTTGCCCAGGATGAATTGCCACTGACCATTGTTACCCTAGTTGCAAGTATCATGAGGTCTCTCAGAGTTTAGGAGATGCATCCCTGTAGGGAAAGAAAGGGGGAAGGCTTGGGCATGCAAGCAGGCCCATTTTACTTATTCTTAACAACCCTCTAAGTATTAATACAGTCTTTTTCACAGATGAAGAAACTGAGTCTCAAGGAAATTACTGCCCAGGTATATACTATCTATTAAGTGGCAGAAACCAGACTTTAAATTTTTTTTGTCTAATTCCAAAACCAGGTTCTTAAATGTGATGCTATCCTTTCTTCCCCTGAGCATGAAGTGTCCTGGCTTTTGTTTTAGAAAATATAGTCACCATAATATATTTTATAAGCTTCCTCAAATCATTGTTTCAAAGAGGAGTAGCGCTCTATAATAAGAGTCAAACCCATTGCCTGAGATGCTGTGTATTGAGAAACAAAGGGGTTGGAGCTTAGATAGAAACTAAATCTCTGGAAATTGGGTCCCGCTCCTGGTTTCCTGGGCTCAACTGCACTTTTTCTGAAGAGGTTGGTGAGCCCTCTACATCCACCCAGCTAAGACAAGGTCTTGTTCATAAGAACTGCTCGAGGGCCAACAGTACGATCTGGGAACAATAAGGAGAGCCCCTCACACAGGCTAATGTCTCTGTGATTCCCTCCCTCACAGTACGCTGCTGATCCCCAGGACAAGCACTGGCTGGCCGAGCAACATCACATGCGGGCAACCGGGGGGAAGATGGTGAGCACTGTTCCCTCGTGACCCTGCCAGAGACCCCGCAGCCCAGGAGCCAGGTTCTGGCCATTGGTGGCAGCTTACCTCCAAATCTGAGAGACTCAAAGCCGGATGAATGTAGAAAGGCAGGCGTGTGAGGGCAGCGAGGGCCGTTCCTTCATGCTGAACAGCAGGCTGGAATTCCCTTTGCTCTCCTTAGGTCTCCCGCACAGCACCCCCTCAGCCCCTCCTCACCTCATTCCTCATTCGTAGCTTTTATTAGCTAAACACAAGAATGGCGGGTACAACTGATTATCCCTTGTGCCTGTTGACAAATTTCACTCATCAATCACAACATTCTGCATCTGACACTATTAAAGAATCTTTTCTCAACACAGTCCTTGTCATTCCTGGAATGGTTCCTATTAGAATCCAATGGCCTTGCAAACCAGTATGCCATCTCTTTTCTGGTATTGAAAGCTAGCTTTATTTTACTGCTATATTTATACCTACACCCTGTCTCAAAAAAAAAAAAAAAAAAATAGGTGAGGGGAAGACAGGATCTAAAATTAGAGCAAGACTAGGTTTTTTGTCTTGTTTTTATTGCTGACGTGGGAGACCAGTGCACTTCTGGGTTTCCAGCTCTAGGCTCCTCTCAAGAACACCTGGTCTGGCCAGGACCGGTTTGGCTCAGTGGATAGAGCGTCGGCCTGGCCTGCGGACTGAAAGGTCCCAGGTTCGATTCCGGGCAAGGGCATGTATCTTGGTTGCGGGCACATCCCCAGTAGGGGGTGTGCAAGAGGCAGCTGATCGATGATTCTCTCTCATCGATGTTTCTAACTCTCTATCCCTCTCTCTTCCTCTCTGTGAAAAATCAATAAAATATATTTAAAAAAAAAACAAACACCTGGTCTGTTAGAAAGTTTGCTGTGTCCTTAAGATGACAGTCAAATGACCCAAGGGACACACAACCAGTTATTCCTGACCCTAAGACTAGAAAGACATGTCTCCCGCAAAAGACTTTTTCACGTGCGGAACAACATCCTCGATGGGAAGCTCAAAGAGGGCTCTCGCCCACTGCAGCCCATGGCATTGTGCCAGCAGCTTTACAGGCCTCAAAGCAACACAGCCCAATTACTAGGCAATTTTCCGTTCGGCCACAGGTTCAAAACCAAATAATCTTGGTTCCCAGAGTTAACATAGCTTCCTCCAATTTCCTGTTTCCATGTATATTTCACTAGCTCTCTTGCCATTTTTTTTTTCTTGCCATTTTGTTATTTAGTACCTTGGGATCCTTTTTATTTTATTTTATTTTATTTTTAATATATTTTATTGATTTTGTACAGAGAGGAAGGGAGAGAGATAGAGAGTTAGAAACATCAATGAGAGAGAGTCATCGATCAGCTGCCTCTTGCACACCCCCTACTGGGGATATGCCCGCAACCAAGGTACATGCCCTTGACCAGAATCGAACCCGGGACCCTTCAGTCCCCAAGCCAACGCTCTATCCATTGAGCCAAACCGGTCTTGGCCCTTTTTTATTTTATTTCTAATATTTTTACTGCCAAAACCAGTTTGGCTCAGGGGATAGAGCATCAGCCTATGGACTAAAAGGTCCCAGGTTTGATTCTGGTCAAGGACATGTACCTTGGTTGTGGGCACATCCCCAGTGGGGATTGTGAAACAGGCAGCTGATTGATGTTTCTGGCTCTCTGTCTCTATGTAAAAAGTCAATAAAATATATATTTTTTTATTTTTTACTTATTTCAGAGGAAGAGGGAGAGATAGAAACATCAATGATGAGAGAGAATCATTAATTGGCTGCCTCCTGCATACCCCCCTACTAGGGATATAGCCCACAACTGGGCTTGTGCCCTGACTGGGAATCGAACCGTGACCTTATGGTTCATAGGTCGACCCTCAACCACACCCAGCCAGGATCAGGGTCCTTTTTTAAAAGAGGAGAAAGTTGCCAAAACCGGTATGGCTTAGTGGTAGAGCATCGGTCTGCGGACTGAAGGGTCCCAGGTTCGATTCCGGGCATGTGCATTGGTTGCGGGCACATCCCCAGTGTGGGGTGTGCAAGAGGCAGCTGGTCGATGTTTCTCATCGACATTTCTAGCTCTCTATCCCTCTCTCCTCCTCTCTGTAAAAAATCAGTAAAATATATTTTTTTTAAATAAAAATAAAAATAAAAGAGGAGAAAGTTATAGTTACCAGTTTTCACTCCCCTACCCATAGTTTCTATTTGAGTGAAAGATTGCCTCAAGGAACTGTCCTTATTTACTTCCCCCTACTAAGTTATAAACCATGCCCCCCTTCCTTACGCCCTTACATCAAGCAAATGTTTAATAAAGTGTGGTTAAGCTACACAGAAATGAATCGGAGTTGATGATCACTCTCCTTTGCTCCTCACCAGGCCTACCTCCTCATTGAAGAGGACATCCGGGACCTCGCTGCCAGCGATGATTACAGGTAAATCCAGATCTGTCCCCTTCTCTCTCCCTGCCTATAGTACCCCTACGACAGGCCTACATCCTGTCTTCAACTTTCTTCCTCAATGTCTTTGTCAGAGGATGCCTGGACCTGAAGTTAGAGGAGCTGAAATCCTTTGTCCTGCCCTCCTGGATAGTTGAGAAGATGCGAAAGTACATGGAGACTCAACGGACAGAGAACGAGCATCGTGCAGTCGAAGCACCTGCACAGACCTGAAGCCAGGTGGCCTGGCCACACTAGGCAGCCTTCCTCATGACCCTCTTTCCCTGTGACTGAGGCCACCACTGAGACTGCTCCCACATGGATGATAGCGGCATTAAGCTGTGCCTCACAGGGGTGATCACTACAGAGCATCCCAGACTGGCATGTAGTTCTATATTTGTAAAGTTATTAGGATAAGAAGCAATTAAAGTTTGTAATAAACACACATGAGCCTGCTGTGTGTTCTGCCCTGTGGGGGCTGACAAAACATCAAGGACTCTAGAAGTGGGTAGAGGAAAGGACCAGGTACCCCTCTCTAACCCCCGGTTAGACCCAGGAAGGTCCTGCTGCCCTTTTTGCTCTATGAGATGATGCTGGGAACACCTTACACACCTCCCTGTCCTCTGTTTCTTATTTCTTCACCCAACTTCGGCATGGAAGTAGCAGAATGTAATGGGTAGCACCATGATGGGTTCATCACAGACCAGAATAAAAATGCAAAGTGGCTTTTATTACCCCCATTTTATAGATGAAAACACTAAATATGTAGAAAGGCAGCATATGAACCTTTTTTCTAATAGGGAGTCAGCCTCAAGGTTTTCCTCTCTCAGTGGGCCCAGGATGTAATGGAATAGAGGCAGGGGTTTCGGGTTTCGCGGAGGGGTACCAGGCTAGATTAGAGGCTCTCTTTTCCCCGGAGTAGGGTTCGGGGCTGGGAGCTGTGGCCGAAACCGTAACCCTGAGATTGACCTAAAGGGGCACGTCCCACGTGGATTTTTTTCTTAGCCCTTTAATGGTCGCCGTTTTCCAAAAGCCACCAATCCACTGCAGACCCGTTTTAATGGCAGCCCCTCCAGCCAATCGCCCGTCAGAATCGGGATTCCCGCGGCTCGGGAGTGGTGCGCTGGTGAGTGCGTCTAGCAGTTTCACCGTGCGGCCCTCCGGAGCGCCCCATTGGCTGGATCAAACCCAAGCGAGCCTCTGATTGGCCAGCGCCACCGGAGGGCTCAATTCAAATGCGGGCGGGTGGGCCGGCTGCCCTGCAGTTACAGTCGTGTTCCCCGCGTCCGCGTCTTCGCCAGCGCCGCCCGGATGGCCTCCCAGAACCGCGACCCCGCCGCCGCCAGAGTCGCCGCCGCTCGCAAAGGAGCCGAGCCCAGCGGGGGCGCCGCCCGGGGCCCGGTGGGCAAGAGGTGAGGCTGCCGAGTGAGGCCCGGCCTCGCACGCCCTGGGCGGTGGGGCCCAGGCTTCCGGGCCCCGGAACGACTGAGATATGGGAAGTTGGGGGGCACGCTGAGAGCTCGGGCCGCCCTAAGAGACCCTCCCAAAGAAGGATAGAAATTTCGAGGTCTGGGCGCGGGCAGAGACCCCAGAGCAGCAGTAGGGGTTCGAACACGCTAGAACAGCGCCGGAAGAGCCTGCAAGTGGGGAGAGCGAGGGCTCCCCGGGCCCTCCTGTGGGAGTGGGAGTGTGCCCCAGCGGAGCGGAGCCTCCGGGAGGGGAGTCGTTGGCAGCTCTTCCGGAGAGATGGGGTGGGAGGGGGTGGACCAGCTGCGCCCTGGCCCATCCGGACTCCCAGCTGACTCCAAACGCTCTGTCTGCAGGTTACAGCAGGAGCTGATGACCCTCATGGTGAGTGGCCGCCTGCCCGGATCCCCAGCCAGTTGGTCCCCCTCCCACTTTGCACTCCTCCTTCAGTAGCTTCCTTTCCCACATCAGGCTCTTTGCTAGACGCGGAGCAAAGGGGTAAAAAGATGAGTGCAGTTTGCTCCCTTCTGGGAACTAGTTCCTATACCTCCCCGACAACTTTTTCCCTAGCAGTCCCTACCCTACCCCTAGCCCCCTCTCCCCACAATGAAATTGTCTCTCAGATAGGTTCCCTGAAGCCCTAGGAGGCCTATCCCTATTTCCCTGCCCTCAACTTTAACCACGCCCAGCTCTCCACCCTTCTCGGTATTGCCAGTCCTCCCCTTCTTGAAGATGCTTCCATCCTACGCCCTTTTTCTACATTAACCCTGAATATTCCACTCAGATCCTTCAGTGCCCGTATTGTATGTCTGTCTCCCTAGTCCGAGTAGGCTTTGCACAGATAGAACTGGCACTCAATAGCAAGGCGAATGGTATTTCCAGCCACCAACAAGGCTGGGTGCAGGGAGCCCTCTGCTCCCCTGCATAACCCCTCCGTCCCTAGCCCGGCCCACTGTCCCTAGCCCAACCCACTATAATCCGCATACTCCTCCCCAGGGGGCATGTTCAGCCCCCAGAGTCTAAACACTCTCAGAAAAGGCTATCACTTTGGTCTGAGTGCCTTATTTTGGATCAGAACGTGATGAGATTCAGGGGTTCACCCACTGCTCCCAGAAGTGTTCTCCATATCCTGAGAGCTTTGTGTTTCCTCCCCAGACGTCTGGCGACAAAGGGATTTCTGCCTTCCCTGAATCAGACAACCTTTTCAAATGGGTGGGGACCATCCATGGAGCAGCGGGCACAGTAAGTGTGGGATTGGGGAAGGGGGATGTGATGCTGGGTCTGTGGAGAGGAGGGAGGTAAAATCATGTGCCACATCTGCGTCTAGCCTTTAGGCGTGCAGGTGGCACGCCCCTGCGCTCTGAGCCTTCAGTCCTGGTTCCCCCTTCTGTACAGCAAGAAGGTGGCTTTAAAGCAAGGTTGTCCATCTTAGAGTCTTCAGGGGCCAGACAGCAAGGAAAAGAAGGGAGGACAAATGAGGACTTAGCCCATTGAGAGGGCACAAGTCAGCTTCCCGTGGCTGTTTATCTGGTTTAAGAGAAATCAGGACTTCAAATCTGTGACCAAAATCTCCCAATTTTTACATGTTAGCAATTAATATTCTTTTTATTTTATTGATTTTTTTTTCCAGAGAGGAAGGGAGAGGGATAGTTAGAAACATCGATGAGGGAGAATTATCGATCAGCCGCCTCCTGCACACCCCCCACCAGGGATGTGCCCACAACCATGGTACATGCCCTTGACCAGAATTGAATCCGGGACCCTTCAGACCGCAGGCCGACGCTCTATCCACTGAGCCAAACCGATTTCGGCAGCAACTAATATTATTGGACTAAAAAGCAACCCTCAGGGTACCAATTTACAACCCTTAGACCAAAGGACCCCTGATGTCCACCAGATGAGAGAAATTACCAGAACCAGTTGTAAGAGTTTGTCTTCTGTCAAGTCCTAGAAAAACTAAAAGATCCTAACAAGGTCCTTGGGTGGGGCTTGGGCTGAAATATGAGGTTCAGGGTGGCAAGCTCACTCCCGCCTCTTTCTCCAATGCCAGGTATACGAAGACTTGAGGTATAAGCTCTCCCTGGAGTTCCCCAGTGGCTACCCGTACAACGCGCCCACGGTGAAGTTCCTCACGCCCTGCTACCACCCCAACGTAGACACCCAGGGTAACATCTGCCTGGACATCCTAAAGGACAAGTGGTCGGCCCTGTATGACGTCAGGACCATCCTGCTCTCCATCCAGAGCCTGCTAGGAGGTGACTTCTAAGACTAGCCCTCCTCCCCCTGCCGCCCGGGAACCTGTCAGGACTCCCCCTTGACCAACCCTGTTCTCTGCGCCCACAGAACCCAACATCGACAGCCCGTTGAACACGCACGCCGCAGAGCTCTGGAAAAACCCCACAGGTGCGTCCTTCTCCCCCACTGGTGACCCTCCCCAACCTTGAAAGTCTCCCTCAAACAAAAGGATCTCAGTGGCTTGGGAAGCCGTTCCTACCTCTCCCTTGGTGTTTCTGGTTTGCCTCTTTGATATAAAATAAGAAAATTGATATGGGTTGAGGAACTTATTTTTTTTTTAAATTGTATTACTCACCTAAGGATTTTTTTTTTTTTTCATTGATTTTTCAGAGAGAATGGAAAGGGGGTTGGGGGCGCGAGGAGAGAGAAACACATGGATGTGAGAGAGAGACATAAATGGGTTGCCTCCTGATGGGCTGGGTATCAAGCCTGCAACCCAGGAACCTGAGACCCTTTGGTGGACAGGCCAAGGCTCTAACCACTGAGACTCTGGCCAGGGCAGTTGAGGGGCTTTATAAGTAGAAGGCAAGGCTTTGTGCAAATGGCTTGCTCACTAAAGCCCCCTAGTCCCCTCCCCAGAGTCACAGGAAGCAAAGTCCATCCAGGAGATCTGACTGGGTGGACAGCAGAGAGAGAATCTGTTCTGGGAACTCCCTCCCCAAATTCTACCCTCTTTGCATTCCTGCTGCCCTTCTCCCCGTCACTCACCAAGATCTGTCCTCTCCCAGCCTTCAAGAAGTACCTACAAGAAAACTACGCAAAGCAGGTCTCCAGCCAAGAGCCCTGACCGGGGCTGTCCAGCCTGTCTCCTTGTGCTGTCTTTTTACTTTTTTCCTTGATGGTCTGTCCTTGCCTTGATTTCTGTGTAGGACTCTTTATCTTCAGCTGTGGTGTCATATTTGTTTTGTGTCTTTGTTTTTTAAATTAAGTCTCTGGTTGAGCCCCTGTGATGAATATATTAAATAAATACATTTTGAATTTTTGGGTGTGTGTTTTTTTGTTTTGTTTTTTTTTTAACAAGTTTCTGCCTTGTAATTATCTTAGAGTTGGGGTGGAGTCAGGTTCCTAGGATTTGGGCTCATGGCCTTGCTTCTCTCTCCAGGGAGAAACATTTGTCCTTCAGGATGTATAGCCTTTGGGCCAACCAGTGGAGTGACTAGGATTTGTTCTCTGTGACCTTAGTTTACAACTCTACATATATTTCCTCATCTATGAAATGGTGTCACAAAATACCTATATCTTTGGAGTTGTGACATGCACTAGGAATGTTAGACTATTGGGGCTGCCCTAGATGTGCTGCAAATGAGGCTGAACCAGTCTGGGGGTGGCGTGCAGATGACCAGCCACCTACCTACCTACCTTATGGCAGTGGATGCTCTGGCCCCGAAAAAGAAGGCTCAAGTCACCCCGCAGCAAGCCCAGGATCTGGAGAGGCAGCCACAGCAAGCCCCTTCCCTGTCAGAGCCAAGACACCAAGGGGTTCACGCCCCTCCAGCTATCTATCCAGTGGCCCAGCCGCTCAGGCCCGTGGTCAGCCAACTGGCTTGTGAGCCACATGGGGTTCTTTGGCCCCTTGAGTGTGGCTCTTCCACAAAATGCCATGGCCTGGGAGAGTCTATTTTGAAGAAATGGTGTTAGGAGATGTTTAAGTTTAAAAAAATTTGGCTCTCAAAAGAAATTTCAATCTTTGTGTTGTTGATATTTGGCTCTTGACTAATGAGTTTGCCGACCACTGCCTCAGGCCATCCTTCCACTGGCCTATGGACCCCTGGCTCATCGTTTTTGAAACATTGAACTCCATTGCTATTCATTGCTACAGCCCTCCCTCTCCAACTGCTTTGTGTTCTCACCTCCCATTCATGTTTCCAGTTATTCCATTCAGGATCAGTGCTGGGGGTTATAACCATCACAACTGGTGCCTACTGTACACAGTACAGTACCCTGTGCCTTGCAGGCATTATCTCATTTATCCACACAGCCCCAGGGGCACATAATTTAATTTTCTCCATTAAAAATATATTTTATTGATTTTTTTACAGAGAGGAAGAGAGAGGGATAGTTAGAAACACTGATGAGAGAGAAACATTGATCAGCTGCCTCTTGCACAGCCCCTACTGGGGATGTGCCCGCAATCAAGGTACATGCCCTTGACTGGAATTGAACCTGGTCCCCCAGATGGTCATGTGGCCTACCTTTCGTCAATCACAGGGACTCAGCTCTACACTGTAGTTCAGAACCAATCAGTGTTCCCTGGAATTATCACTAGGAGAAAGTGAAATTATTTTACCTATTAGGTTGCTAAAAGAGGAGGAGCCAGCCTGAGATGCTGGTGGAGACAGCTGCAGATGGAAGAAAACCAAGCAGAGACAAAGAGCTAAGAGAGGTGACATTGAGACTCATACCTTGGCATCTGTTATATGAACCAACAAATCCCTTTCTGGTGTAAGTCGGTTTGATTTAGATTTTTTACACTTGCAACAAGAAGCCTCGTACACTTAGTACTGGTGTATTGACCTTTTGACTCTTTAAGCAGCACCATGGCAGTGGGCAAAAACAAGTGCCTTAAAAAGGCAGCAATGAATTTGCAGCCCAGAAGAAAATGGCTGATGGATTTTCTAAGCAAGATTGGTATGATGTGAAACACCCGCTTATATTCAATACAAGAAATACTGGAAAAACACTAGTCAGGAGAATCCAAGGAACCAAAATCACATCCGATGGTCTCAAGGACCATGTTTTTGAAGTGAGCCTAGCTGATCTACAGAATGATGAAGTTGCATTTTAAAAATTGAAGCTAATTACTGAGGATGTTCAGGGCAAAAACTGCCTAATTTCCATGGGGTGGATCTTACCTGTGATGAAATGTGCTCCATGGTCAAGAAATGGCAGAGCATGATTGAAGCCCTTGTTGATGTCAAGACTACTGATGGTTATTTGCTCCATCTATTTGGTATTGGTTTTACTAAAAAAATGCAACAATCATATTAGGAAGCCTCTTATAAGAGCTCAGCATTAACAGGTTTGCCAAGTCCAGAAGATGCTGGAAATCATGATCCGAGAGGTGCAGACAAATGACTTAAAAGTGGTCAATGAATTGATTCCAGACAATATTGGAAAAGACAGAAAAGCATTGTCAGTCTATTTGTCTGCTCCATGTCTTTGTTAGAAAAGTCAAAATGCTGAAGAAGTTGGTCCGAAGATTGTGGGTTATTGTTAAGCTGATTAACAAAATGCTGAAGAAGCTCAAGTTTGAACTGTTAAAACTCATATTCATGGTGAAGTGAGCTGATGTATTTGAACCCCCAGTCAAAGAAGCTGTTTAAAATACAGATATTTTTTTTATGACAAAATAAAAAATCCTGCCGAAACCAGTTTGGATTGAGCATCGGCCTGTGGACTGAAAGGTCCCAGGTTCAATTCCAGTCAAGGGCATGTACCTTGATTGCGGGCACATCCCCAGTAGGGGCTGTGCAAGAGGCAGCTGATCAATGTTTCTCTCTCATCAGTGTTTCTAACTATCCCTCTCTCTTCCTCTCTGTAAAAAAATCAATAAAATATATTTTTAATGGAGAAAATTAAATTATGTGCCCCTGGGGCTGTGTGGATAAATGAGATAATGCCTGCAAGGCACAGGGTACTGTACTGTGTACAGTAGGCACCAGTTGTGATGATTATAACCCCCAGCACTGATCCTGAATGGAATAACTGGAAACATGAATGGGAGGTGAGAACACAAAGCAGTTGGAGAGGGAGGGCTGTAGCAATGAATAGCAGGGAAGTTCAATGTTTCAAAAACGATGAGCCAGAGCATTAGAAATCTTTCTTCCTGGCAATTGTGATCAATTTGGCTCAAAAAAAAAAAAAAAAAAGTTAGCCGAAACCAGTTTAGCTCAATGGATAGAGCGTCGGCCTATGGACTGAAAGGTCCCGGGTTCGATTCCGGTCAAGGGCATGTACCATGGTTGCGGACACATCCTCAGTAGGGGGTGTGCAAGTGGCAACTGGTCGATGATTCTCTCTCATCGATGTTTCTAGCTCTATCCCTCTTCCTTCCTCTCTGTAAAAAAATCAATAAAATATATTTTTTAAAAAAGTTTAAAAAAAAAAGTATTAGTAATAGTATTTATTAAATGCTGAAACTTGTGCCAGTACTTTGCACACATTAACTCGATCTCACAACCCTATGAGGTAAGTACCACCATTATCCCCATTTTACAGGTTAGGACACTGAAGCACAGAGTGGTTGAATTTGTCTCGAGCAGTGAGGATTCAAACGCAGGTAACCTGAATAAAGCTAAGCTACCACTGCACTTGATTGAATGTGCCCTGGCGCCTGGTATAATTGGGCTGTGTACCAAGTACTATGGAAGCTAGCTCACGGCAAATGAGAGCAAGTATCAGAGGAAGGGAGGATGGTATCTGAGCTGTGTCTTGGTATCCTGGAGTTGTTATCTGAACTGGGTTGAAGAATTTGCCAGACTTATTAGAGGAGGAAGGGCATTCCAAGGAAGGAAAACGACATGTGCAAAGGCCCAAAGGCTTGAAAGTGCACCCCTGTCCATAGCCGGAATGAGAAATGGCCCAGCGGAACCCACGAGGGAAAAGGCAGCTGTGAGAAGCAAGGACGGAGGGGGGGGAGGCATTTGGATTTGATTCTAGAAACCATGGAGAGCCTTGAAGTCCTTTCAACAGGGGAGTGGCCAGGGCAGATTTCATTTTAGCTAGATCATGCTGATGGCTCACTGCTGAACGCACTGGAGGGGCCAGAAAGCTGAGGGACCAGGCGAAGGCAGAGATCCAGGGTGGAGATGCAGGATGAGGGCAGAAACTCCCTCCTGGCTGAGTTAAGGTTAGCATCACCAGCAGACCTGGAGGCACTCAGAACAGACGAGGTGGAAAAGATAAAGCGGGAATAATGCTGCCTGGGATGGATGGACACCCACTCCCCCTCTCCCAGCCAGGCAGCCTGCGCCCCAGAAAGGAGGGACAGTGGGGACTGAGTGTCAACACTCCGCCCCGCCCCCAGGCCAGCCTCCTGCCCCGCCTTCACCCCACCCGCCGGCCGCGGCTCCTGACTCAGATCGAAACCTCCGCGGCCTCCCCGCTGCGCCTGGGCAGCCAGCCCGCCGGGCGGCCCAGGCCCGGCGCCAGTGGGCGGCCGGCCTCGAACTTGCAGCCGGTGGCTCCTGGCACCCGCTCCTCGGTCCTCCCCGCCCCCGCACTCAGGCCACGCGCTTTGCAACGTTTGCTTTTATTCCTTCCAGAAGGGGATCCAAGAAGGGGCCGCGCCACGCTCTCGGGTGGGAATGACACCGGGTGGCGCAGCCCCTCCTAAGTCGGGGGCCGCGCGGTCCCGGCGGAGGCGGCGCCGACCTCTTACTGCACGCCCTCCATCATCTTCAGGAACTCTGCGGGGGAGGGAGACAGCGGTCAGGGCCCCGCGGGGCGCGAAGCCTGCACCGGGGTGCAGCGTCAGGCCACGCCAGGGGAACAGGAGTGCCTGGGCGGGAAGTGATTCATTGCACGAAGCTGGCGGGGGCCCCTGCCCCGCCCGCCCCGCCCCGGGCGCTGCGCGTGGCTCCCTGCCCGCCGCCCCCCTGCTCCCGGGGCCTCACCGTCGAAGTCGATGCGGCCATCGTTGTTCTTGTCGCCGTCCTTCATCAGGGACTCGATCTCCTCCTCCGTCACGTGCTCCCCGGAGGCCTTGAAGATCTCTGCAAGCTCCTCCGCGTCGATGTAGCCATCGGCGTTCCTGGGGGCGCAGGGGAGGGGCGGGCTCTGGGCCGGCAGCGCTGGCCCCCGCGGGGCGCCCCCTCCTCTACCCTCCTCCGCCCAGGACCTCCGCGTCCTGGGGCCCCACGCACCGGTCGAAGATGCGGAAGCACTCAGCCAGCTCCTCCTCGCTCTTGCCCTTCGCGTCCTCTTTCATCTGGCGCACCATCATCACCAAGAACTCCTCGAAGTCGATGGTGCCGCTGCCTGCGGGAGCGGGGAGGGGGGGGGGGGAGCGGCGGGGCGTGAGCCTGGGTGCCCCCCCCCCCCAACCCAGGGTGCCCGCCTTGCTCGCGCACCCTGGCGGGGGCTCCGCACTCACCATCCTCGTCCACCTCCTCGATGATGGCGTCCAGCTCCTCTTTGGTGGGCGTCTGGCCCAGCATCCTCATCACCGTGCCCAGCTCCTTGACGCTGATGTCCCCGCCGCCATCAGCGTCGAACATGTCGAAGGCGGCCTTGAACTCTGCGGAGGCAAGGAAGGCAGAGGGCTGAAGTGAGCCAGCCCCGCATCTGCTACCCTCCCACCTGCGGGGAAAACCAGAGGTCCCCAGCACACGCCACCGCGACAGACAGACAGACAGCCTGCCCACCCCCACTCACCAGCGATCATCTCCTCGCTGAGGTAGGACCGGGCCTCAGCCTGCTGGTCTGTCTGCGGGAGACTCAGAGTCAGAGGGTGCAGTCCCGCCTTAACCCCCTCCTCCTCAACCCCACCTCTGTTCGTGCCCCCTTGGTCCTCCAAGAGAAAAGCTCCAAACTCCTCCAAACACCCCTCCTGCCTGCTCCCACAGCCCCCAACTCCTTTTGGAGAGCTAGAGCGGAAACAGATTATGCCCAAGGCTTTCTCACTTGTCCATCAGAGATCAAATCAGCAACCCCCCAGCCCCGTAACCTTAGGTAAGTTACTAAATGTCCCCTCATCCCCTCACCTCTTCTCCAACTCTGAGGGGTGTATGTGTCTCAGCTTTTGTCTACCTTAGCTGAGACCCTTTTGCAAGGGTGAAATGGAGTTAGGGCTGTGAAAGGACTTTATAAAATGGACACCATTCCAGCATGACTTCCCCATTTTCCCTAGCTCCTAACAGTGCCCAGACTTTAATAGGTGCTCAATAAAGGTTCTCACTAAGTAACACAGCACCAAGTTATTCAGCGTCTACTAAGTGTCAGACCATACGCCGAGATTTTAAGCATTCTTCGAGTGATGCAGTCACAGAAGTAAATGCCATTCACGTTGGGCAGAACATGATGGGGGCCTTGTGAGGGTGAAAATGATACTTTGAGGGGGGTTTCTGATGACATCTAAGCCAAGGCATTTGGGTAGGGGCTTGGGGCTGCACCTGGTGGTGGGGATCGGCTGAAGCGTCCAAGTTCTTCAGTTCCATGGGTTCTGGCCCTCCTTCTTGCTCCCTACCCTACGTCCCTCCTTGCCCATGCCAGGAGAGCAGGCTAATTTTAGTCTGGCGAGGGCAACAGCAGCTGGCCTCCAGTGTTTAGTTACTCCTTGAAGTGCAGTGGGGAGAGGATCTCAGAGGAAGGCAATGGCTCCAAATCAGAACGTCTCTCCTGGGAGGCTGAGGTCTCCCTAACTCTGGTCTGTCGCCTCTGCCCCTCCTCATCAATGTGGAGTTCTCGGGCTCCTGCACCTGAGCTGGCTCGAGGCCCGGCAGGGCTCCCATCTCCAGAGGAACCTTTCTTCTCTCACGGGCCATGGGAGGGCTTGGCCAGGCTCCCAGCAAGTCCCGGCCACCAATTTCCTGGGTGGCTCACTCTGGCCCCGGGGGTCTCAGCTAAGGTAGACAAAAGCTGAGACACATACACCCCTCAGAGTTCTGTGACTAACATTGCTGGAAGTCTCTGAAGTTCTGCAGGGAATTGGCAAGCCTTGAAGATCCATGCCTACTACATCCCAGCCCTGCCCTTTGGAGAGAAGTCCAAGGATTTCTTCCCAGGCTTTCTCCTGGGTTTTAGGAACCATCATGTTCCATACTCAAGTGTCCAAGTTCCTGCCCCACAGAACACCCAGATCTGGCCTGAACGAGCCCCAGACACGCTCCAGCAGCAAAGGGATGAAGTCCCTTCTTGTCCTTACCATGGTTGCTATTCACAGGGACTCCTCTTCTGCAGGCCTTTTCCTCTGCACTCCACCACCCAGAGATGCTCTGGCCTGCGCCAGCCCTGGGATTTGTAGGGGCACCATCTCCTCCCACCTGCTTGCTCCCCGGGACTGGATGCCCTAGCCAATCAGATCCTGGGGTCAGAGAGCTCTCCCTCCTTCCAGGGTCCTAGCCCATTACCTAATTTAGCCAAGGGCCCTTGCGGAGAAATTGAAGCCTCGGAGCAGGTGGCAGGCCTTGACGTCCTAGATTCTTGTGAGGGGAGCCCGCCCTGCTCCACTGCCTTAGCAACCTCTCTTCAAGACATACACTTGCTCCAAGATGGGTAAGGACCTTCAGAATGGAGAAAAGTGAGGGTCCATGTAGAATGGGGCGAGCACAGGCCTTGGAGTCCAAACCCCAGTGCTGCCCTGAACGTCAGCTTCCTTATCTGTGAGATAGGGATCGTCATAATCTCCTCAGCGAGGCTGTGGCATATGAGAGCCCGGGTATAAGTCACCCAGCTTGTGCCAGTTACATAGGATTGGTAGTTGGCAAGTGCAATGTCCTGTCTTTGAACCATGGTCAGGGGCAGAGGGCAGGGGGAGAGGAAGTGACAATCACAGTTATTGAACCTCTCTGACATCCCACAGGCTGTGCTAAATATTTTAGCCACATAATCTCATCTAGTGCTCACTCACCCTATGAGGTGGCAACTATTATTATTCCCTCTATATTGGGGAGCTTTGTAAATCGTAAAGGACTGTAGTCATGTTGGTGATTCTTATTAATCTTGACTGAGGGGAAGTTGGGACAGACAGTCCTTGAGGACCCATCCAGGAGAAATGTCCGTAGGGATTCAGACACAGGGTGTGCACTTGGAGGAGAAATCAACATTGAAAGCAGATTCTTCTCTCAAGTTGACCTTCTGCAGGAAAAGGGTTTTTGGGACTCACATTCTTGGGGAGGAAGGGGCAAGGGAAGGTTCTCTAAGTATATGATGGGGTAGGTGGCCCCTTGCCAGAGCTCAGTGAAGAAGTCTGGAGGTGCTCAGCGGGCTGCCTGGAGGGTGAAGGGGTGGGTAGATCAAGTTAAGTCCCAAGGGATCTCTGCCTGAGAATCCACAGGGCCCAGGCTGGGTGTTGGGGGGTAGGCAATGCTCATGGTCAATGGCTAAGTCAACAGACAGAGCAGTGAGACAACTAAGCGCAGATTCTGGGGCCAGTGAAAGGGGGGCTGGACATCAAGGAAGGCAGATGGACAGCAGCAACTGGGCTGCTCTCTTCCCCTATATATAGACATTCCTAAGGAAAGCTCAGCGGAGCCGGGCCAGGCTAAATAAGGCCTCCCCCAGCCAGGCAAAGGGCCAAGTTGCAACAACAACTAGGGATTCCAATTTGGACACAACCATTAGAACCAGATGATCCCTTTGGAACAGAGGGTGTGGGACTCTCAGCAATCATTTGTTCAGTGATTTGCCCTTTCATTTATTCAGGGAAATAGATAAGGTCCAATCTCAGTGCAGCCGAGTCAGGTCCTACTTACCCCTGGTCAGACTAAAATACAGCTCCAAGCATCACCCTTCATAGCCGCCAGGCCTTCACACACGCTGTTTTTTCCTTCCAGGACTTCCCGTCTTCCCTTTCTTCATCTGCCTACTACCCTATCAGTGTTCTCAGTTGTTTTTTTGTTTTTTGTTTTTTTTAAATATATTTTATTGATTTTTTACAGAGAGGAAGAGAGAGGGATAGAGAGTTAGAAACATCGATGAGAGAGAATCATTGATCAGCTGCCTCTTGCACACCCCCTACTGGGGATGTGCCCGCAACCAAGGTACATGCCCTGACCGGAATCGAACCCGGGACCTTTCAGTCCGCAGGCCGATGCTCTATCCACTGAGCCAAACTGGTTTCGGCTAAATAAAAAAATTTTAATACTCAACTAAGGATTTTTTTTTACATTGATTTTTCAGAGAGAGTTGAAAGGGGAGTGGGGAGGGGAAAGAGAAACACATGGATGTGAGAGAGAGACATAAATGGGTTGCCTCCTGATGGGCTGGGTATCAAGCCTGCAACCCAGGAACCTGAGACCCTTTGGTGGACAGGCCAAGGCTCTAACCAATGAGACTCTGGCCAGGGCAGTTGAGGGGCTTTATAAGTAGAAGGCAAAGCTTTGTGCAAATGGCCGATCAATTATTGTTATCTGAACTGGGTTGATTTCAGAGAAGGGAGAGGGTGAGCAACATCAATGATGAGAGAGAATCATTGATTGGCTGCCTCCTGCACACCCCCTTCTGGGGATCAAGCCCACAACTCAGGGATATTCACTTGACCAGGGGGAATCAACTGGTGACCTCTTGAGCCAAGCCTGGCTGGGCCAAATTAAAATTTTGATTGAGTTTATCTGGAGTAGGGCCTGAGCTTCTACATTTCTCATCAGCTCCCAGGTGCTGTCATTGCTGTGGTCTAGTTCAGAGTGTAAGGCAGTGTTCTCCAGAAGTCCTGGCAGCACAGTTGTCACCTGGAATTTGTTAGAAATACAAATTCTCAGCCCCAACAATCTCTCCTGGTGATTCCAATGCTTTCCTACTTGCCCATCACTGGGTTAGAGGATATCTGGGTTAGAGCTCAGAACCTGGCGTTAATGCTGGTACAGGAGTATGTATTTTTTAAAATTTTTTGATCCTCACCTG
This sequence comes from Pipistrellus kuhlii, assembly GCF_014108245.1. Lineage (NCBI taxonomy): Eukaryota > Metazoa > Chordata > Mammalia > Chiroptera > Vespertilionidae > Pipistrellus > Pipistrellus kuhlii. Next base: position 22,067,623 of record NW_023425562.1, read on the forward strand.
AGAACTTGGAGAGAGAGAAAGATGAGAGAGAGAGAGAGAGAGAGAGAGAGAGAGAGAGAGAGAGAGAGAGAGAAAGAAAGCTGTATGTGACTGAACCAGGGATTGACCTCGCAACCCAGGTATGTGACCAGAATCAAACCAGAAAATTTTTGGCACTCTACCAACTGAGCCATTCAGCTGAGCAGGGTGGACATACTTTGCCTGCCTTGGGAAGCCTCCCCATCTGGTTCTTAATCATGGTGCTTGGTCCCCAGATGGTCACATGGCATACCTTTCGTCAGTCACAGGGACTCAGCTCTCCACTGTAGTTCAGAACCAATCAGTGTTCCCTGGAATTATCACTAGGAGAAAGTGAAATTATTTTACCTATTAGGTTGCTAAAAGAGGAGGAGCCAGCCTGAGATGCTGGTGGAGACAGCTGCAGATGGAAGAAAACTGAGCAGAGACAAAGAGCTAAGAGAGGTGACATTGAGACTCATACCTTGGCATCTCAGTTACATGAACCAACAAATCCTTTCCTGGTGTGTCAGTTGATTTAGATTTTTTACACTTGCAACAAGAAGCCTCGTACACTTAGTAACGGTTTATGACCTTTTTGACTCTTTAAGCAGCACCATGGCAGTGGGCAAGAACAAGTGCCT